>NW_026706920.1:0-600000 GCF_024137745.1 Phymastichus coffea
TAAAAAACAAAGAAGATGCATTTCATTTCACACTTGGTCTGACGACGTTATTGTGGTTTCGAATTTTCGTAATTTGAGGTTGTAATGTTGTAGTCATACGATTAAGAAATTTCAAAAAATCTCTAGAAGATAGATTTTTAAAAGATCAACAACTAGATGACTTATATAATTAAATTATTTAAAAAATAAAATTTATATTATCTTTAAAGACTTTTCTATATTTACTCGAAACCGTACAAGAATCAAGCTTGGTTATAATTATGAAGCGGCAAAAAAGAGACAAAGATCAAGAAAAGGGAGTTAAAAGGAGACAATTCACGTAAGGGCAACACAGAGACGGCATAAACATTAGAGTGAGAAAAAAGTTGTCGTAGAATAATTTGCCACCGTTTATATTTATTCTCAAGGACTTATCCGCTTATCTGGTGCTTTGGTCTACTCGTCTTCGAGAGAAGGGGGGCTAGCGAAGACGCGCTTAGCAAATCCCTTTTGAATTATGATAATCCGAAAAGTAGCAAAAACAAGCGAGCACATGAACGAGTATAGTTAACGAGCGAATGTGTACATGTGTGTACATAGGACTGGAAACTGACTGATGTTCAACGCCTCTGATAATCATGGCTAACGAAGATGTCAATTAAGAGTTCTATTATTAGGTCCTGTCGACTCTAATCCATTGGGAGACTCCACTTCCATTTCTGTTTCCGTTGGTTTTTTTACTTAGCAATGAGATACTTATCAGTTGAAGTTTCGATCTGGGTCACGCGTCTTTTATTGATTAATCGCAGGAAATTGCTGTTTTTGCACGGCAATACATTATGTCATTAACAACTGACATATCCGTTGACTTTAATAAAATTTCCGGAATACTGTGTTGTATTTTGTTATATCGGTAAATTTGAAATGATTTTATTTTTAATTTAAATAAAAAGAAATTAACTTACCGGCAGCGACGAGTTGAAAAAGGCACGGCCTAGCCTGCGTACCAACAGAATTTTCAGCCCAGCAAGAAAGGGTGCCGTAGTCGAGTTCAGCACTGGGCATGTAGGTGAGTATACTCTGACCGTCAGCAGGCTCAACACTGTAACGCTTGGCTGGTACCTCCAAGGTTTCGCCGCTGTTGTTGAATTTCCAGCGGAAACTATGTGCCGGCGGGTCAGCTTCAACTCGGCATGCGATCTCCAGGGATTCGCCTCGTGATGCACCAACTATCACGATCCTGTCCTCCTTACAGACCGGCGCATCTACGAAACAAGTACCAATTCAAACGAACCTATATATGTATATGAAATATATATCTATATACATGCATATATATCTTCAAGCCAAATAATGACTTTTCGATTCACCCTCTACACCCAACTACCACAGAGTTCATTTGGATTAAGGCGCCACCACGACCCCTGGAAACTCATATTCCAGAGCTTCCCGGTTCGCGGATATTCGGCTTATTCGATTGCTTTTGATTGGCGCCCTCTCCTCCCGAATATTGATATATGTATTCTTGGCAGCACGATTGCATTTTTTTGTTATGGCTTGAGAGCGCTGCGATGGAATTTTTTTGTATACAATTGGTGGAATAGCAATCAGTTTGATCTGAAAAGCCTTTTATGCATTTTTTTCAACTAAAGTCGAGCATTTGCTTATTGCGTCTTTTTGTAAATCCTTATATTTTCCAAATAGTTTCAGTTTTAATGGAACACGAGCAGTAAAATTTCGGTTCAGTTTTTTTCCACAAACAAAATGATTGAAAAGATATGAAAATGAACAAATAGTGGCGTGGGTAAAAAAGAATAGACAGTTGGAAAAACGTATTTCGCTGAGGATATCATAAATAAAACTTCTCTCAAATCGGAATACAATTCACGTTATCCAGGTTTACTCACAGCAATAAAAGCATTTTTAAAAGCCCCCGATGCCTTCATAAAACTCCAGAGAAAATAGTTCCACGGTTTTTTAGTTATGTTAAAAGTGATTTTATTTTTTTTTGCTTATGATGGAGAATATCGTTGCCTACTCTCGAGTTTATCTATTACATGTTAGTTTACTTGATACAAGATTTTAGTTTTAACGCAACAAATAAACATGGTTTAGCATTAAAAAATTCTTATATAAATGTGCTTTTCTCTTTTACGAGTAGTGTAAAGTTTATTCCAGAATATACTGACCCGTGCTGGTTCGTTTTTTTTTCAATTGTATCACTTGTATATACGTGTTTACTAACGAAACATAGTTTTCATAACGAGATTAAGAACAATGCGCAGTGACGTTCAGTGGCGTCGCTTTCTCTTGGTTAATGAGAATAATGCTTCGAATTTTTCGTCCATTATTCTGCAGACCGCGTTATGCGAATGATGACTTTGTTTTTCTTCTCTGTATTCGTGACACTTCTTCATTCGGAGTACATTCATTAAAAATTACCTATGATATACGGATTTTAAATGCATTTGATCAAACTCTCAAGATTCCAAAGATGAAAAGAATAAATATATATGACGTACTTTCAACAGATATAATATTATTGTATAATGAAGTTCTTGATGAAGTTGGATAACTAATGAAACGTTGAAACAAGATATTTATTTATTTATTATTTTGATTAATAATTAAGAAATGGTCTTTACTGGAGAATTAAATTATTTATGAAAACATAAAGGTGTAAGAAATAAGAAACAATTAGCACATCAATGTTGAAATTATCTAGAGAGGAGTGTTCCTGTGTTACCAAGATGCTTGATCCCAGTTAAGCTCAAACTATGCTTTACAAAGACACTGATTAGTTGGATGATCTAATGATTGAGGCTCAAACTGGAGTGCTAGCGGATCAATAATCAGTCAAAGCCCGAGCCATACGCTCAAAACTCTAATTACGTAGAGTTTCAGAGTCTCTTCGACAAGATACAGACGCGGATAAAGTTCTTAAGTTGTGTTCTCTGCTAATGAAATTGTGCGCTCTATAGCAAGCGAAACAACGAGTCGATGTTAATCGCGGCCAGTTAATGATAATCACAGGGTACATAGAGACGTTATAAGTACACTAAGAGCTATAATAATACTCGTATCATCAGATATACAATTATGTTCGTTGTTTCTTCTCTGATAGTGCACTAAAAAATTAATTTTATTTGGAATTTTGCAGTTACGCTGCGTGTTCTTGTAATTGTATTTATTAAAGTAGTATAGCCCGCGATTGTTATTCTGACTGGTATTTATAAGAGGTACCGAGGAAATAAAAGATCGACCGTCATTTGATACTTTTTTTAGGTGACGTTTTCATTTTAAGATCATATTTGAATTAATAAACATTGAATATATTTATTTCACAGTTAAGAAGTAAATTAAACTTGATAAACGTTAAAATTTAGTCAAAGAAACGTGCTTATCAAAGTTGGGAAAAGCGTATCGTATTCACATGCGATATTTACAGACGTTGGCCTCATTTCGCCTTTCATCTAGCTGCCGCTTTTACGCTGGCATCAAAAAGACACACATATACGCGCAACATGAGGCATCGAAAGTTATGGCAACGTTTATTTTAGTGCGACCTCGATAAGATAAAACCTGAGGCTTGTTCGCGCTTGACCAACGACGCGAGTCGTTGCTGGCTTTCCGAGCACGCCTTCGCATTTTGTCAGCTCGACGACTTTTATGAGCATCGTCGACGTCCTCGTCGTGGAATCGTTCAAGTTATGCAAGGGGTTACCCTTCTCTTTCGCGCGATTGTAGAGCTCTGTTTGTATCTTCTTTCCGCCCTCTCTCCACCAAGGGAGAATAAAAATTCTCCTATTCGCTACACTCGTTACACCTGTCGCTGCAGTTTGCGGCTATACTACTATCAAACATGCTCGAGTTGAATTCTTGAAAAAAATTGCTTTTGATTAACTATTGTCTTACTGTTCAGCGTTTTCTCAAAGAAGCAAGATTGATTATTAATATCTTTTTGATTAAAGTAGTTTTTTAGAAATTGCAGACCAACATTGTCTTTATTTTCCATCGATAATTTATATTTAATATGCTTACTAATGTTTTCAACATATCGAACAATTCGAAGGTACAAAATTCTTAACCTGAACCTACTTTCGGGAGTATATTCCGGTAGCCGCTTTCCTCACGGCTTGCCACGATGAACAAAGTAGGATTATACAAGTAAAGTAGCACATTATTTTTGACGGACGAAGCGTCCCACTGTTTAGAGTTGGTGAGCAGGTAGAGGAGGGTGTGAGCGGTGAAGCGCAGTCGTTTCTGAAATGGCGACGGGGGCACCTTATCTCGGTTCACGTAAATCGCGACTTGTCGCCGCATAAGTTTACATATGAAATTCGGCTCGAGCACGCAATCACCTTTCTTGGCTGCTCGCGAGAGCTCGTCGATCGTGAAATGAGATTCGCCTCGTTTGACGCGATCGCGTCACAATGAAACATGCAGCCCGACGAGGGATATCCTTCATAGTATTTTTCTCTTTTTCCTCTCTTTTTTTCCGTGTACACGTTTCCGGGGGTATTACTTCAATGAGAAAAAAAGAGAAAGACAACGCAAGAGAAAATATCATAAGCAGAAATTGGATATAAAAAATGCAAAGTACGCCTAAAATATTTATAAAAGGAACGAGATTCTCGACGTCGAGGTGTTACCAGCATCAGTTCTAAAATATCACACAAATACGGACCAAAAGCTAGAGAGAGGAGTAGAAACTGAGAGAAAAAAAGCCCGCAACTGCAAATGCTTGACCTCGTAAACAACAACTGCTTCGGAAGCAAACGAGCTCTTTGAATTATTTTGTAATTTATCAATTCATCTTCAATGTAAATTAATAATCTTCAAAACGTATTTTTTATCTTATTGGAAGATATTTTCTATTATACATAGTGAACACCAAATCCTACAAAAATGTAATATTTCTATTACTTGCAAATGCATGAAAATGTCATTTGACGAAATTGAACAACATACATGTATTTTTGAAAAAGAAAATTTACGGTGCGAAATAAAATATGACATCGATTTCAAAAAATGTTTTAAAGTGAGGCTTCAACTATTTGAAAAGTTCGTATTTTATATTTAAAATGCAATATAAATCATAGAATCCAATTTACTCATATACATGGAAAAGCTACTAGTTACATGGGGGTATACTCTATTACGTATTATAATATACTTACATTTTACACGGAAGTCGAGTGACTCGCTACGAGTTTCATTGATGCTATTGGTCGCTGCACAGACGTACGAGCCTGCACTGCTCCTCGTGATGCTTTGAAGTACGAGACTTTGATTTGACCAAATGATCCTGGCGGACGTGTTATGTGTCAGAACTACTCCCTGAAATTAAAAATCCACATGTAACGTCTATTTCGCTGATGAATTGTATAATAGAACTGGATATTTCTTTTGACCAGTTGATACAGTTGATAAGCTAAAAGCACAGAAATAAAGTACAAGTTGGAAATATTGTAGTTTTTTTGAAATGATTCGTTTGGCGACGGCAAGAAGGCCAGAAAAGTGGAGTCTAGCAAAAGCGATTATTCAACTGGCAAATAGATGTTCAGCGTTCTTAGCACGATATTGCAAGTTTTTAATGGAAGAGAATTTTTGCCGCTGGCGAAGAGGCGCGGTGTCGCACACACGCCTGAATTATTCGTTGCAGCGACCGAAGTGGAAAAGCGACGCTAGGGTCAGCCGCCGATGTCCAAGAGTGAAATCAAACGAGAATTCTATCATAGCGCTACTATACGGGATATATGGCTCAATGGTGAATTCCATCCATATTGGCTGGTAAAAAATTCAGGAAGCAGATCGTTCAATCGAATAACATACACATATTTATGTCTCAAGATCTTGTTTGCGTTGAGTTTTTCCTATATCGGTATGCAGTTTCTTCCAAACATTATATTTCGAATATATTTTCATAGGAATGTGTGTTGTTCGAAGATTCTCGCGGAAAAATGTAATATAAAGCGGGAGTAGCTTCTGTAACCACGACCTCGATAAGTTTGGTCAGAGGAAAAATGCGAGATCCCAGAGAATAGTTTGTTAGATCTCCATTTCCGTATAATATACGACATTACCGCTGGAAGGCACACATCAGAAATATTCTCATTCAGAGAATCGAATCTCTTTTTCCTTTGGATATTTTTTCGGCAGTGGCAGCTGCTACTGCACCCGTCTCCGACGTCTTTATCGACATATAAGCGCATGGGCTTTTTCTACTTTGGCATTCCCTCGCTTTTTACACTCCTTTAGCTCGTCCTCCCCTTTACGTTCCTGACTGCTTCCTCCATTATCAGAGTTAGCGCTCGCGTCTCTTTCTCTGTCGTCTGACTTTCTATCTTTTTCCTTCGATTCAATGAAATCTATTCGGCGATGCGCGAAGACAATTCGGAATCTATTTGAAACGAGACCATTTGAATTTCGTGCACCTTCTCTCTTGCTATGCCTTTCGTGTCGCCTTTTTTTCCCCTCTAGCCTGGCTTGTCTATAGATCTGGGTTACGAGCTAGAAAAGAAAAACAACGGCAACAAAGGCGCAAGCGCACTGCCGTGAAAAAAGCATCGGAGCGCGCGCATTACTGCCAGACGCCAACAGCAGCAACGGTGACGGCAGCAGCGTCAGTTGGCTTGTTCCGAAAAAAATTGCTGTCCGGAGATTGATTTTATCCGATTGTATTGTAATTCCCGTAAGAGATGCTCAGTTTTACAGTACGTCGAGTAAAATCAAAAGGGCGCCGAGGCGCGCTTTTATCGAATTTCGACGAGAGCCCTTTCCTCTTTCAGCGTGCTGTTAAAGTTGAAAAGCAAGAACTGCGCGCTTAACCTGTTATTTATTCGGATTCATTCGCATATAACCATCAACGCGTTAATTAAAAACTGCCTTTTTCTTTGTTTTTTTTTCCGCGCGAAACAAGTATAATCAGCTTAATTACAGTGAAAAAAAGAAAACTGCGTCGAGAGTTTCAATGGTAAATTACTATGGCTGGCAAGACTCGGGATTGGTACAAGTGCAGCGTATCTTCGAGCGTGCTGAAAAAAGTTCATTGAGCTTTTTGCGGCTTAGCAGCCTCCTCAAACTCTTTTGAGCAGCTACGACGCTCATTCTGCAAAACCTTGAAAGATACACTTTGAAGTAAAGCATCGAAGCGCAAGGGCTTGCCTTCAACGTAATACTATCTTGATCGCGGTTACGTTTGATGTCGAAATTGCTGACCAACTTTTAGCTTGCGCGAAGCATCTTTTTTCCTCCGCACCTCTCTCTCTCTCTCTCTCTCTCTCTCTCTCTCCCGCGGAAACAATCCTAAGTCTCGCGTTATCGCACGTACCATCTGCAGTTGCCACTCTTAGAGAACAGTAAAAACATACATACACACACTTGTGACAGTTTTTCGCAGCAGTTGGCAAAAAATATCGCGTCCACCGCGAAAAAGATTTAGGTGGATAAGTATAGCTTGACGCTTTGCCAAGTCGCGTTTGCGCGATTTGTCTTTATCAGAGTCAGCAAGTCCAGGCGGTGCCACTCTATGATAATCAACATTTATTTCATGCTATGCAAACTCTCAAAAGACAACGTAGCCTTATTCCGGCGACTCAGGACAAAAGCCCATTCAACTAATAACGCGGCGAGAGAAAAAAGTCGGGGCGTACGTTGCCGGTAAAACGCGAGAAAAGAGCCGTGAGGGGATCTCAAGCGAGGTGGTCAGCCGCGGCTAAAAAGGGCAAGAGGAGAAAAGTCTGGCAGTGGAGCTATGTGTTTCCGCCTATTAACGAGACTAACTCGATTAAACTAGATTGTAATCTACGTTAGGCGTTGTGCAAGTGCACGCTGGTCGGCTGCATGGCGCAGTGTGCGGTCGAGTCTTGGTAATACGGTTTAGCGCGCTTAGCATAGGTTAAGCCGTCGGTTAAATCCTGGGGTTTACCTTCGATTACTCCGCTGTGGTAAGAGAACAGAAGAGCCAAGCGCGTTGCGCTTTGTGGTGGGCTGTCCTTTCTTTCGATTTAGCTACACCTTGGAACCGACGATTCTGAAACGCTCGCCTAGACCCCATCCCGTCTAGGAATACCTTCGTCAGATCTACTCTTTGTGCTTATAGATGTCTCTCTCCAGTCTCATTGTATTACTTGTTCCTGTTATTTTTCGTTATTATTTTACTGGCTCAGTATTAATTACTCAGTGAGTTCAAATTCAACGGTATGAAAATATTACGCTCCGATACTGCACTCGCATTGGAATCCGAACGTTGCTATTTGAAATGCCCGTTGAGTTTGAATAGCGTAAGATTTTTATTTGCAATCTATAGAGATGAACTGCATAAATTGTGTTGTAGAAATATTTCTATTAAATTCCTCGATAGATCGATAGACGTCGACCCTAATAATTGCTTCGAATAAAATTATTAACAGCTCTTTAGCTGTGTCGGAAATAGAATCGGGATCTTAATTAATTGCTCGAACTCGAATTCTCAAGAAGTATTGACTTGCTTAAGGAGCTGCGGAAGAATGGAGCTAAATCATGAGAAAAGAGTCGAGATTCTTTGTTCCACTTTACAATAAGTGTTTAATCAAATTCTGAAAGTTCCTCGTCGTTATTTATGAAACATGTAAATGCTGCTGTAAGATATAAATATATAATGCCCCAAGAGAGAATATTTTTGCAGAGCTACAAATTTCATAAAAATTACAAGGATTCTTCGTGGTAAGCGATGAAAAAATGTCCGCTGGGCGTATCCACAGAAAAAGGACCGAATGTTGAAAGCTGCATTCGCGATATTGCCAATCAAACTCGCGACAATTAGCCATTCGAAGACTCGCAGTTTTGCCTCAGTCTATTTCTTTCCCTCGCTTTTACTTGTTCGCCGTCGTCGTTTTTCCGCCCGCGCCGAAGCTCGCTCGAGCGTCGCTCTTTCTCTTTCTCGTTGCTTATCCAATCTAGTCTTCCACCTGCTGCACGCAACTGTGCTCTGTCGACTAGAAAATTTGTAACGCGCTCCCGGTTGCTGCAGTTTAAGCCGTTTCCGCTGTTTTATCGCGCCATCTCTCTCGTTTCTCATTTTGTTTTCGTCGTAGTAGCCTTTTTTCTCTCTTCTTTCAGCTGCAACTTTGAACGCATGGCTTACGAGCAAACAAGAAGCATACGAGCTAATGCGAAGCGATAAGGAACGTTCGGATGATTTCTGACTTGAAACATCTTTCAATAATATCACATTTCTGTCTTTTTATTAATATCACATTCTGATTTGTGCATATGTTTCGCTCGAGTGGCAACTTGCCGATTATCCGTAAGAACCGTAGCGACAGCACTATTTTCTAATATCGCAGGAGCAGTAAAGAACCGCTGCGAAAAAATCCTTAAAGCAGTCGTAGCGGAATGGTCTGTGAAGCGATTGGTTAACCTGGCGCTGCAGCGGCAGTACCAGCACCAGCAGTAGCAGCAGCAGCAGCAGCAGCAGCAGCAGAAGCGACCTCGTGGGTCTTTTTTCGCAAGAGAAAATCGAGGAGACTGCAGAGGCAAAACGTACATTCCGGTCAGACGGTGGACTGCGAGCGCGCACCCTCACGGAGACACACTGATTCGTTGAAAAATTGCCAACAAACGCTCCCGCTTCTGCTTACTAGCTCCTTCCTGCACGGGATCCGTTTCTTGCGCGCGCGAGTCTACGATTGGAAGGTAGGGCCCTACTGGCTACTTTTTACCCACTATCCTCGTGACTCTTTGGGATCTTACGATATGCTTCTAGCCTCGGGGCTTTTTGCGACGATGACTTCGGTACTCGATCTTTTCTCTCGCGCCTGAAAGTACCCGAGCTCCTTTGCTTTGCTCTTACCGGCAAGGCTACGATATTCTTTATATTTGCGGGGAAAATTCGGATGTACGCTCCAAGTCCGTGAGAAATGTTGGTAAAGTTTGCAGAGGGAAAAAAAACTGAATATATTCATGGTACAATAAAGCGTTTTACATAACTGTTTTCGAGCCTGTCAGTTGAGCTAGCATGAAAATGCAACGGCAATACAATTGGAAAGGGTGGTTAAATGTACACGCGAAGAGGTTTTTTTTTCAGGAAAACCGAAATTCCGGTGCAACGATGGTATTTAAATTTCTAAATCTACTTAATGCCTTCGAGAAATGCTGTATTTAATAAATACTCTTGTTTTGTCTTTCCACTTTACATTTGTACTAAATTGTGGCCAAATCGGTCTCAGCAAAATATCGTCAACATGTTACTTTGTGTGACGAGAAGCAAAGGATCAACCGACTTGTTTCAATCAAATGAAAAAATCGCGCAGTGGACAATTGTTGCCTAAGCAGATTCTGGTAAGTACTGTAAAATTCTCTTTTTCCAACAAGATTGACACAGTAGGCGAGCAACTACCGTGTGCGCGAGCCAGTTTCTCACGGATCAGTAAAACTCTTGAGCTTGCATGTATAATACGCGCGAGCAAAAAAAAAGATCAAGCACGCATGTGGCTGCCACGAAGACTCGATGAAACGAGCGCTTTTAAAGCGCCTGCGCCCCTTGGGAGTTCATACGACTGACGAGTCGTACGAGCTGCGTCTCACTCTCATTTTTTTTATCTCTTTCTCGACTTTTCCCCGACGCTACTTTACTTCTCTTTGTGGCTTCCTCGCTTGAGTACTAGAAAGCTCGCGTTCTACGCCCTCGCTCTCGCTGTCTGTCGTTTTGATTTTCAACTTTTTCCACTCTTTCCACGTTTTCAAATTAACTTTATTTTTTAGGGGCTCCTCGCTATAAATTTAAGCTAGAAATTTAATTTCGTGAGTGCGAAAGCACTCACTTTCCAAGTGATATGTATTTTCAGGTTTTCGCTGCGCTCGAGTACTGTCTCTACAAAGTTGAAAAAAAAAATCTGTGCATAAAAACGCGGTGTTTATTTATCGAACGACAATTACAAGTCTGCGAAAAGAATCGCCTATAGGCAGGACATTTTATTGGTAGCATTTTCTTACAATTATAATACGAAATAAAATATGCAGTTTGAGTTCAAATGTCTGGAAGGAATTCTTGAGTAACTCGAAATAAATAGTCTTATTTGTAATTCGTCTCAAGTTTTCAGAATTTCATTTGAAGCTGTCAACTTTTTATAAAATAATGTGACTTCAATAACTGTACTCGTTATGTCATAACGTTATTTTATTATAGAATAATCGGATGGTTAGGTTACTAGATTATTATAATTGAATCTGCTATTTTCTTCAGAATTAATGATATGGACGGAACAGGTTCTTGATTTTGCAGTTTATTATTGGTTTTTTAGTTCTCTTGATTTTTATATTGCTTTTCCTATATAATTTGTATCTACTAAACTTAAAGAAAAGGCTTTAAGTATTTGCTATGTCTATGACGATCTATGAATTTAAGCCGGTATAATACAATGAATATAGTTAATACGTTCTTAACGTGTTAAGAAAGTTAATAAGTTTTTTCAAATTAACAAATTGTTATTCGGTGAGTTTAGTCTTATCTCTTCCAATTGTGTATATTTTTCATATTGTACATGAATGTCTATACAGTAACATAATTGGAACAAGTAATTAACGAAGATAAGAGCTTGTTATCACCAGCACGACGACGTACCGAATTGCCACAGAGAGTTGTACTGATATGAATTTGTTTAGTTGTTTGATCTTTGCAACTCAAATTCGTAGACAAGTTTGCATGACAAAATTCTGCGTTAAGATTTTTTTCTGTCATTCCATTTACATGCTCGTTTAATGCTCGATTTACCTCTCTTTCTATCTCTCTCTTCCTCTTTTATGTCGAAAATGTTGCTGGCCAGGTCTTTCTCACAGCCACGTGCGCACGGCAGCAGCAGCCGCAACATTCATCGCATCTCACGAAAAAGTTCGGAACTCGTCTGTCGACAAGATTGATCGATGCCTCGCTGTCTCTTTTGCTGAATGCGAATGCAAATAACGTTGAATAAAACTGATCGCAGCCCTGGCAAATCAACTTTTTTTTTTGCATTTACTTTTTTGATGAATTTTTTTTATAACTGGTACTTTTCAATTAAACCTTGCGAAAACGATTATCAAAATATGCAAAATGCACGGGCTCAGTTATATAATGCTTGCTAATTATTTCGCCGAAACGTTTCGTCTATCAAAATGTCGATGTAACATTAGCATAATGTTAGCTTGCTGAATGGATCAATGATGCGTTAATCCACTGGAGGTATTAGCAAAATAAAGAAGCGACGGATATATATTACGTGTAGATCATGAATATGAGCCATATCCATGGGCTGATGACAGGCAGAACACGCACAAATAATTTAGCAGCCATAAACGTCTGCAGCGAGCGAGCGCGCGACAGGCATTCGAAATTCGGGGAGGTGTGATTAACTCTCGCTAGTGAGGGAGAGAGAGGAGGGAGAGGGGACTTTTGCAATTAGTATGAGGGCCCGTTGCCAACGGCCCCCCTGACATCGTTCGATGATTGCTTTCCAAGCGGTCAAGCGCCACCGCTTGTCGACCAACTTTCCGCTTGTAAGAAACTCGAGTATCGGCGGAGGAATTTTTTTTCGTGGTTTTCTCGACGGTTTGCTCGACAACTTGCTCTCGGAAAAAGTTTGTCGGCTTGTTTTTTTTCTTCTCTCTTCGCTTTGGCCAACGTATGGTGTGGCTTATTGTCGTGAAATGACGTTGTTTATATATCAATATATAGCCAGGAGTGGATAATTTGTCGCGTTCAACTTTTGCGTGATGTTGTAATTGATTTGTTACATTATTGTGCATTGATTATCTCATCTGTTGAGCATTTTTTTAATGCCTTATATTTTGCTAACGCGACTTGCTCAAATATTGATGTCTGATTTTGCCCGCAAGCTTTAATATTAACTGATGGCTGTTACGCGAATGTCACGTTCTATTTGGCTTTGTTTAAATTTCTCCAAATTTCTGATTTTGACCCTCGTTATCACGTTTTATCCGAGCACCAAACATTTTGACTCAAAAATCATCAACATTTTAATCGAATGAAGCAGTAATTTTCGGCGTGATTAAAAATTTCAGTGGAAATCATACAAGTAGAGCCAGTGGCATGTACAAGCACATAAACCTCTTTTGAATATTCGTTTATCATTCAAATCGGCAGTGGAGAACAAAGAAATGTTCAAATTCATTTTCTTTTAGTTGAATGAAAAATTTTCAAGCTTTAACGAGAGAAATAAGAGATATGAAAAAAAAATAAGCATGAGTAGAGGTAGGGGTTCAAGGATCAACCATTTCCCGGATCGTTGACGCTGTGCAATGAACTCCATATCGTCGACCGCAATGACTTACCTTTGCACGTACGCATATGCCCAAGTATGCAAGTGAGAGAGCCACCGAGGACGACGCAAAAATGACAGGCCAACATCATAGGCACTGCTTGTAAAGTCAATGGCTCGTTGCCCGTAATTTGAGGAATTACAAATGACCATTATTAACGCGAGAAATTGCAGTTGTGGGCGTAAGGCCTCGTCACTGACGACAACGACGGCCGTATTGTACAGCAATCTTCTAGACTAACAGGCTGCCTACTCGCCGATGCTTTTGCTGCTGGTACGGTTCTATTAACGTACTAAAACGCCCACCTCTACGGGCTAAATCCTGCTTTTATTTCTTCAACGAGTCCGACATCGCACCATTTTTATGTCCTTCCACGTCCTTCTATTCTCTTTCTCTCTCTTCTTATTTGTTTTACTTTACTGCGGCAAAACGCGTGCAAATTTGCGAAATTGTCCTCTAACGACGCGCGCACATAAGTTCTTCTAATAATCCCTTAAGACCACCTTAAATCATTTGGCTCAATAAGTCCCTCTAATAAATCTTCTGTACGACGCAAAATACTTTTTTTAGGTAATAGTGTAACCTAAAGTGTGATAGCCTTGTTTAATATTTCAGATAGATATTTGCTTCCCGAAAAAAGAAGTCTCGTTTGGCAGATTTTGAACTAATTTTTTGTCTAAATTTTCAACAAAATTTTCAACAAAATTTGTTGTCTGTAATTTTTCCTTTTTATAATTAGCTATTTAATTTCTTTTTCTGATGCATTTCCAATTTTTATATGTAATAATTAATGTGATTTTTATATATTGCTTCATTCGAATAAATGAGAATCTTACGTGACTATTTTTTCGGTTATTTATTTTTTAAATATTTTCGCGTGAATCAATGTAAAAGAAATTCTTCGTTGCCTAAATTTCTTAGAAAACAGTTCGTCAGTTGGCAGCGCATTTCTAAAATGGGATTAGGTCCCGTTACAAAGTGGATTGTTTTGTTTTAATGAGTGCATGTCTGAGCTTGTACCAGATAGATTTTATGGATATTTCGTAGAGCTCGATATTTCAAGTATTATTCAGATCATAATTCGATCAACAATTATAAAGAATACTAATAACAAAGGAAAATTAACGATGAAGCTTTACAAATGCTATCGAGCTTCTGAAAATGGCTTTATATTTATCATCGGTCCAGAAAAGTCTGCAGGAGTAACATTGTAAACTAGTGCATTTGCTCAACATAATTGCAATCGAGCGTATTGACTCGCACAGAGCGCACAAGCAATCGTACAAACTCGAGTAAAGCCCTTGAGATTCGAAATGTCGGTGCGCGCAGGTGGAGAGGGGAAGGTCGTTCAACGACCTCGCACAATTTTCAGGTGGTGTACATACACCGAGTAGTAGCACGGAGTTATCGTTCTTGCACTTTTACCAGGTATCGATCGATTGTGCTGAGCGAGACAGAGAGAGAGAGAGAGAGAGAGAGAGAGAGAGAGAGAGAGAGAGAGAGAGAGAGAAAGAGAGCATGTAATCACGCCTCGCGAGTATTGATTACACCGATGAGGCACATCACTTAGCCTCGTTAGCACGTCTTATTGGCAACCGATATTTTTAATTCATGTAATTGCTACCATCACAAATATCCAAGAGCTCACTCGATGCCCTCTTCAAAGATCTTTCATATTTAGTTCTATCAATCTGTTGGTTTCATGAATTGGTCCTAGTCAAATGAATATGAGATTGTTATAGTCGAGTGCAATACTAGTAACGAATTATAGTAATAAGCAATAGCGTAGGATAATTAATGAATGTTATAAGCGATACCATTAGTAATTGGTTTAGTTTTAAAATACGCGCCATTTGAACTTTACAGAAATTAAGTTTTTCTTCCTATCTTTTGATTCTTTTTGCTGGATCAAAAATACTCGAATGCGGCCACAATTGCAGAGCACACACACACACAAAAAGTGTATTTCGACAATTGCTTCACGAAAAATCTACCGTCCGATGGGAATTGCCTTTTCCTCTTTTTCCCTTTAGCTTTTCGCTTGCCGACCTATATCGCCTAGAAACTCTGTAATCGCTTTGTAGAAAATCGTACGAGCATTTTTACAACTTGACAAAATCAACTCGCGAGTAATTTCATTGTAGGCAATCAAACAAAAAATTTTCCCTTACAAAGTTTCCCGTAACAAAGCTCAATCGACATGTCGCTTATTGGAATTTATTAAATACGAATAAAAAAAAGTGTACTAAGCAACAAAGCGACAAAAAATGAGCGTCCTATATTGGAGGAAAACGAAAAAAAAGAGAACCAAGAATTCTTGCATTTTTCTCGGTACACTGCGCATCCATGAAACTTTCGTCTTACGCTGCTCTTAAAAAAATTCGCTTCAACAAAGCGACCAGTCATGTCGTTGAGCATTAGACGTGTTCTTCAAGACAAAAGAATTCCTTGTTAGTTCAATTTGTGAACTTTCTCCAGAAATGAGTGCTCACTACAAAAATGAGCAGTAGAGGGAGAGAAAGAGAGAGAGAGAGAGAGCTTGGAAGAAACAAAGGGATGTCATGATTTTTATTTAAAATAAAATGAAAAATGATATTCAAAGTTCCGCTGTCTAAAATATGACAAGTATAGTCTAAAATATGACAAGCAAAAAAGTGAGGAGCGTACGAGAACGAACTATTGCTTTCATAAAAGTCTCGAATCAATTTACATTTTTTAGCGATACACTGTAACTTTGAAACTTGTTTTCTAAATTAATAAAACGTATCTTTCTTTGAGTTGTGTACTAATTTTGTTTGCATAAAGAACAGAGGGCATCGGGAATGCACTTGTGTGCACAGGCGCGCGTGAGTCGAGATCCACGCTTCAAAATTCATTTCGTCACTCCGAGGCCAAAGTACGTCTTTCCCATACGCTTGGCGAAAAACGAGCTGAAAATTGTATTTTCCACATGTCATATAAAAAAATACGGTACAATACATATTCGGAAAAGAGTTTCTCGTTTCGTGTGCTTTTCCACCCTGGCTTCCCTCGGGTGTAAACGCCACACGAGACAAGAATCTACTTTCCCGCACTTGTATCGTAATGTACTATTTCAGTTCACTCGGGAAACTCATTTGCTGTTCTTTGTTTTATTTCGAATATAACTTACTTTAGTGAAAGATATTTATTGTTGAACAAAATTGTATTACTTTTATTTACAATATTTTTCAACTAACTTTTTGAAATCTAAGTACACAACGCTGCAAAAGCGGAATCTTATTGAGATAGCAAAGATGACTTTGAATGTACATTAGGTAGGCTTGTTTTTTTCCTTTCAAAGAACCTGCATCTCTTGCAATATGTCTTTAATAAATTCAGTTCCTCTTGAATATTAGAATCAAAATCACAAGAGCTCTCGAGCAAGTAAACGAGGAAAAAATGTTGGCAAAAGAGTAACATAGAATAAAACAAAAAAATAATTATATTCGAAAAATTATCCGAACAAAGTGTCCCAGAACAAGGATTAAGTGAATGGTAGCAACTGGCAACATCTATTGTGAAATGACGCCAATGAAAAAAATTCGCATTGAATGAGAAAGAGTGAAGTCGGGATAGCGAAGCACGATAATTAAGAGAACATCCGGTTTTGAAGAAAGGCAATCCACTTTAAGGGCAAGGAATGATAAAAGCTTGAAAACCTTGTGAAAGCCACGCTGGCGGCGTTGAAAGAGGGCCAAAGAAGGAGGTCGAGCCGCAACGGCAGCAGCAGCAGCGATTGGCTCGTCAATGAAGGAAGTACGTACAGGACTGGCCGATTGTCCGAGTGAATGCTCTAGAAAAAGAGGGAGAGGCGATTTAATCATCGCGCGCTATTATGGGGGCCAACATAGCAAAAGTCTCCTCTCGCTCTGTCTGACTCGGTATATATATATATATATATATATATATATGTATATATATGTACACCTATAAAAAGGGTAACCTTTTGAAGGCAAAAGAATTCATGGACTTTGCTGGCTATCTTTTTTTTTAAGGCTAGCGTTCGCTCCCTTGCTCTTGACTTTTACGAGCGTTGACGCGATTTTTTTAAGGTCTCACTGGGATTTGTCCAGTGCGATTGCTCGAGGCTCCCATGAGGATTGGAATGTCGGAATACGATCGCATTCGATCGTAATTATCGGTATATCTTCACTCGCATAAATGCAAGGCTTATCATCACTTGGCAATCCCATTTCTCTGACTCTGATTTTAACGACGAGCCAAGCGTGATCTCTCTCCCGGGTGTAAGCTATGCGCAAGCTTTAACCGACTAGGCTTGCGATGCTTATTTAATGGCCTACAATTATGGCAATCTAGAAGCTCTGAGAAGTACCGATTAAAATGGGAATAATGGGGATTCAAACGCGTGCTGGTAGAACGTCATTCTTTGACTGCATGCTCAGATATACTACTCTGGCTTTCTACGCGAGTCGTAACTTTTATCATTTACATCCGATTGATTTTCAAGAGGCCTATTGGCGTCGACCTTTACAACATTTATTTTTGCACATGTATTATGTAAAGAAGTGTGAAGATCAATTTTTTATACAAATATAACTTTTCTAAATTAAAATTTATATAAAGGAGAATCTCATAATCATATTAAATGTATTAAACTCGTGTTCAATATTAATTGTAATTTTTTACGTAATAACTCAGTTCATAGTAGAATAGTTGCTAATAAAATTGAAATATATTTAAAAAATATTTTTTCTTTCAATTTATTTGTAATTTCATCTAGCACAGAACCAAATTCTGTTAAGAAATTATAATGTAACGGTCCAGTCTGCTTTTTCTTTGCTGCAAAACGGCAACTCGTTATACACACAAAAATAAGAAAACTTACAAAAAAAATAAGTAACCTTAGATGTATTGGGGCACTTGATCAAAATCATTACCATACAAAAAGCGTGACATCATATTTATATGAAATCTATTGTATAAGATGCAAAATTTGTAACATTAAACTTTTTTAATGAACAAAAGCACTTTTTCAGTTAATTTCAATACGCTGATCCCGAATCCAAACTTGTTATACGTATTATTTAATTAATACATATCGAAATTTAATTTACAAGTATAAATCACGAATAATACGAATTAAATATCACACAGTGAAAATAACATCTTAAGAAAGAAAAGCACGAATTTGATACGTTAATAACTGACTTTTTAACAAAGTTATAAATAAATAAAAATTAATAATTTTCTATTTATTTAAACATTAAAAATTTATTTATTTCATCAATTAAAAATACATTGCAAGATATCGATCTAACTGTACATACTTGTAAAATTAGTCAAAACGATTGTTATCCGATCGTTGATTTTATATTTGTAAAAGAAATAATTTGCGTTTTGTACATCTCTCTACCCACGCTCACAGCTATTGCATTTCAAGGCAAAAGAAATCGCAACAGATATATTCTTATAGTTTGAAGTGTACTCTTTTCGATGGTACCACTCAAATTATCAAGAAGCTTCTTTTTTTATAGAAAAATGTTCTTTGAAACAAAAAAATCACGATAATCGAAGATAATTCTTTTTTCAAATGCAATTTTCACAGAGTTACCGTCTTGGAATGAACTTGGAACTAGTCTAAATCTAAATGATACAGGGTATCGAAGTCAGTTTGACCAGTTAGAAATTTTAAAATGGTGCCCGAAGTGCAAAATTTTTGCCAAATATTAATGATTTTTTTCTTGAAAAAAAAACCATTTTACAACAAAATTTCTGGAAACAGAAAGTACTTAGAATTGGCCAAAAACATACGTGTGAATTTTTTCGAGAGATTATTTTCTCCTAATGCACTAGCTGTGAGCGTGGGTAGAAAGATGTACAAAACATGTCCGGCTAATTTAATGGATTAATTTTCATTACATATTCGTTAGAATGAATAAAAAGTTATCTAAATTTATATAGTCAGAAACGTAGTCGACCTCGTGGTTTAACATGAAATTATATACATATAAATTTATGAATAAAAATTTCGATGATGTTGGTACTAACCAAGTCAACCTTATCACGACATTCCAAGTCATATATAAAAGGGTGGCAGTAAAAAGTTGAAGTTCCTTGACTCTCCACTAATAAGAATCCCATGATGTCGGATAAAAGAGATTGTCGTATGCGTGGAGTGTGCGCCGACCAAGATATACCGCTGAAGATATGAAAGAAGGAGAAAAGCGTCGAGAAAGAAATCCACAAAGCGTAAGAGAGCTACTTCCTCATATACGGCGCGTGCTAAGAAAGAGAAAAGTAAAATAAAGATGGATGCGTTGCTCCCCGGATGAATAGAAAGGCCGGAGTTACGCTGAACAGTCATTACTTTGCCGGTCGAGTACTGTCTCTCTCCTTTCCTCTCTCGCTCTCTCTCTCTCTCTCTCTCTCTCCCTCTCTCAGCTAGCAGTTGAGACGTTAAAGAGCGTTGCAGACCAGACAAAGAGAAGGAGAGAGAAACAAAGAGAGATACAAAGAGAGAGAAAGGGCTTGTATTGAAATGTAGTTTCATCATGATCTATTTTTTGTTCCTTCTTCTAAAGTATTTTGTATTTACCTTCGTTTTCTTGTTTCGCCAATTTACCTTTGCGTACTAAGCAGTTTTTTCTTTGCTGTGTCTATATCATCTTTATATAACTGGCACTTGAAAATAATATCAGATCTAACTGCTTCATTTTTATCTGTTGACTCATGAAGCTGGTTGTGGATTAAAATACCTTATAGGACATTTGAAATATCAAATCTTGTACGCTTTTTGGCGCTTTATCACTATAAAATCAATTGGTACATTAAGCAAACGGTCTTTCCAAAGCTTGCTGCTGAATAATGATTGCTCTCTAAAGAAACCTCTACAAAATTCATAGAGTAATTTGCAAAACATGACCGCTCGCTCTAAAGACTATTTCGCGATCATAAGAAATTGGAGAGAAAGAGAGAGAGAGAGAGAGGGAGGGAGGGAGAGAATTGATAAATACTTGGCAATAATAAGAATAAAAGGAAGCCTTAGCGTTCTGGATATTTACCATCCCTTGCGGGCGATTGTATTTTAAGCGCGTACAAGATCTTTAGCCTGCGGGAGATAGAAAGAGAAGAAGCGGTTTAATCGTTCCTTTGTGAGCGCAGACTTTTTTTGTTCTTCCGACATATCGCTCTGACGCCTCCCTCCATATATTATGTAAATAAAGGATCCACCAAGTTCTTGGCTGACGGGGTATTACCTTCGCTAATCAAGCCTTAATCTCGAAGCTGTGTGAGATTGCACGCGCTTAAACCATAGTGCCGTTCAAACTGCAGGTATATATATATATTCACTATTCTCGTGTTATACTTTGGAAAGATCCATACTTGAGCTTTTTTCTCAGGATATAAGCAAAATTTTACAACCTCATCTGATTGTTAAGCGTAGCAAATTTGAGCTGTTATATGTGTGTATTTATGTTTCGTCAATCGAAAATCAATATTAGTAATGACTTTAATAAGGAAATATCTCGCCAAGTAATTACGCCATTTACTCCTCAATAACCTACATAAATTACATGCTTATTTACTTAAATGGAAGATAAACCTACATTGTGGATCCAAGTGAGCTTCGACCACGGTGGATTTGACTTTATCTGACATTCAAAGTAGACGTCATCCCCTTCCTTGATGTCTCCAGCATTTAACGTCGATCCAAGGCGCAATGACACAATGGGGGCATCTGAAATAATAGTCATATTTTTATTAAGACATTGATTATAATTATTCTTAAGTTATAAATATATACACTTATAAAAAGGGTATCCTTTTTCATAGTATTCTTCATTTAAATTTCAGGAAAGTAATATATTGCAGCGTCATTGCTATGGTGACCTAATTTTTCAGAAGTTAACATTCTTGTAGAAGTTTTTTTGTAATCCCTCTTAATTTTTAACCGAGCAGTTTTCAAAGGAAGCCAAACTTTTCAATTAAATTCTGAAGCAGGAATTTTCATAATATCAAGCTCGCTCAATACAAAGCAATTTCTTACAGCCTATTCCGTGCTTTTAAAGTATTTCTTTTGTCATTTGTTCGAATGTTTTCAATTAAATTTCTTAGTATTTGAATATTCCTACATCTTGTATAAAATAATTGTTGAAGGATTGATTAAACAATCGTCAAAAAATGAATTCAAGTTATTTAAATTTTTGAAACAAAAGCTGTATTAAAAAAAATTTTGGAAAGAAAAAAAACTACACAGTTTTGTATACTATGCTATTCTTCGATATAATTTTATAATTTATTTCCAGTACTTCTTCTCACGGTTTCTTGCGCATCATTCATCGAAAAACTGATGTAGCTTGACTACGTTAGAAACGGGGAATGAGAGTACATGGGCCTACATAAGCGGCTAAAATTTCGAGGACCTTAGACGATAGTTGCTATAATTGGATAAGTAACGTAACATCATTTTTTTTATTTTTATATTCTACCTACGTAACGCTGTTTTTTATAACACACAATGGATGCGCCTTCCACTTTGCTTTCGTTATCTCCTTCAAAAAGTTTATTCAGTGTGTCAGACACTCTCAATTCTTCTATTTCTCTTTACCTTGTTTCCGATTTATCCGTTACTTTACGAACTTTCCTTCGTTTTGCTTTCCTAGGACTTTACTCGCCTCACTTTTTTCTTTTTTCGTTGCTCTTCATTTCTTTATGTTTTAAAGTAAACAAGATGGAATATTTTCCTTTCTTGGCGTATTAAAAAGAAGTATGTACTTTATATTTTTACTAAATCTTTCATTTCGGCGTCGGGACTGTGTACCAAATATCTTATACAATCAATGATGGTGGATTTTGTATTTTGCTTTGAATTTTGCTTCGCGTTCAGAATCTAAGCAATAAATTTTTGTTTACAAACAATGCAATTGAATGTTGCGTTATTCTAACAAGTTTTTTATTAATAAAATACAAAGCATTTTTAACAAGATAAAACACACACCCATACAAATTCCTTATACAAACAAACGTCAGTTTCAATCATTACAGGTCTCGCTATCTGTAATGATTGAAACTGACATTTGTTCGTATAAGAAATTTGCATGTTTGCGTGTTTTAGCTTGTTAAAAATGCCTTATATTTTATTAATAGAAAACTTGTTAGAATAATGCAACATTGAATCTAAGACAATAGTTATCGACTACCTACTCTTGGTGTAATTAACCACAAGCGAGTAGCAACTCTCTCTTGATTCATGGAATATTTCATATAGGTTTACAATGGATCTTATTATAGAAAGGATGGGAAGGGCTAGTAGTGTTACCGTCGAAAGGTATCACACCAAAAGCAGGCGCCAAATCGAAGTCATTCCGCTCACTCGTTCGCTCGCTTGCGCGGTCATACATTCATACATACGCGCACTAGATATGTATACGAAAAGCAAGCGGCTGCCTATCGCTTGGGAGCCATAACTTTCCACGGGCGCCCACACACGCCAAACATAAACTTTATGAGGTCGGATGAATGTAGTTTCGTGATAAATTTCTCCGATCAATAAACGCCCTTCCGCGAGGACAATGCTTTTCGGCCTCTTTTATTTGTTTTTTGCAGTTCGGCGCTTGCTCCTGCCGGCGAGCAGAAAAGAGTGAAGAAAAAAGTGAGTGAGGTGGGTCGAATCTGTCAGCGGCATCAATGAGTTGCGCATGCACGTAATAATCGACTGCCAATCGATGGATACGTGTGCTGCAGCCGAAAAAAAAAAGGAATATGGAAAAGGGATAGTTAAAAGAAGTGACGTATTGAGTAAATTGGCGTGGCCTACGAACGCATTTTTCTACCGATGTAAATAACATAAGTTGTTTAAATTTCATTCTATATATTATAAATGTTACACTTTATTATCTTACCACTATTTATTTAGAAATTGTTTTGATTTTGAATCTGTTTACTTTTTAAAAGTTTCAATCAGAGATTCGCATTTTGATCTGAGAACAAGTAATTTATTTATAAATAAATAAAATAACTCTCGTTCGTTCGTTCGTTTTCTACTTTTCACTGGCTTATCGTAAATGAGTCTTCAGACTAAGTTCGTTGCATTGATCCTTTACGCGCTCGTGGCTCCGCTGAGATAAATAAAATAAATCAACAATTTATTCATAAATGTTACATTTCATAAAGATATAAAAATTTTTTACAGATTTTTATTTGATGGAGTTTATGGGACTGTTACCGATCGATAAACCAATTTGCTACGAGCTAATTGTTCTTTTTTTTGCTTTTAATCACCCGGATAAGGACTAAAGAAAAAGTGAATATTTATGAAATGAATGAAATTTATTTATGAATTTCAATAACGATAAATTGTTGCGATAGGTATTCTATGAATATTCATTGAGTTATCGGTTCAAACATTCTTAATTTTTATAATAGCCACTTGAAATTATGTACAGTTTTGCAAATTCCAACCGAAAGTGTTTTTTCCGACAGTGGAAAAATCGCAGGGAAAAGATACGTGCGAAGCGGGAATTGTTGGAGACCTATCACCAATACGGATTTCTTCGGTTCAATCCCAAGGTAAATTTGAGTCGGGCATAGGCGCGAAGGCGACTACGCGTCTCTTTTACGAGGGATCCTTTACTCCGGTTTTTATGAGAAATAAGGATCGACAGCCAATCGCGAGCGACTCGTACGTGCGGCGACCATAAAAAAACGATGAGAACGTCGTCTCTCTTTAGAAGGTGAAGGGGAAGAGGGAGATGAAGAAGCTTGCTAGAAGAAAGTCAGGAGAGAATGCGAAATTACTCACACACTACGTCGATCCGCCAGGAGGTCTCCAGAAAGAGTCCGGTCACGTTTGGATTTTCCGCCCTACAAGTCACCGATTTTCCGTCGTCGTCTGTGCCCGGCACGAACTCTACCCTACTGATCGTGCGATTCTCCGTGTTGAGCGTAGCCTTCTCCTCCTGCAAAATCAACGCCAAATTTTTACTTACATCATGTACAATTGACATAAGTTAATCAACCATTGGATAATTCTAATTACGCAAGTACTTTTCAATAAAATAAATATTTGGATTAAAATGAATCACTTCTGTGGCCAAAGCTATTTAGGTTAGAATATAGAGCTTCTTTATGTTTTTCTTATTTTATAACAAAATTTATTTATTATTATTTTTTAACAAAATTTTGTAATTCAATCAAAAATTGTACACAAGAGATTTTTAAGGGATACATTATCTTGATTAAATACACAACTTCGTCATAAAACAATTTGACTGCAAGATTGGTAGAAATATTATTAAAGTTAAGAAATTTTTATGTACATATAACGTAAATTGAATATTTGTTGGAGCGGTCAATCCTCCAGGTAAAATTTATCAAAATAATATTGTTCTTCAAGAGTATGCTCAGCGCATCATGACTTCATCAGTTTGGGTAATCTTAGCTTGTGATAGCTATGTCGTTGTCTGCATTTGTAAGATTGCGTAAGAATCCGAGGAAAATGAAATTGTCAATGAGCATCTGAAAGTAGATCGAATCTGGGGATATGTCTTTTCAGCTTATCGGTCGAAAGCTGCTTGGAAAGAAAAAGAGATCACTAGCCAAACGAAAATTGGTGAAACGAGCGAAGCTTTGAAATTACCATAAAGATTCGAAATTTAAGCAAAACTGCGAGCGATTCTTTTTTTTTTCTTTAGTTTTTTCTTCTTTTTGACCAACATGTGCAAGCCTCGCGTTGGCTCTCGAATTCCTCGGACCATGAAAGTACTCGCGAGCAGTTTGCATGAGAAGTAAGTAGTTGCTAGAACTCTTTCACGAGAGCATAAAAGTGCACCAACTCCGCACGCGCGGCTGGACTCTTTCGAAACTTTTTTTATCGTCCTAGAAGATGAATGTACCGAAAGCTGCATACTTTTAAAATAATCGCACTTCAAATATCGATGTTCATGCCATGGATAGGCCAACGCTGATGGGGAGTCGTTGATCTAGGTAAATCTCAATTGAAGGAAGTAGAAAATGTATGAATTTTATAGGATTTTCAGACTTTATCCTTCACGTCTCTTGGGTCGCATGAATCTCAACACATTTTGTTCGATTTTAACTGCGTTACTAGTAATCTAAACGGTCAAAAAGAGATTTTATTTGGCATTTTATACCCTATTAAATGAAATTTTGCATAAATAAGTAGGATACCGTACAAAATACAGACTAAAAATTATTCAGTCAAACTTGGTCTTAGTCAACTGAAGATAACAAAATGATGAGTTGAAAATTTTCAATATTCTAAGCAGTATAGTATTTTTGTAATTTTATTTACTATAATTTATCGCAACTATGTAGTGGATAATGGATAACAAGTCGCGTAGGTTTTAGGTCAATGGTTAATTGTAATAACCTAATAAAAGTAGACTTAATAAAAGTAGATTTATAACGTTATAAAATTAAGTAAAAACACTGAAAAACTATCTCGAAAAGTTAAAAATCTTTAACGTCACAATGTTATAAGAAATTTGTGATGTTATAGTCATTCAATAGCCTAAAATTTACTCTTGACCTAGAGTTAATGATGTTATTGTGGCAGATTTCTGTTAACGTAGTTGTTTTCGACAAAGCTTTTTTAATTCTTAAAAGGAATAAAACTTCAGACAGTTTTCGTTTTATTTTTAAGCGTTTATTAGAGCAAAAGTCACAAGCGACCGCTCTCGACGCGAAAAAAAAAAAAAGTCAAGAGAAAAAAAAAAAAAGGGGGCGAGCGCAAGCTCGTGTGTCGTTTGTCCAGAAAAAAAAAAAAAGGTAACAATTTCATCGCTATGACTACAAAAACAATTCATCACTATGACTAAAGAACAATTGCTCGCTCTTCGAAAAATCAAAACTTATATTAGCCTGTCGGTAAATCGCAAACTTCTTTATCCTATCGGTAACATCCTCCCCACCTACAAAATTTTATATTTTGTATTCTTAAACTTTAATAGTAAACATCAATCATAAATAAAACAAATTATATAATTTACAATTGCGTCTTATTTCATATCTATTACTCTTACCAACTCTCAAGAAAATTAAACCCGAATTTGTCCAGCCAACCGTCCGTAGACAAGCCTCTGCGCTTAACTACCCCGTAGCTTTGCCTTTTACTGAATCAAAATTCATTGGCAAAGATTCTGCGCCCACGAAAGCAATTCTTTCGCGACGCGGCCTTGACACAAATTCAAAGAATACCTTTCTCTTTTTGAGTGAGGTTTTACAGTCAATTCTCAGACAAGTGATCCCGCATGATCTATTCATGCGTACTTAACTAATTTATTACTAGGTCTTGTTAACACTCCGTTTTCCGTTCTTAGTTCAACAACTCTTACTCTATTATCGGCGCCTGGTAAAACACGAATTACAATTCCCTTTTTCCAACAGTTTCTTGGTACATTTTCATCGGTAATTATAACTAAATCGTTTATTTTTAATTGAGGTTGGTCCTTTTGCCATTTCTTTCTAGAATGTAATGTTGGAAGATATTCGCGTAACCATCGATTCCAGAATTCATCCGCGTACATTTGAGCTTTTTTCCATTCTTTCTTTAAGTCTAAATTTTTATAAGTATATCGTGGTAAACATAATTGTCCTGAAGAGGATCCAATCAGGAAATGATTTGGGGTGAGAGCTTCCAAATCATGAGGGTCGGCTGAAACGTGCGTTAATGGCCTAGAATTTACACTATGTTCAATTTCCGCTAAAATGGTACGTAAGGTTTCTTCTTTTGGATGCCTATGTCTAATAGTAGCCGCTAACGCACACTTCACCGACCTGATAAGTCTCTCCCACGCCCCTCCCATGTTGGAGGCTGTAGGTGGATTAAACTTCCAAACTATATTATTTTTTGACGTAAATTGAAACAATTTTGCATAGTCAATTGATTCGATCGCCTCTAACAATTCTCTATTAGCTCCAACGAAACATGTTCCATTATCAGAATAAATATACACCGGGAAACCTCTCAATGCCGAAAATCTACGTAAAGCCATGATCGCAGAATCCGCGCTCAAATTATCGACCAATTCGATGTGTATTGCCCGAACCGTCATGCAGGTAAATATCGCTCCCCACCGTTTCTCTTTTCTTCGTCCTATTTTTACCCAAATAGGTCCAAAGTAATCGAGACCGCAATGACTGAAAGGCCTCATTCGATAAGCCAGCCTAGCATCGGGTAGAGCACACATTCGTGGTTGATATGGTTTTGCTCTTAATTGTCGACACGTCGGACAATGCGCAACGATACTTCTAAAAACGCGACGTAAACCAATAATGAAATACAGCTGACGAATTTCATTGATAACCGCTTCGTGATGCATGTGAAAAAATTCTTCGTGATAATGTTGAATGATTAATCTCGAAAGTCTTTCATCGCCATCGAGTATTATCGGATCTTTTCGAAACTCCTGATTGATTTTATTTTGGATTCTACTGTCCGATCGCAGTAAACCATTTTCATCGACGTAAGGAGATAAATTTGTAATTTTACTATTTTTACGAACCGTACCCGAATATTTTAACGAGGCAATTTCAGCCTGAAAGGAAATAACTTGACTTTGAATCAACACTAATGTCTTTGCTCTTTCAAAACGTTCAGTCCGAGTTTCGAATAAGTTTATATTTCTTTTCATCCAAATATCAAGAATCTCAAGAGCTTTTGCTAAAGTGAGCGTCAAACGTAAAAACGTCGAGAATCGATTAAAATCAATTAATGGAGAGAAATGATTAGTCAATAAAATAAATTCTTCTCTAGTAATAAATTCTTTTTCCGTCTCGACTGTCTTTTCGGTGATACTCAAATCTAATTTATTGTTTAAGTCAATTTCCGAATCAAATAGAAAGGGTGGACCTGATAACCAGCGGCTTTTATTTTGCAAAGCCTCCGGCCTAAAACGCGTACCGTCGTCAGCTGCATTTTGACTTGAGCTTACCCAATGCCACTCATCCGGATTTGTTTTCTTACGAATTTCACCAACACGATTCGCGACAAAACTTTTGAATTCTAATGGATTCTTTCGAATCCAACTCAAAACAGTTGTAGAATCTGACCAAAAGTATCGCTTTTTAACAAAAAAATCATGTTCGCGTACGACAAATTCAGCTAATCTCACTCCAATCAGGGCGGCTTGTAATTCTAATCTAGGAATCGTACTTTTGTCGCTAAGAGCTATAGCACGACTTTTCGCCATCACAAAAGCTACGTGAAACCTTTCCTCGCCTATATGAAAGCGCCAGTAACAGACAGCTGCGCAAGCATTTGAGCTTGCATCGCAAAATACGTGTAGCTCGGCATCTTTTTTTTGAAAGTCTCGCAACTGATAACAACGATTAATTTTAACTGACTCAATATTTTTTAACTCGAGAAGCCATTTTTTCCACACGATAAATTCGTCATTCGAAATCAAATCGTCCCAATGTATTTTACTTTTCCATATTTTCTGCATTAAAAATCTTGATTGAATCAAAAAAGGTAACAAAAATCCTAAAGGGTCATAAATAGACATAATGATACCTAGAAACTGTCTCTTAGTCGGACTTTGAACTCCTTGCAAAATTTCAGGTGAAATTTTCTTGCTGTTAAAATTAAAGGTTAAACAGTCTGAGCTATTAAGCCATTTCAAACCTAACACCTTTTCTACACTCTCATCCAGGTTTAAACTATTTATAATCTCTTTTGATTGAGCTGACGAATGAATATCAACAAGAGCCAAACGACAATTACTTGACCAACTGTGCATTTTAAAGTCTGACTTTTCATTGATTTTGATCACTTGTTTTACTATGTCATTCGCTTCTTGACTAGACTCAAAGCTATCTAAATAATCGTCCATGTAACAATTTTCAATTAATTTTTGTGAAGCTATAGGAAATTGAGATTGAAAAGTCATCGCATTCTTATTTTTAATATACAAAGCTGTGCTAGGTGACGATTTGGCTCCGAATAATAATACTCGCATTCTACAAATTGTCGGCTCATTTGTACGATCCGAACCTCTCCATAAAAATCTCTGCGCGTCGCGATCCGAATCAATAATTTTGATTTTCATAAACATGTCTTTTATGTCCGATTTGACTGCAATTTTGTATTGACGAAACCGCATTAAAATTCCTGGTAAAGATTTTAAATAGTCCGGGCCAGGTAATAAAAGGTCATTGAAACTGACAGATTCGGATTTCGAAGCCGCATCGAAAACTAAACGAACTCTACCGGGCTTATTTACATTGCGAACTCCGAAATGAGGCAAATAATAAATTCGATTGTCACTCGATTCTTCAATGACCTTTTCAGCAAACCCACACTCAAACAATCTTTCCATTTCTTTATAATATAAACCAGCATATTCTTTATCGCGATCTAACTTTCTTTCAAGAGATAATAATCGAGACAATGCTTGAGCTTTTCCGTCTGGGAAATTACGTTTTTCGGATTTCCAAAGTAAACCTACTTCCCATGAATCGTTCACGTAATTGCTAGTTGAATCTAGAATTTTAATTGCACGAGCAATACCCGGATCAACACATTTAAACTGAATAATTCCGATAGCATCGAGATTGAAATAATTAAATACTAATTCATTAAGCTCTTTGTCATTATGTGGTTTCGACGGTCTTTTCACAACCCCTGTGTTACACAAATTTATTGATAATGTTTTGATAGAAGAGTTAAAATGACCGTGGATGGACCAGCCTAATAAACAGCGCGAAACAACTAAATCGTCTTTCATAATCGTGCGAACTTCTCGTGTAAGAATAAGACGACAATTGTCTTGACCGATTAACATGAGAGGAGTTTCATTGAATGGCTCCACGTAAACGTCAGTTCGCTGTTTGCAAAAATCAGCTAATTCTTTAACAATAACTTGTCTCGACAGTGGAATTTCATTGACAACTAATAAATTATTTACTGCGAAAAGATCTGATTCAATTTTGACATGCAAATTTGTTTTATAATTTGACTTTAAAACTGCTTTTTCACCTGCTATACCTTTGATATAAATATTCGTTTTGAATTTAGGAGCTGATAAACGTTTTATTACAGAAGCATCTATAATGGAAATTGTTGCGCCATCGTCAATCAAAGCGTAGATTAACGCTGATTTTTCGTTTACTGAGAGTTCAACCCGAATAGTTTTTAATAAAGAGCACGAAGCTAGTCATGAATCAGCGTTGAAAGAATTGCTTGGAAATTGATTTTGTTTCAAATTTTCCTCACTATCAATTTGAGCAGTCTTTTGAGCTTCAACGGACTTTGAAAGTTCATCTTTTGGAGTGAAATGTAATAAGGTGTGATGATTTCGTTTACAACGAGCACAAGTGATTTTGGATTGACAATTTTCACGCGAATGACCCTTTTCAAGACATACGAAACACAAACGTTCGCTCCTAGCAAATTTCCAACGCACATTCAATTTTTCTTTCGCAAAATCGCGACAATCCTTAATCAAATGATTTCTACGATTACAAAGAAGACATGATTTCTCAGTTTTTCGTTTCTTTGCTTGCGGTTGTTGATCATCATCGTTTTCATCAGTTTTATTATTAGTATCGATCAACAAAATATTTCTCGAATTGTCCCGATCGTTGTTATGCGGGCGTTTGTTTTGAGCAGATGCCGTTTTCAAAATAATTAAATTCTTTTTGATTCTCTTATTTGTCTCTTCGAAAATAAAATCAGACAATTTTTCCAAATCAGTTTTGTTTTCACAGTTTGTTGAATCAAGATGCGCGTAAATTGTTACAATTGAATCGGGCAATTTTCTAATTATGTTGTCAATAATTTCAGGATTTTGCAAGTAACCTTGCCAACCATTCAACCCTTTTATTGCCGAAATGGTGTTTCTCAAAATGGTCGCAAACTCAATCATTCGCGACTCATCTACGTTCAAGTTTGGTAATTTTCGAATGTCATCACACAATTTATCAAGAATCAACTTCGAATTCCCGAATCGCATTTCTAATGTTTGCATTATCAATTTCGTATCTTTGCAGGACATAAACAAAGATTTTACTGCTTCAAAAGCTTTATCTTTTAAGGCATCCGCGATACGAAGAACATTGTCTTCTTCGTTATAATTTCCCGTCGCAGTTGAAGTCTCAAAAGCATTTTTGAATCGCAACCATTCGAGTGGATCACCCTTGAAAACGGGCAACGATTTTGCAGAAGACATTCTACTCAAAAATGTTGAGCTTTCATTGCTCGCTATGGAATTGCGCGACATAATTGAATTTTCCAAAATATCAGCTAATCTATTTAATGGATCACTAGAATGGTTCTGATTCAACCTAACCCTATCGGGAATATCGCTAGTCGTACTATGGAATCGATTGTCATAATTATTTACGTCTCTAAAGTTCGCGTCTTCATCGTTGTTGAAGTCCTCTTCCATGGATACGTCGAAAGGTTCATTGAGAGCGTAGTTGGGGTCGAGGTTCTCGTCGCCGTTGTCAGCTTGTGGTACGAAGTCGTAGTCAGACGCGTTGATGGGCGCTGCATCGACGACTCGACGTTGTACAGCTCGACGACGAGCGTTGGCGAGCGCAGCAACAGCTCGCACACGAGCGGCGGCGGCCCGGCGAGCAGCGCCAGCCCGCTCACGGGCGGCGACGGCGGGAGCCGGCGCAGCACCGACGCCCCGCCGAACAGCAATGGCCCGACCTCGGGCGGCGGCAGCAGGCGCGAGCGCGGCGGCCCGGCCACGAGCAGCAGCAGCAGCCCGCGCAGGGACGGCGGCAGCGGCCCGGCGACCAGCGTCAACCCGTTCACGAGCGGTGACGGCGGGAGCCGGCGCAGCATCGACGCCCCGCCGAACAGCAACGGCCCGACCTCGGGCGGCGGCAGCAGGCGCGAGCGCGGCGGCCCGGCCACGAGCAGCAGCAGCAGCCCGCGCAGGGACGGCGGCGGCGGCGGCTCGGCGACCAGCAACGGCCCGACCTCGGGCAACGATAGCAGGAAGAGTCGCGCCGCTCTCGCCGGCAGCACGCCGCCCCGGACCTGCGTCACGCCTTGGAGCCGCTCTCGAAGCGGCGGCCCGGACCCGAACTCGGCCTCGAGTTGCAGCAGGAAGACCGCCGACAACTCGTCGAGGCGCCGCCTCCCGGCCACGAGCAGGAAGATGTTCAGCGCCTCGGACACGAGCCCGGCCCCGAGCGCCAGCAGCTCGAGCAACTCCCGGTGCAGCCGCCATGACAACGCCACTGTCAACTTGACGATGAGCATCGTCGTCATAAGCGACCTCCTGCACCTGACCTCCTCGACCGGCCATTCTTCACTGACACTTTTTTTTTTTTTTACAATGAAAATGCAAGAATTAAAAAAAAAGAAAACTCGGAAACTTTCTTTATTCCCGGGTTTCGGCACCAAAATGTTTTCGACAAAGCTTTTTTAATTCTTAAAAGGAATAAAACTTCAGACAGTTTTCGTTTTATTTTTAAGCGTTTATTAGAGCAAAAGTCACAAGCGACCGCTCTCGACGCGAAAAAAAAAAAAAGTCAAGAGAAAAAAAAAAAAAGGGGGCGAGCGCAAGCTCGTGTGTCGTTTGTCCAGAAAAAAAAAAAAAAGGTAACAATTTCATCGCTATGACTACAAAAACAATTCATCACTATGACTAAAGAACAATTGCTCGCTCTTCGAAAAATCAAAACTTATATTAGCCTGTCGGTAAATCGCAAACTTCTTTATCCTATCGGTAACAGTAGTTTTTCGATTAATTTTAAGTATTCTTGGTTTGCTGTTTATATTGACGACTGTTATCATAATCTGTTTCTTCTTTATATGAAAATCAGTAAAGCTAGATTTATTTCATGGTTGATCATTATTTCATAGTCTTCAAGTGCCACTTACGCAAATTCTAGACTTCTATAACATACACAAGAGAACTTTCATTCAAAGTATCTCAAAAAATATATTTCTGCCAGTTCTTAAACGACTTTTTATTCATTCCACATCATTATTTCCTGGTATTCCCGTGCAGGATCCTTTAATATCACTTTATGTAGAATAAAAATAATTAAAAGTTAATTTTAGAAAGTTATATAGCTATTATCTTTTCAATAAATCCAGATTTAGTATTAGAAGCTAGAACATACCGTAGCTTAATAAACAATACTTCATTTTAGTTCTGATTGCAGATCAACAGGATAAAAAAGCCACCAACTCTTGCTTGCGAGCAACTTTGTGTCGTGCGTACATTGCGCCGTGTAAACGCAGACGGTGGTGGATCCAAATACAAGGGCTGTTGATGCTGATGCGCAGCGAGTATGTGACAGAGAGAGAGAGAGAGAGAGAGGGAGAGAGAGAGAGAGAGAGAGAGAGAGAAAGAGACAGACAGACAGACAGACAGAGAGGAATAGAGATGGAGTATGCGTGGGAGAGAGAGTGTGAAGCGTAGCAAACAGACATGTGTGTATATTCGCACTCGATCGAAAGTCCTAGTTACCAACTGGGATATCTTATTACGGAACTCATACGCACATGTATGGCGCGCTCCAATTCGACACGTAGTTGTTCCCTCTGTATAAGTGTACATGTATACATGTACAGCGACGCGGGAATAGCAGGTACATGTTTGTTACTCAGAGAGTGGCTTTTCATCCCCGTTGCGTTAACACCATATAATGAATGACATTTTCGGCTTTCGTCATAGAATCGTAGGAGGGAGCGCATTAACATTGGCCCTTGTGATGTGAAACAGACGACGCGCACATCCTCTTGCTTATTCGTTCACTCTCTGCTTTTCATTGAATTCTCGCGAATGTGTCTTCGGGCTAATTTCGCTGACGTAATCCTTGACACACTAACATCAGAGAAGCAGTTTAAATTTTATTGTTCTTGTGGTACAGTGGAGATTTTAAAATAAATCGGCTATTAAGCAATCTATGTATCGACTACATGTCACGAGTAAATTCGATTATGATAACGTGAAAGCTATAGTGCGTCAACTGAAAAAAGTATTATTACATCATCCTCGACGTTAGGAAGACGTAACGGAGTAAAATAAATAAAGTTTTATATTTATCACAGTTTTATATTTTCTTCTACGTCTCTCTAAAGAGTCTCTGCATGCGTTAGAAATAAAAACTCAATATGGCAGGTTATATTAATTGTGATCAGGAAAGGGTAGATAAAATAAACATCACTGCAGTTGAATACAACGAGGTTGATTTATTGGTACAAATTTCCCATATAATATACGGAACGTGTGAATTGAACTTGGAGCTTGCATTTATTGTCCTTACTGCTTTTTCAGATACTATGAGCTTGCATTTATTGTTTACTGCTTTTTCAGATACTATGATGAGAGATATAATGGTAAAACACGCACATGTCCGAGTCTGGAGTATTCCTCCACGAACTAGCATTAATTCTTTTGCAACTTGGGATTCCTCTGTACTTTTAATTGCACTGAGATAAGGGCTAACTCTTCGCACTCTTGAACCACCGCGGAAATTTGTCAGTTGGCCAGGACTTCCTTGAGCGACCAAAATCACTATCGTCATCGTCAGGGTGCTTCCCATCAGTGTTGGCTGGAGATGGTGTTTTGATTCAGCAGATATCCGTAGTGTCCCATACTCGTACAGATAATGCGGGTATACGCATCAGCACCTATGATAGCGTCTACCTTAACACGTTGGCTGAAAGCAGATCTGATGAACGTAGATGAATAACGCAATAGACTCGAACAGAGCTCGTCAAATTTCCACCTTGATGGTTCAAAAGTAGTGACGGTACCGATGGCTCTCAGTATAAAGGCATTTATCTTAATCAGCGATCTCTTAGTTGGATCCATGATGTTAATAGAGATCTGATATCTGGCTGAATTCATGACCGATCCGGTAACGATGACTATTCCAACGTTAGTACAGTGAAGTCGACAGCTAATTTTGCGAGCGAATTCCAAATTGATCAGAGTGGTTTCGGAGTATGAGTCAAGCAATACTCTGGCACTTTTCTTGCAGACGCTATCTTTGCTGAGTAAAACAATAACGATGGGGAAGATGGCAAGTCCTGGATCGTTACTCTACTCTGTCCGTATAGTGTCAAATTAGATCCGTGGCACCTTGGGGCCTTGCTGGTTGTGGCTCCTTGTCGTCACGATGCCCAATCCATTGAGCACCCTCGTAAATGAGAATGTCATGGGTACGTAATATAATTTAAGTACGTGCCGCTCGAGAGACAGTTTTCCGTTGTGTGATTGCTGCTGAAACAGTTGTAATATTGCCCTTCGGATGATACTAGTAATCACCGCTTCAACGATTCCAACCCGCAGAACGTAAGCAGTGTCTGATGTTGTAAGCTTTTTTGCAGTCGGCAGGAGGAATCGCAGAGTGTGATATCTTCACTGAAGAAAATCAGCAAATCGTTCCAACGAGATCTCATGCACTTCAAAGAATCCTTGACCGGCCAGTTCTACTTTAGTTCTTTCTCCTAGGCTCTTCTCGTAGGAAGATCCGTGATCCGATTGGCCAGAAAGACGAATTAATTGTTCCAATACTTCAGGGATCGTTTGAGTTATCAAGTTGCGAAGTTTTCTGAGCTCATCCAGTAGCTTGAGAATTCCTCAGGCGATTCCTCTTCGTACGAACTCAGTTCTGCAAGCGCAGTAAAGTGGTCCCTAACCTGAAGCTTCGGCTGGTTGAAGCGGTGACAGAGAGCTGTCCAAGCTGACGCGTAATCGTTCTTAGCTATGCAAAATCTCCGTAGAGCCTCACCAGCCGTGCCGTAAATGCTCATTTTGAGAAATTGAGCTTGGTGGCATCTTCTAGTGAGGTGTTGTTGTGCATAAGGCTAATGAACAGATCGCGGAAAGTTTCCCAGTCTTCCGATAGGCCCCTGAACTTGAGCAGTTTTAAACGTGTCAGTTTTTATAGGGAATGTACGATCCCTGGGCCGATTTTGATGCGGCGCACTATGTTGCACATCGACTTAGAGGTGGACAAAATCAAATATCTTAGGTTGGATTGAAGATAGGGAAATGAGCCGGACGGCGTTTTAAAGCTGGAGAAAATGCTGATTATTGGAAAATTATCTAATTTTTCAAAAAATGAAAATTTTCCCTTGAATTTGGAGGTCAAGATTTAAGTTTTTGAAAGGTAAAATATAGTTCTTTTCGATTTTGAAGATTATAATGAATTTTTTTTTAAACGAAGGACATCATCTTGTAGCCCATTCATCATTAATGGATAGAGTTCAAAAAATATTGTATTATCCTTCACAAAATCTATCAAAGTCACTATGAGATATCAACTTGGGTGCCATTAAGCGTATATATTTCTATTATATCCTTAAAATTTATGAAATCCCCACTTACATAAATCGACTTTTAACCTCTGTTTACTCGATGATCTTAGGAAGGAAAAATGGTAGAAGGTTATATTTATTTATTGCTCATTTCAAGGATTATAAGATGATGTCCTTCGTTTAAAAAAAATACGTTATCATCCCTAAAATCTAAGAAAATAAATTTATTTTCAAAAATTTACAACTTTGGCCTCCAAATTCAAGGGTAAATTTTAATTTTTCGAAAAATTGGATAATTTTTCAGTAATCAGCATTACTTCAGCTTTAAAATGCCGCCCGACTCATTGCTTTATATTTTCATTCGAGTACGAGATATTTGATTTTGTCCACCCCTAAGTTGATATGAAACATAGTGCGACGGCTACGAACATCCCGTTAGCGTCGGAGATGGGGCAACAGTCATCTGCTGTCGATATCCAATGATTGCCATGCTGATTGCGGCAGCCGTCCGTCACAGTCTCCAACAAAAATTTAACGCGTGTTCGTCGGTAGCCGTTCACGATGACGTTCGTCCCACTGCATTTCATTGTATTACTAATTAGTTAGTTGGACTCATTTTTGATTGAAAAATTCTCAGATTTTCTGCGCCTGGATATTAGGCTCGAAAAACTAGCTGGTCAGGGAAGAGTGGACAGAATAAAAACCACTGCAGTTGAAATCTGCTCTATTACATGGAACGTGTCAACTAAAATAGGCGGAAGGAAGCAAGGGGTCATTCTCATACTTGACCGTTGAGGACGCCTTATGCTTTCTATGCAGTTTGTCGGGACTATTTGGTCGAACAATTTGTGTACTTGATACAATTGGTGTGCGCACCTGTTTCTTTTCTTTTATTAAATCCAAGCAAATGAGGTAGATAAGAATGCGACGTAAAGTGCACGTGCCTCGCGTATCAAGGAATGAGCAGACATCTAAAATAAAAGAAAAGAAGACAGAGCAACTCTTGCGGCATTACAAAACGCTAAAATAACTCTTATTGTTAACAGTATTGTCTTATAAAATCATACAAACAGCTTGGCTGACAAAGCGCATAACAATGGATGTATACAACAACAAGCGCGTGATGCTTTTATTAACAATCAAGAGAAAAGGAGGAGATGCGAGCCAACGAAATTACTTCGCAGAGAGCGCGGAAAGGCTTTATGAAAGATTGGTGCTGAGCGACATCTCTCTTTCTCGCTCTCTGCCTCTTTAGGTCTTAGGCTAGCTGCACTCGACGTTTTTAATTTCATATTCAAAGTCTAATTGCTCTCTCTTTCTCGCTTTGAGCCGGTAGTCCGCGCCAACTGTCGCCGCAATACTTCACCTTCCGTCCGCGCGTTTCTCCCGCTCACCTTTCATTTTTTTTCACTCTACAGTACTTTTCGCCAGACTGTGCGGCCGACCTGCTTGCACCTAATTTCTTTTTTATGCAGTTATATTGTGACCCTTCAACTCGCTCTCTCTTTCCACTTTCCCTCGCGTCTTATTCCTTCGTTCTTTCTGTTCTTTTATTCGGAATTGTGGCCGTTTTTTATTTTTGCAGTGCAACTTTATAGACGCAAGTACTTTGATTTTACTTTTAATGAGGGTTTTCGACTAATTGTTATGATCGATATGTCGCGAGTATTGTATTATAATTATAAATACATACATTTTTATCGCATTTAACTTTCTTTAATCGATACTTTCATTTTGCATACAAAGTATCATGTATTATGTTTTACTCGTTAATCTGAATTTTCTTAACGAGTATAGATTACGAATTTGATAATGGTATAATAATTATTGACTGCAACATTTTGTTGCAATGACATCTGAAATTCAGTTATGTATATGAAGAACCTATGAAGCGTAAGTCTTTCACGAGCGATTAATATTTAATCTATTCCATAACACTGTAAAAGCTCTCACGCTTGATTGCTTCATTGGCTAACTTTTTCCATTACACGTCGGGCTTTAATATTAATATCATAAATTGAGCATCAAACTTTCAAAGTATCACTTGTGTTCAATAAAAGTTTTATACGAATTTTTTGATAAAAGTCTTCTTATAAATTAATCAATTGAAGTCTTCATTGGTCGTCACAGAGATTCATATACTTGCAGCGAATATGGCAACGAGGAATATTTACGAATCACTAAGCGACTTTATTAAAAATCTTTTACTCATAGATATTAACGTGCCAATTCTTCCATAAAACTGACGATTTATCGGATCGATTTGTCTAATGAACTGCTAAGCAAGCGCGCAACGCCCAATTTAAATTTTTTAATTTTCCAGAAAATATAACAGCCATAAATGAAAATTTAATATCGTTGCATTGAAAAAAGAAAAGACTTAATAAGACGAAGAGAGAGGGAGATAGAGAGAGAGAGAGAGAGAGAGAGAGAGAGAGAGAGAGAGGCAAATTAAAAACTAAGCCAATGGCTTCGGTATTATTTCGCGGATATGATCGCAAAGCATGTCCTTAATTTCGAGCAATAATAAAGGGAAGCCACGGAGCGTAAATGCCGGCTGCTGCTGTTCCCAAGATGAGAAAGTATCTATCTGTCGTAGGAGAAAGAGTGGGATTTAAAGAGAGAGACAGGAAGAGGCGAGCTAAAGTAAAAAGTGCTAGCCGGGTAACCAAAAAGAAAGCGCGGCGTAAGAGAGGAATGAAAAATAACCGAGACTGCGTGTAACAGCCTTAATTGCATCATACGTTAATTAAATTTCACGAAAGGCTCACTGAAGAAGATAGCGAGGAAACAGGCACAGGCAGGCCGGGAAAAATTGTGTGTTACGGCCAAATTGCTTCGGGTTTTGTTTCTACCTAAATAGTCACGGCCCTTGCCAATTTTTCTATTTTTCGAAACAGCCTGCACGCGCGCGCTTGCGCTTCGCCTTATGAAATTACTTTCAGCACATATAACTTTTTCTTCATTCCAGCGATCGATGCTTTGTTCCAGTCTATTTCTATTTATACGCGATTCCAACCTGATATTTTTAATACGGTTGGGAGAAAGAAATCAATTATAATGGCTTTCGTATTACTTTAGATTAAATTGAAATTTATTCTTTGGTGTTGGTTAGGTAAAACTTGATCAAAGATCTAGATAAAATAATTCAAGAAAATACCGGTCATATTTGACAGTAAAAGTTAAATTGAATAAGCTACTAGCAATCCAGCTAAACACCAAACGGAAATTATTTATATTATTACCTTTGGATGGTGCAGGAAGGCATGGAAAGTCTAGAAGTAGATTGTTAGTACGTATAGAATATATCTTGGTGATAGCTCGTTACGAAGAAACCAACAGAAAAATAGAGCGAGCGTGCAAAGAAGGTAAAAAGAAGGCAAAGGAAAAACGTGATGCATATACATGCGAAACATCCTCTCATCGCGCGTAGTTGGCTAAAGCATCGAGCTAGCTAGCAGAGCGAACTATGCTGCTGAGATAGAGAAGTACTCGACAGAGCAGCGCTTGAATAGGACTAGATGGATGCCGAGGATAATCAGGATGGTAATGTTCTAGAAGTACCTCTACGTGATCCGTAGGCTACAGGATCTGCTTATGTTAATATCTGTCCTCGCTACGGCAACGGCTATACGCGCCACGTTGCTCTTCGCCCTTGTTATATTTTATTATCCGGCCTGTTGAGAATCCAAACGGAGCTCAGCCACGCCCCGCAAATATTTCATTCGTTGCGTCGACAAGAGATTTATTAAACTTCGAATGAACATTTCTGGGCCGAATCCCGCCACAAATTTACATTCATAAAATTTTTCATTTTTTCGTCTGACAAGAATTTTTAATCCTTTCGTCGAATAATTACACTACGTACCAGTTTCATTTTCATGCAAGAATAAGGCGTTTGAAGTGATTATTTTTGAAGATGCTTTCAATGTTAACTTTTACTACAATCTTTTATCAAATATTAGTCTGAAGTTTTCCATAATCCGACACAAATAGTACGATAATTGCATATAATTAGTTTTCAATGGATTTAATGAAATATTTTCAGTGTTCGTTGATTTGTGAAATTTATTCAAAGTTGAAATTAAGATAAGTTAGTTCTTTGGTCAAGTCTCAAAACTAAAGTGCTCGAAAGTTTATAATTCTTCTCGACATTCGGACATTCGAAGCCGGCACATTAAATCTGTGCTAAAAGGCTTTAGAAATAAGACGCGAAATGGAAATAAAAGCAATGAAAACACTTTCTATAAGAACAAATGATCAAAAAGACACAAAGAAATAAAGCTTTTTCCTTCTCTCTTAAGAAACTTTCGATAACTGTTAGTAACGATAATAATTTACGAGCAGAATAAAGGGGCGAGAAAAAAAAATCCAAGAGTAAAATCGAATAAATTCCGAATAATAAAGGAACAATAGAGCAGCGTGAAACACTTTTGGCGAAAGCAGCGATGAATTCGAATAAATATTGCAATAATTAATGCGAGCCATTAATTGGCCGTTGATAATGGGCGTTGGGGGGTGAGTGTCATCCTATGGAACGCGGGTGGCGAAAAGGCAATAAATTATTACGTGTATGGGCGATCTGTCGGCGGCGCGCCGCTCAATAAATGGGCCGCGAGGGCAAAGATTAGCGGTTCTCGAATTGCTCGGCGCTGCTTGAATTTTAACGACTACGCGCGCGCGCGCTCTTATTAGAACGACGACGCCAGCGCTTTTCCCCGCGCGGAAGCGCTACTTTTCCCTCATTAGCGCGGCTACCGCCGACGTCGACGTCGGCCCTATCCACCACGCTGAAAAATACTTCGTTAGACCAAAAGAGAGCATCTGGTTACTTTAAGTGAAAAGCCCGAGTCGAAATGAGCGGCTGTATTTTTAATTACGAAGGTACCTCTTACTACTGCGTGCGAGCCTCTCCAAAAGACTGCTAGTGGGCAAGTCCCTACTTGTGAGATAAATGCAAATATTATAGTGTTTCGTATGGAATGTTTACGTGCGAGGCCTAAATAAGAAAAAGTAACATCTACGCAATTCCAAGGATCAATTGCATTCTCAAAATTCTCAATTGCAGTATTTTTTAATACGAAGCTGTGTCGTAACGATCCCACTGCACTTTTAAGTAGAATAATCAATGTACAATGCGACAAGAAATTCAAAGTCTAGTTTGACGCAAGTTATTTCTCCATCGGTATAATGAGTGTATTAATTATTCAAGTCAGTAAAATTAATGAGCTGTGCGCAAAGTTTTGATTACATTAGTTGCTCTAATTAAAAAACATCATTATGAGTTCATTAATCGTTTTGTTTGTATCGAGTATGCAAGAAGCTTTTTCTCATTAGTAGAGTACTACAAAAAATTTAAATTATAGTGAAATTGAATTTGAATTTATTCTATGTAAGGATGTAAAAAGAAACAGATGCTGCAAATACAGAAGAAAAATTTACAAACAGTTTAACGACTTCAATAATTTTGATAAGTTAATTTAGATTGATATTCTCATCAACAATGTTAATCATGGTACATCTGCAAGCAAAAAAGCAATAGCTACGCAAGCAAAGAGATCAGAGGGGTAGGATGAAGGGATGTAAAAAAAGCGATAGAGTAAACTCGTTCTCAATTTCTCTAGGAATCCTAGTGTGTGCACATGCCAAGACTCGTAGCATTGCTGGTTCGCTTCATCGTTGAAGCCCAGCACGTATCCTTATCTCGTGCGCGCTTGGCTTTTTTCTTCTTTTGACTCAAGATGAAAATCCTGAGCGCTCTAACGACTAGGATAAAAGGGTCCGCGCGCGCATGAGGACTACGATTTCGATTTCGACGCGTCAACGCCGGAGATTCCGAATAATTATCTTTTTCCTGGCATCGTCTAAAGGAAATAAGTTTCCGTCTCGTCGAACTGAATGTCGAATTGCACTCGGCTACGTGCCGCATTTACTCAATGAGAAGATTAATCGGCAATATCGAACAGGGGGTGTGCGACTAGGCGCAGAAGTCCATGTGTTCGTTATTTTTTTATTCCTCTTGCTCGACTCGACCGTTTCTTGTAGCTCTGCTGTATACGAAAAAATTCAGTGGGAAATTGTATCTTGATATTCATGATATTCTAGGTCAGTAGTTGTTTAACAAATCTTTAACGATCATTTCATTCACATTGCATTACAATCAATACTTTTTCCTTTTCGCTGTTATTGTATTAATTCATCCCGAAAATTAGATCGTCGTAATATGCGATATCCATATAATAACTCTAAAGATAAATGAATTGGCATTCTGCACGAGACGCTATTCATTGGCATAGTAATGCACACGAAGTAACAAATATTCAATAATTTTCACTTCTCTATAGGCCAAAATGACATTAGCGCATGGCTGTGGAGCAAACGGATTTCTATTGAGAATTATAACCGACATACGTTAGATTTTCATGCATTCGATGCTACAATCGACGGCTGATTTAATTAATTTCTCTCCAACGCATAACATTCCGATAACGCGTGTGTATGACCTCTCTTGCGCGCGAGCAGCCGTACATTATGACTAATGCGCGTAAAAGTGGTTCGAAATTGCTCGGCAAAGAAAATATCCAGTGATAAATTTTCACAAGCCCGCATAGGTGACGGACAAAGCGCGAATATGATTACTTTTAATATCACCAGGGAATTTATTTTGGAAATCACATTTTATCAAAAAAACACGTATCGGCCATCAGTTTATGTATTTACAGTGCAGCACACGTTTGCCAACATATAACACTATCGCATTACCGCTCCAGTTTATGCGGACGTAATGCCAAATATTCTCCTCGGGGAACTGACGCGTACCAATGATTTTCACGCCATGTTTACAGCTAACAATTTCGTTATCGTCGTTTTTTAATTGCTTTTTAAAATTGTTCTTTATGGTATAGTCAGTCATTATAAATTGTATGATCGATCAAAGTCATTCAGTTAAATATAATGTGCCGAAAATTTGAAGTACAAATTAAAAAAAAATTTAATTTAAAAATCCTGCTATTAATAAAGATGTAACAATGATAACTTTTCCAAAATATTAAAAAATACACAATTCACATGTTTATTGACATCGCATTCATCGAAAATATTTTAATTTTCCAAGTCTGGCATGAAAAAGAGGAGAGAGGAGAAAGCAAGGGACGAGTTAAAATGTATACTACGAGAATCCGTTAGCCGTCCTGATTTGTAATTAGTATAAACTTGATGAAAATATCTGGTTGACACAGAGTCTTCTCGGCATTACCCATTAATGTGGATTCTCGATCACACTTTTACTCAGTCCTCCTCTTTATCTCAGCACAGTCTTCCATAAACTTCTTTGCATTGTCGTCGTTCAAACTCGAGATTCGTTTTCCCACGCCCAGTTTCTCGTCGCCTCTCTTTCTCCCTTTCTCTCTCTCTTTTTCGTGAAATATTTCATCGGTAAAACCGCCTTTTTTCGATCTATTTCCTGAAGGAGAGACATGCTTAGCCCCTTCCATCGTAATTTTCCGATTCTACTGCGGAATCTTCGTCTCAGGTGCTAAGCCAACGCTGAATCTTTGGAAAGTTTGGCTATGTCGGTTGGAATTGCTCTGTTTGAAATTTCCAGAAGTTTCACTCCTATGGAGGAAAGGTGAGGCGAAGATATTGATATATGAGAGTCGATACTCGGTAAATATGGGAAGTATTCTGCGCTTAATTAATGTATGATTTAGACATGAGCTTTTTATAGTTCCAAGCTCAGGACTATATTAATAAATTATATTTAATAACTTTTTCTTTTTCAGAATACCGTAAAATATTACCAAGCGCGCTTATTTTCTTTCGGCTTATTTTCTGTCAAATGGGAATTTTATAACGTCTCAAAGCAAACACAGCATGAAAATTCAAAATTTACGTCTTTTTATCTGCTTCAAAGTAAACAATGTAACGATAACAAGAAGCTAATGAAATTGTTTTTTAGGTGGATAAAGGGAGACACAGAGCTAAACGAGCGAAGAAGTGCACTCGGCGAGATTCATTATAATCCCTGACAAATAAAATATCACAACAGTTAAATCATTTTTTTCTCCTTCTATTCCTCTTACCTTGACGTGTTTCAGATTTCTCTTGCCTTTGTACCACGTAATTACAGCGGGCGGCCTCGAACCCGTCGTTTCGCATTCTACCTCATAGCGCTCTCCAGCTTTTAAGGACTCACTTCCTGTGTCGAGGCCATTAGTCTTTCGTATCGTCACCGTTAAAGGTTTCACTGCAAACATAATTCAGAGCGTTGTCATCGAACCGTCCAAAGATCCAGAAATAAGTTATTCGATTATCAATCATTATCATATTATTGTATTTATAGATATATCATTTGCAATGACTCGCTAATGAAATTTTGGTGGCGCTTAGCCAATTGGCAACTAATTAACGATAACGAAAATAAAGGCTGGAATTGCATAAAGATTTCTTGGAAATTTATCGATGAAAAAGAGGGAGAGAGAGAGGAAGAGAGAGACATCACCTCGTGTAATCGGAACAGTCCATCGAAATTATGCCGAATGTCACTAATTATGAGCTGTGATTACGCGCCTTGTATAGTCGCGCGCGCAGCCTATACGTGAGCATGGTATTAATCGAGCCGTTGATTCCGCATAAAATCACAATCAACGCATCGTGCTATTCCATTTACGTTGCACATATATAGTCCCTTTCCTGCCGTGCTACCATGCCGTCGTCGCGCTAAATCGAGAAGTTACCGCCGCAGGCTATTTGTTTGCTTTCCATCTCTCGCCGCTGTATTTATGCGATATGCATTTTCTCTCTCTCTCTCTCCCTCGCCTGTGCACGATATTGTTTTCAATTTTGCTCGGGTGACGATTTTCAACGTGATGGCTCGACCGTTAGTGCGATAAATCTGGGCTTTTCGAATTGACCCGATACGCACACAGACACTCACACAGCAACAATAGAAGCAGCATCTCTTGCCAGATACGATCCGCTTACCCGTGAAATATGAAAACTATGAATGACGAGATGCGTTCTCTTTTTCTTTGACGTCATTGTGCTCACGAAACTACTAGAATATTTTCAATTGTTGCGGTATTGCAGTAACAATGTAATAGTATCTGTTACGACTTTTAAAAGGGAAACAATTATACCAGAAAATACTTGTTACAATTTTTTGCCAAACGGCAGTTATGATTATTGAAGTTCATTTAAATTTCTTTTGTGGTTGTGAATCGAAAAAAAAGAGAAAAAATGTCATCATACCGAATTTCAAACAGAAAATAGGCATCGATCGGTGCAGTGAGAATCAATCACAGAGCCCGATGCAAATCACTTTTAGACAGTATGACGATTGTCTGACGCGTGGAAAATCCGTTTCAAACGTATTACGCTTTTTTTTCAAAGCATCTTTTCGTAAAAATATTGAATGCGATACTCCATTCATAGATGTTAATTACTTTACAATCACAAAATCATACTTACGATTTAAATCGAGAATCAAAGACACTTGTTTTGGCTCAACTAGTTCCGTGTTATGGGCTTGACATGTAAAGTTAGAAAACAGATGGGACCTATTCAGCGAGTTTACAGTTAATCTGAAAAATAAATAATTTAATTTTATCTATTGATATTCTTTTTCGAAACCATTTTTCAATTTAGAAAAATAAAAAATCTTTCAGTCTGGCAGTGTCAGATAACTTCTATCATATTGGATTTTAAAAATAAGATAAGAATAAGAAAAAAATGAAATAAGTATAAATCACAGAATTACATTTTTCGACATTATTATTTTTAAAGATGAATTACATCGATAGATGTTTAACAGCTTACGTTATTTTACTCGCGTCATTATATGTTCGAAAGAAATAACGCGATTAAAGCGAGAAAATTTATTTTAGAACAGAAAACTTATATTTTACTTCATTCAACATTGATGAACAAATACGACTTCTCGATAACAAATTAAAACTTTGATTAATATATCGAAGTAAGCAATAATTCCAATGTTTTAAATTTAAAAAGTTTGATAATAAGTTCAGTAATGATGAAACTTCAACTCACTTTTTCTCAATGACGTCACCAGCAGTGCTCTCATAAGAGTCATCGTTTTTAAGTCTGCCATTGACATACCATCTGACCGTAGGTTCAGGCTTCCCTGCAACACACAAAAAGCACCGAAAACTTTAGAACAGTAGCACACCCTCGTTGTACTCAGCTCTCTTATAAATTTCTAAGAAGCTCATAAAAAGAGGCCACCATACTCCGTCGCTTACTCGCCCTCTCCTCTACCTCGTAGCTTTCTATCAATATTGCAGTGCTAAAACGCCAAAAGCTTCTTCTTCTGTTCCTTCGAAATTCGTGTGAAATCATTGATTAAATAATTTGAAAGGGTGACTTCTCGAATTATTTAATCAAATTGATTGAAAAAGAAACAAACTCCGCTTTGCATCGTAAAATTAGCCTAGAATATTGTAACTCACCATGAAGTAACTCTTGGCAATACCATTAACTTTGTTATTAGCCAAATTTTTAACATGGCAACTTTCCGAATGGCGATGGCAGTTGACTCCAACACAATTCGACGTGCTGCATGTTTTATTAACGAAACATTTGGTAAAGTCGTTCGCTGCTTCATTGCGACTCGTCGTTTTGATTTACAAATATTTTACGCGTTGCGTCGTTAGTCAGCGTCATTAGGTCATTTTTTTTCTAGCCGAGATTAAAGAGTTTATTCGTCGAGGCGCGAATCGATGGCAGACCAGAGCGAGTATAGCGAGGGTGACTCCAGTAAAATTCAAATGCTCAATTTAATTGCGCGCGTTACTGCAGAACAGCCTTTATGGACAACATTATTTCCATTGGATTTTATTTGTCGTTTTTAGAAGCGGGCGCAAGTGCATTTAATTAAGCCATTAAAATTGGCCGTATCCATTCGTTATACCTGCGCGTCCTGAATATAGGGACTCGGTTAATTTTTGCTTTACTTCTTTTGCGCTAGTTGCATTTATTACTTTTTTATTTAACGAGTAAAATTAAGAAGAGTACGCGGGAAAGAAAGAATAGAGCTTCGTTTGCTATAATTAGCAGCGAGGATGGGAAGAGCCGAGCTTGCACTTATTTCACTTTTGAAAAATATTTCAAACCAAGCTGATGTACATGTAGCCTCGAAGCGATTTATATTTTTTACGAATGAATGGCGGGATACAAAACGTTGCTGTTGATTTTTAGAAAGGGTGAACACTACAAGTAGTGAACGTGCGTTATTTTGGTTTAAAATTGGATGTAACTTTTGATGAACACGAGTCTAGCCCTCATCAATCAATTACGAGAGTTTGAATAAAGCGACGATTTTAGCGATCTGCGAGCGCAAAGGAAATAGTTGATTATACTTTGGTAATAGAGTAGTAGCACGATAGCAGCAGGCGTGAGAGAACGAAAAGCAAAGGGATAGTTTCCATATCAGGTCGCATTGTTATTCACGATGCCGCGTAGACCGGGAAATCACCATTTAATTTAGCAGATAAAGGTCGGGTGAAACTACTCTTAAAATTACCCGCGCGCGGATCTCGGAGCCTGCAGCGCTCATGGGAGTGGATTGGCTTGAACCTACGCAAGCGGCATCATTGTTATTCACGAAACACTTCGTCGCGCGGATTGCGCTTTAACTACATTACGCTTGTCAACTTGCGCGCGCGCTCACTCGATGCACGCTCGAGCTTTTCTATCTGGTTTTAGCTGCGTTTTACCACGATAAACTCTCGTTCTTATCTGTAAACAATAAGATTTTCAGCGATTTTACCGCTGATATTTAGTCTCAAGCAAAAACTTTAATGCTTTGTTTTGAAACTGCGCAGCTTTAGCGGAGTGCCAGTTTAGTATGCGTAAGGATCAGGAGAGAAAAGAAATCTAATTTACGTTGTACACTCTGTTACTTCGAAAAATGATGATAACAGCATCGTTCACAAATTTTCAATCGTACTATGCTAGTTAAAATAGAGTAGAAACAACAAACAAATATGCACCTGTACATATCAGAAATCGAATAGGATGTATGTCGTTTTTAATTAAATCCTTCGATTACAGAATGATAGTATCGCAAGCCGCTACTTCGAACAGTCGGCTGTATACGCAGCAGATACTTTCCGTCTGAGTGAGCAATTTTTTAATCTAAAGTTTGACCGTAAGTTCGAATGAAACAAAGGCAAGAAAGATAAAAAGCAAAAAAATCACGTAGCGTGCCACAGAGGAGAGCTTTTCTCTCGAATTAACAATTAAGATAAATTACGGCACAAGCGCTATTACTGCAAGTATCGTCCATGAATTTATAATAAAAAAACTTTGCTGAGATTTAGCCTTAAATTTAAAGTTTGCCGCGGAACTTCCTTAAAGACTCGAAGCTCATAACAAGGGCTTATAAGGAAATTCCCTAGTCGCTTGTTATTTTTTTCCCGTTGTACACCTCTCATTCTATCCTCCTCAAGAGCATAGGTATCGATATATCTGTAAAACAAAAGTAGAGAGAAAGAGAGGGTGTGTGTGTGTGTGTGAGAGAGAGAGAGAGAGAGAGAGAAGTAATGAGGAATTAAAATCAGCAAACCAAGCGCGCGTCGTGTGTTGAGCATATATGCAAACATTGGCCCGAAGCGTTCAACTCTAAACCCGGAAGATACGCTCGCGGATTAAAATTTTCCGGAAGATAAAGCGTGACCGCGGCTTTGAGTATAGATTGGTAGAGGACGAGAGATAGAGACATGACTATATGATTTTGGCCGAGCAAGAAGGAAGTTTCGTTAGAGTCCAGCAGTTAAAGTCAACGCCCTCCAGGTCTGCAACCCCCTTCCCTCCTTCAAGTACTAACGTAAACGCTCGCGCTCGGGCTTACGAATTAAGCGCTTTCTCTCTATCTACCAACCAAACCTCGACTTACCGCTATTCGGTGTAGTTTCCCGAGGAGACTGAAGAATATCTGTGTTTGCTGCGATATGACTTTATAGTTGCTCGTATTTTAAGCTTCAGGCTATTGATTTTTCTTGTCTTGTGACAATAAATGTGGCATGAGAGTAATGTTACTTAGGTATCAAAAGTTTTCAAAAGTTGAAATAAAGAAAGGAGTATTAAATTTAAAATCATCGGTAAAAGATGTCGTTGTACTAACAACAAAGTTTACAGCTGAGCAATATTTTCATTACTATTTATTTATATTACGGATAACCACCATATTCATAAACTTACTTCTTTAAAACAGGCACTGTAATTTTTACATTTTATTCTGGATGTAAATGCGTTTAATACGTTTAGATGTCATGTACAAAGAGGTCAACTTTATGATTATTTATTATTATTGTTACAGTTGATCTCGTTAATTTTAATATATGCATTACTGAACGTAATAATGTTGTTATTAAATTTTTTTTAAAGTTTTTATTAAGTTAGCAAGATATCGAAGTATTATTTAAAATCTTGAGATTGAATTATAATTCATTATTTTCCAGTACATTTCAATACATTTTATCTTTGAATTTTTCAACAACATTAATCAATTTCTTAATAATTTATTTCTAATAACTAATGTGAATATCGATGAAAAGATTTTGATCGTTCTTTATAGTCACAATTGCAATAAATAAATATGTATAAAACCAAAAGATCAATACTTTTTCTGATTATTCATGAAATTTTATCATTTGCATTTGCACATATGAAAATAAAATATATACACGAGCGTCAACGCACGAAATTTTAATGAGTAGTCGCAAAAGCTTTTTTTCTATGTTTTTAATAGACATCCTGTCACTTCGTTGAGAGACACTTTGCGCATTGTTATACTATAGTCTCGCCTAATAAAAGGAAAAAACGGGAACCCTCGGTGCTTTAGTTAAAGTGCGGAAGCTGCGGTGTAGTGTAGTAGAATTTGTGCCTCTTAGCACTTTTGAAATTAAACTTTCATTGCCTTTTGAGAGCGCATGTTGTCTTTTTATGAAACATAATCGCGTACTTGAAATGGATACCATACTTATTTTACACGTACGCATACAACAGTAAAATAGAGATGGATTCATTTTAGAGCGTGTAACTAATGTTCTAATTAATTATTCAATATGCAGCAGCTTGTATCTGACTTATCCTCGGTAATATTCGCTGGAAAGAATTGAGTTATTTTTAATTTCAACTATAGCGACTCAGACTACAAGCTAAAGTGTTGGTGCATTGTATATTACAAAATGCAATTTCTTTACGTTAAAAATCGATGTTTTCCGTCTTACGTACAATAAAACACGCATGATGTGTACTTGGCAATTCTTTACACACCACAGTCCATATATTGATCATAAGTCTGACAATAAATACCGACGTTAGCTTCAATTATTTAGTAGGTAAAGTTGGCACCCTGCGTCCGTACTCGAAAGCGGAGACAATACGCTGGATGAGAGGAAAAAACACACATACACTCACGTAATAATAACGCAATACAGTGGGAATTATTGAGCCCACAATTCATGCGTTTACGTCTATCGAGCGCTACTCCCCCATCGGTTAAACGTTTTCTTAGGCCTATATTTAAAGCCAATTCGCAGTGTTTCCTATACGTGAAAAACTTTTCTTCATCCATCGAAGCCACGCAAACTAACTTATACAAACTCGGCTCTTCGAGTATACTTTAAAGTTTCTGTGAAATTTTAGGCGAATACTGAATTTTACTAAGAATGTTAGAATTTTCAGTTTACGCTGAAGCGTTTTAAAAGCAACTTTAATTTTATTTTAAGCTTTATAATTGAAAAACAAAGAATAAACAATGTGCTGGTGATTTGGTAAGTTTTAATTTAACTTATTTGAGTGCTTTTTATAACTTTCAATGGTTTTATAATATGTGCTAGTCACAACCGGCATTATTAAAAGCAAAATTTGAGATTATTAAAAAGCATTATTAAAAGTAAAAACATTATTAAAAGTAAAAACATTATTAAAAGCAAGGATAAAATAAATGTATATTAACAACAATTTTGAATATGAATTGATTAATCAATCTTTAAAAGATTTTTACCAAAAAGTTAATAATTATAGTAACATCTCAAAACGAAATTATTGACAAGATGAGTTTCTTTAAATAAAAGTAATCAATATCAATGTCGAAAACCAATGTTAATCTAAAAAATATAAATACCTGAAAATAAGTTAAGTGTGTCACTTTAAGTACTGTCAGAGATAAATGTCTGAAAAAAGCGAAAACAGCAATAAAAACACGTCGAATATGAGGGATCATAACCAAAATAAAGCTGATAGTACATGCTTATTTGTTAATGCGAGCGAAAAAACGGCAAATGGGAGACATGCTTAGGATCAAGTACACGCATTTAGCAATGGACACAAAAAGAACGAGCTCGAAACAGCTTCGCTTTTTCGCGCGCGACCAACTAGATACGCAGGTGAGTTTACCTGGGAGCTGTGGTTTATCATCAATTTCAGAGGCTCGTCTTCAATTGTCTTTTCAGTTGTCACGTGAATAAAGGTTTACAATTCATAAAAAATAAAAATTAATACGGGAATGAAGAAATCGAAGAAGAAAATTACAGGAGTATAAGGAAAATATTGAAAACGGCTCGCACAACCTGTACAATAACAGGGATCGAATGACTAATTCGACGCGCTTGCGGAGATATCTCTTACCTCAAATCGTTGCGGATGACGCTAGTACAATTATGATCGAGAGGGGAAGTAGTTCCGGTGACAACTGTGACGCACCTGATTCCGACCTCTCGGAGACGGGAACAGCTCTCATTATGATGCGTCCAAAATTGCCAAATTGAAGGCGGCTACGGTTTCTCGGTAACACCTTAGAGGAGCTGATGGGCCCTCAACAGCCTCTTTTTTCTATATATAAGCATCGTTGTTATTCACACTTCACATAAATAGAGAGGTCAATGCGGATACACAAAACGGAATAAACGTACGTGATAAAACGTCACGCGTGTGAATTCGTGTCTAGAAAGATTACACAGAACACTAGAGACTTAGTGCTCGGTTGTACATCCATAAAACACGGATTCTCTCGAGAGACTGACTCCTCGTCCAGTGTACTAGCTCAGTTATTTTTTTCTTTATGGCGATGCATCGTGGCGAACCGGTGGTCGACCGTTGGGTTTCCTAACACGTGTGTTGGCCTACCTGATTCGGCGATTAGTCTGGTTTCATATTCGGCACGAAGTGAGCAACATCGAGCATTTCCAATGATGGCATACCGAGAGTAAGGAAGGAATCGAGGTTGAGAGAATCTGGTATTTCCTTCCAATGTGGGTTACACATATGTTCGAAGGTTCCTTGCTAAGGCTATATAGAACACGCACCCACCCGCATGCCTATAATAGTACACGGTACGCAAGGCATATGAACAAAATTATATAATAATATTGCAATGCCGCGAGTATAATAATTCTTTAATATATAAAATGAAGGAATTTTAAGCAAATAATAAAAGTTTAAGCTTTCCTATGAAAAGTTCAAAGTATAGTTTCTCAATAAGTATACCAATTGTTTATGATTGTTTTTTTCTAGCAATAGATTAATTTTCAACAAAATTATAAAAAAACGAAATACCTATTTTTTCCAAGCCAACTAAGTCTCTTTAATTATTCGAGCCATTGTCATAACTAATTTGGCCCATAATCAGGCTGCTGAGGCATCCGTAACGGGGTAACGTCCGCAATTTGTTCTTTTTACGCTCGGGCGCAGGAAAAGCTCCTCGGTTCTCACTCCCCCTTTTCCTTTCGCATTCCGCCGTTATAACTGCGCGTTATACAGGCGTTCTGTAGCTCCAGCAAGAGGAGCTTAAGTGAGTTTCTTCGCTCATTCAGTTCTTGTCTTGCATTTTAAAAAGACAATTTCTTCTGTACTCGTGCACTTTCAAGCCCCAGCAAGAAATAGATAAGCACAGGGGAAAACAGATGAACCTGGATGCGCGATACGAGAAAAAGAGCGGGCTGCCGAACGGCATGCCGTTCTGTGAGATCAAGGAGCCATGCGCAGAAATATTTATCTGGCTATCTCGTTTTCAGCGAGTAAGCTTCAATTTCGCTCGGCTATGTTATTTTCTGCCCGGTTTTATTTTTCCTTATACGTTTTTGTGATTACTCGCTGGGCTTTGATGACTGCTGGCTGTTCGTTAGCACGAAAAAAAAAAATTAAACAGGCTAAATATTATGTCGGACCCGAGGCGTTGATTAAGCTTCTATGTATATATATACATGTACATCGAACTTTGTCTCTTCTATTTAGGAAATTTTTACCATGACGGAGCTTAATAAGAAGAGTGCGGTAGATATGAAGTCTAATTTGAGTTGAGAGTAACGCGACGTATATATAAATATATCTCAAATTAAAATACGTTTCGAATACAATTCTAATGCAATAAATAACTGAAATTTCAGTAGTTCATTAATTATGTCGATCTCACTGAAAGTTTCCGAAAAAAACGTAAATTTGAGAGAAGTAAACATTGGGTATACTTTAACACAGACACGCTACAAAAGTACTACTTCCATCTTAATCAATTTGTTTTCATTATTTACCAGCGAGCGAAAAGAAACGAAGCGCATCAACTAGATCCAAATGAAAGTGAATTAGGTGCAAGTTTGTAAAGCATGGTAGATACTATGAGTAAGGAGAGAGAAAAAAACAAGAAAAAGCTTGGGTAAGGAAGGAAGGCGGCACCCCGGAGCTGTGATTTTTCTCACGCTTTCAGCTGAGATCCTTTGCAATTAGGTACTTGGAGCCGCCTTGATCCAGCTCTGAGAGTAAAGTAGCGCGTTGGGAAGAGATAGCGCGGATATCCGAGACGCGCGCGGCTGACCTAAAAACTCGGCTAATTTTTTTTTTTCAAATAATTTGGTTTTCGCTTCTCGCGGCTAACTTTGGCAGCTCAAACTTTGTCGTTAACATCCCTGTAATTCGACAAATGACCGACACGCACATGCATACTCCGAACTTGATAAATGTTTCAATGCGATCCGCTGTCTTACTCTCTGCCCGCAGAATCAAATTACTTAGCTTGGCTTCCGACCCCTTTTCTTCGCAGCCTAGTAACTCGTGTAGCTTGTCATAAATTTTACACGATCTTTAATTAAGAGTAAAGTTCGGCGAGTTTCGCATACCTAATTAGACGAAAACTCCTCGCTAGCGACAGAGCAAACAGTCGAAACCTCGGCGCTCTTCTCACAAAAGCATGCGGAACGAATGAAAATCAATAGCTTGCGCGCGCGCAAACTTTTGGAGAGTACAGAATTTTGAAATGGAATAAGTTTCTCTCGACAAACATTCAAAGGCTAATAGAAAATGGATCATCTCAATTAATTTAATTCTCCCAAAGTTATAATCTATAAACTTTCGTCTGTTCTGTGCGAAGTTATGTTAATGAACCCTGTCACTTACAGCTATCGTAAAATTAGAACGTTTTAAGTTAAAGATATGATTGATCTATTTTTCTCCCACAACGATTGTCTACGAGGAAAAATTGATTAGAATATGCTAGAATGCAATGATACAAAAGCAATAAAGACAGTCCTTATCACTGTCCAAGTAACGTTTGTGTACCATTTAACATCTTCCGCCGCAAAAGTGGCGATATCGCATGTTCTCAGAATCACATTTAAGTAAACATCTAAAACTCTCCGAAACCCGCGACCGAGGATTGGTCGGCATAATTGTATGTCATCGTGTTAAATCACACAGAGACGTGCGCGAGCGCGAAGATAGGAAGGTATGGGCGACGATGGCAATTAGGTCCAGCAAATTAAATGCGGCAAGCAGCTAGCTAATGAAACAGATAGGCGAATGTCGGCGAGACATGCAGGTAGACACAGTCGAACGTGGGAGGAGGTAGGTCACGGCGCGGTATGGAATATTGCGTAGATGGTCTGCGGACGTGCTCGATGCCAACGTTAACGTGTCAGCTGCGTGATGTGTCTTGCTGAATGGCCATGATAGCTGCAGACGACGTGCGCGCGAGTGTAGTAGCTCTTTGGAAGTTACTCATAGCGCGAGTTTGCATAAGATTGCTCGCGGATTATGCAGTGAAAAGAGCCGTGGTAGCGGTCGGTACATCGAAGTTGTGTCGAGACACATCAACTAGAGAAAATGAGGACTGCCAGGTCAGGACGTTATACACTCGGCCCCGAGATGCTGTGATGCATGCACGCCTTCGACTTGAATACCGCCAGGTGCGTCGCTCATTTATGAGAGTCGACGTTATCTGTTTGGCCAATCTTGTCAGGTGTACTGCTCGAGAATACTGAACAGTCGTTAGAATGCAAGTGGTATGTGCATGTTTACGAGCGTTCGCGTGAATGAAACCAATTATATATTTGAGAAATGAAAAGATTTCTCATTTAAAACAATACTAGCAGTTTTTAGCTTATTGAAGCAACAAAAAGAAGAAATAAAAGTATCGCTGAAAGTAATTGAAAAAGAGTCTAAACAAGTAACGACCTGGGGAGTTTCCGAGGGCTAAAAGCAGAAAAGCGGATGCACCGCAGAGCAAAACATTAGGAAGTCGCAAGGCAAAGAGCAACAAATACAGTCAATGGCACTAGGACTTTAGAAATAATCTTTTAAGGAAGATTGTGGACGCTGCTGCAGTTATAAACAGAAATTTAGATTCAGTTGCCAAAGTAAACACAGAGCCCCAGGAAGCTGCTCGTTCTACTGGCTTTTCCCTTCGCCATCCAACTCGATCCCCTTGCTTTCTCTTCTGCTCTCTCTCTCTCTCTCTCTCTCTCTCTCTCTCTCTCTCTCTCTTTCTCCCTTCTACGAATCCTCTTTATCTTTCTCTGCCTTCGCTTCTTCTTCTCTTTCTCTCTTTATACTTGGATAGACTAGCAGTAGAACTTTTCACTTAGTCAGGCTCATACCACCGGAGGAGAAACGAGGAAAAAGAGTCGATTTAATAAACGGTGACGCTGTTGGACGTCGATATGATATAAAAGTTTTCTCACCTACGATGATGTTCTCTAATAACAAAGGGAGCCCTCGTAAATTACGATTATTATTCTGGTAAATCTAAAACCTTGACTCGAATGTTTCACACTGAAATAATGCATTCAAAAAGAAATAATACATACAGATTTGACTTTGCACTTTGACACGTTAGTTACCAAGGGGAAAATTGTGATCCCCAGCACGATTGTCACACGATACAAAGAGGAAAAAGGTTTAAAACGTTTCTGCCGCAACTTGTTTCCATGAGGTGTCTCGTGTCGCTGTTGCTGCTTGTCATGCCTTGCGAGTTAACGAGGGACTGGCGCTCGCGCGCCAAACGATTGCGTCATGCAAAGGGTGTACTACATACAGAGTAGGGAAGTCGAGAAATCTTTTGACGTGCTCGTTTCTTGAATAGTACGTATTGATGTGTATACATACCACCAGTAACACGACAAGTTAGCGCGAGATTGTCGCCTTCCAGGTAAGGACCTGCTGTTCCATTTTGTATCCGTCCCCACATGTCCAAAATTGTCAATTGCTCTGGCGGAACTGTAATAAGAATATCACTTCAGGTGACTATTCAATATAATTTTTCACTTTATATTAAAAATATTTAATGCGTTGAACATTTTTGTATTTTCTATGAATAACACTGCTTAAGTAGAAAGCTTTATTCAGAAATGAATGTCTAAATTTTAATTGACATGTAGCGAAAATCCGAAGAATGGACAACGCGAATAAAGCTTTGCATAGATTGGAAGTTGTTGTGGAAACAGCAGTAAGCTTACAAAACGGTAACTATTAGAAATACGAGTATATTTTAATTAGAATGTACTGGAAAAATATAAAACTCGAAAAATATAAAACAATTCATTTGTTGTCAATTTTAATCATTGATATAAAACGTAACACTTTGATGCATTCATTTAAGCTTCATCGAGAATTCATAAACATGGCTTAATAGTGCATCAATGTGTTCAAAAGGACAATAATGTTGAGAGAATTGTGGCATTATCCGGACTGTATATATCAAGCTTGCATTATCGATACTTTGAGTGCAACATTCGCTCGGGTACACAGTTTCATTCAAACTCTGCAGGCATGGAGTTTGGCCAAACGTATAACCAGATGCGCGCACGAAGCGACTTCATTTCGCCTAATTCAAACAAACAGCTAGAATATGAAGCGAGCGTAACAATTCGTATAACTCAAGTTTTTTTTTCTTACTTTCTTGCTGTTTCGTTGTGCGTAGTTAAGCAATTACAAGAAGGCGAGAAAAGGGATGTCACGAAATTCATCATGTGACAAAAGGGTTGATGTCAGAGGGGTAAAAAGGAGCGTAGTATATACGACGGAAGCAGCTTAAATTGGTCGTGGCTTATCGTTAAATTAAATCACGGCTGGGCGCGCGCGGGAAAGAGAGAGAGAGAGAGAGAGAGAGCATACATACGACGGCGACGTTGCCTGGCAGATCGATCTGCACGACCCGCTTACGAGATGCTAATCGACGCGCACATGTATACACATACATACACAACTATGCTCGCATGAGAAACGCCTGGGCGGCCAGCAGCCAGAGTAATGCCCCGTCTAGTGTAAACAGAAAGTCCGATGCATATGCATATGTTAGAGCGCACGAAAGACTGAGGAATGACGAGGTGTTGAAATTTGCTGAGTGTTTATGGCTAGAAGGAGATTCGAAAGGAGTAGGTGAATATAGGTACAAACACATTGTTCTAGTAGCTTAAAGGCCTTTGAGCCGGACTACCGATCGCCCCGTAGTCGTCGATTTTGAATGGCCGTCATAAACGATTCAGATATAGGATCGCTGGCCATACGCTTAGATATAGCTTGAAAATTGTTAAGTTGCTATAAAGGTTCAAACTAAAAAGACTATATAATTTTTTCTTTGTTCTCTAACGCAAAACTTGCATTTTCACCTTGTATTCGTGGTTTTTTTAACTCATGCAAAATGTGCTTCGTTTTCAGAATGCAGACAAATTTTTTTGAACTCGTCACGGATTTCACTAGTTTTTAGATAGTGTACAATAAATATACAGTTAAATGCTCAGTTATTCAATTTAGGTCATATTTTGAAAGGATATTAACCTACTGATTCTAACGGCACTTGTCAAAATTACCGATCGCAAATGTTTTTGTTCTCTTTATACGGCAACATAAAACATATCGGTTACTCCATTACTGCTGTTCCGTTCCATAGTATAGAAATCTATTGATGGCGAATATGTGTGGGCGATAGTGCAAAGGGTTCAGCATAGAGTAGTAGGGAGCATAGCGATGGCAATTACTGCTGGTAATCAATGGCCCCGGACGACCGATAATTTTAGGGACGAACTCGCAACGAGATAGAACGCACTCAACGCCCTACTCTCGTCTCTGTGTGTACGTCCAACGCTGTGAGAGAGGGAGCCTCAATTTTAATCGAGTTAATTTTAAAGTGGCTTTTCGCTGGACCGCGAAAAACGATCGAGCATAGGGAGCATGAGTCATTGTAACCGATGAGAAATTTTTCACTGAAGATTTCTTTGCCTGTAACACCGTTCGTATCACCTAGATACGCGTACATGTTTTTATAATACTAGATTAATGCAACGATTATGTACTTTTGCTCTTATCACGATTTTTCGCCCTAGCGCTGCCTTAACAGCATACGCAAGCTGCAGTAAGAAAAATTTTGTGACTGAAATTGTATGACTGCCAGTCATTAGCGCTGGTCGCGCTATTCAAGCATTTTAGAATGAAGTTGAATGAAGTTGGGCTCGTTTTCAAACGAGATATAGGGAGACCAGAGTAGTTGATTCCACATATATTTTGGAAGTAATTGTATTTTAATTGTATTTGGAAGTATTTTAACTCAATTATTTGATCAACGGATTATCGAAGAGAAAAATGAATTAAACTCTTCCATTAGCATAATCAAGTCACATTAGTTAGGTGCATTCGCACGCACTTTAGGTATCGTGATTCAAGGTAACCCAAAATAATTACCACTTCATATCGAGAGTGCTCTTCTCTCTCCTTCCCTCTCACTCCAACTGTATAGTTCTCGGCGGTGGGTGGTTTTAGCTACAGTCGGCCGCGGGCAAGTCAGAACCAAGCCAAAGTCGGTTAAGTTCTCTGAGTGAGTGAAGTAGACGAGGTTCTGGCGCCGCTAGTAATCGTCCGACAAGGTCGGCCACGCGAGAGAGAGAGAGAGAGAGAGAGAGAGAGAGAGAAGGGGAGGGGTGAGAGCGTACATCTGGTCGGACAAGCCACTCGAAGACGCATTCGAACAGAAATTAACTTCCTCCCACTCTGTTGGTGCAGTGGAATACGTGACTGCGATCGTCGAGAGCCTCTTTGAAATTGGACTTGAATGCCCCGTTCCCTTCACTCTTCTCCGCTCTCTCATCTAGTGATGTGTTTCGCGCCTTGTGAATGCTTTGTTGGGACGCGCGTACGCTAGTGCTACTGCTAGCAACCGCAGTAGTGAGAAAGAGATCAATGCGATTTTCAGCGTTGTAATTGCGGCGTTAAGAAAATTAGTGTGGCTTGTTAATGGTCGTGATTTAAAAGCCGAGGTAGAAAGAAGGAAAGAGAGCTTACGTTAGATTGATATGCCAATCTGTGAATCTAAAGCTTTGGGTAAATTTAGGAGTCTATTTGTTGTTCTTTTCTTCATTATACTGCCCCGATAATGTAGTTTGTGTCGTCTGTCGCCATTTAAGATGTTGAATTTCAAGTTAATTATCATTATTATTTTGTAAACTTATTACCTGACCGTTCATATTCTAGCAATCCAGAATATTAAGAAAAGATTAATGCTAAGCAAATTCAAAACGAGAATTTCCAAGAAAAACAAGCAATAACAGGGAAAAGGAAGTGAGCAGCTACATTATGAACAACAATTTAATCGAAAAGCTTCTGAGAAAAATGCAGTGCCCGGTCAAATTGGAATCAATAATATAACAGGTTCGTCAACAGAGCTATGAGGTTTTCCGTATTACGATCGAGCCTATAGCAACTACGTGCGACACGCTGCAATGCTTTCATTTCAACGCGCTCGCCCGCGATCGTGGCGTGTGCTGATAAATTTAGAATGAGCACTACGGCCTAAGCTACGAATGAAAATATATTGGATTTATATACGCCAAGTCATAGAGCTTGGATTGGTTTTTACTGAGTTGTGGTAGGTTGAGGCTTTCTATAATATTAAACACTAACTTGAGGTATTATCAAGTTGTAGTTTATTTTTTGCAATATCAATAGTCAAAACAACTAAAAACTGAAATAAAACAAAATAAAAATTTAATTTATAGCTACTTTATAAATATGAACAGACAAGTGTTAATAATTATTAAATTGTATTTCGTAATTACTTAAATGCGTATCGATTCTCCTTCATGAGAATCCAGACGTATGTACTTATAGCGTACAAAACGACTGATGGAAATAATTTTGTCATGAAAGAACATGAAGCATCAGCAATGGAAATTTTAGCATAATTTAGTTTGATATCATATAACATGGATTCACACAGCCGAGGCTTGATTGTCAGGCTGCTATTTCATCAGGGAGAAAACTCTTAGCCTATGTGTACTTGGATTTTGCATCCGTGTTGAAATAGGCAGAGACAGATGATTGATATCGTTGCAGCACGTTATAGTGCTAAGCAGAGGGAGCAAGGGGGAGACGCCTGCAGGTTTCTCATACATATCGCTATCGCCTACCCTGCTTTGTGCGACGGCTGCCGGCGGTTCGTCCACTAGGCGCGTTCTGGGAAATTCGCCCGCGCATAAAGGTTAATTGTCGGTGACGTGGCGTATCAATGCAACACGAGCTATTCAATAAGCTGCCTGTCATCGTGCTACATTTCACTTTACTCGAGCTGCTATTCTGTTACCTTGCCGAAATGCCTTTTTCAGTAGGCATTCATCGTGTTTTGCGTTTAAATTATCCTATAGCACGCTTTCTCTACATGTGCGTATTCTTCTTTTACCAACAAATTTATCTTTTGCTTATATGACTCAACTATTTTCTATTCAAATAGATACCGTACCATATCATGTACTATATCATGTAATGGCTGTGTTATTTGCCCATTACAAAATATGCCAATAAATATACAGATAAGTTTATCTATTTCTAGTGTATAAACTTCTATACATAGACGCGTGAGCGCATCTCCACGTACATGTTTTATATCTTATATTATTTCTGTTTATCAAAATCTTCAAATAATCATGCTAAACGGACCGTTAATACTTTCATTAGAATGAAGGGAGAACAAGTCTCACCAACTATATAAAAGGATAAGGTTTTCGACATTTTCGCAAATAGAGACGTTCATTTGAAATTTGCCACCCTAGACATTATACATTCAGCAACTAGAATTTACATGACAAAAGTTTGTTAGGGAATTTGCCAACAATTGATATTCAAATGTATTCCATAATTTTAACGATGTTTACGTATATGCACACACGTGCACGTGTAGACACTCCCATGCTATTACTAATTACCGAGAAGATCGATATTTACTAAATATGAGCGTCAAACTGTTAACAGCACTCTTGCATTACGTATATCATTATGAAAAGTGAAAAAAATTCGCTGAAAGTTCTACGTTTGTATAAGCAAACTCAAAATCGACTGCTTTAATCTATTACTAGTTGAAAATTTCAAATCTCTCTTATAACAAAGGCATTATTATTTGAATTTTAATCATATTAACGAATCTTCCATATATGATAAAATATAAGTCAGAGCAATTGAATCAAAGATCAAAACAAAGTCACACCACTCGAGCCCATGGAAAAAAGAAGAAAAAAAGAATAGTTGAGTTTGAGTGACAAGCGCGGCGTTCAAAGCTTTAAGAAAACGAGACGACAGAGGAATAACCGTGGTGGTGGAGGTGGCGGCTGCAGCTCGATACGCGCGACGACGAGTGCGCGTACTTATACCGTTATCTCGCCCAGGCGTATTTCAATAAAAATGTCACATTTTATTTTCAAATTGGATTTCGCGTTCTATCTTTCAGCGCGTGCTTGTCAACGTCGCTGTGGTCTCAGCTTTTTCGTGCTCTCTCTCTCTCTTTTTCTCTCTCACGCCTTCGCTTTTTCCCGCGTGACACGATTGTCGCTTCTAAAGCCTTCGATCTTCCATTGCAAAGTCTGACTATACGCAGATGTTTCCACTTTACCAAGTAAAAAACGAGTCCTTTACAGACTGATGAGATTCTTCTCGGTGATGCTTCGATAAATGAGAGTTACATATTATACTTCTTTTTCGCATTGTTAGCCGTGAACAACAAATATCCGTAATACATTTTCTAGCAGTGTTCTAAATTAGTAACGTATTGTATGATTCGATGATGACACTTGTAGCAATTCTTTGGTTGACTTAATGATTAATAACTCATTCCAATTAGAGATTATATGAATTAAAATAAGACCGCTTCATTTTACAGAATGCAACACAACGTACATGAATGTGCTCGTTTAATTATGTGAAATTACAGGGGAATTTCCTCTCTCACTCTCGTGCGATACATGTAACCTAAATTAAAATTTATAAACCAAGGTTCAAGTCATTCAAGCCGTCTGTGCAAGAGCGTTTTTCTCTTTCTTTTTTCTTCTGCCTTGTGATAAAAAGGGCTAAAAAAGATACGGACAGATCGAGAAGAAAAATAGAATATAACCTGAAGCGACAATATTCACATCCTCGTAAAATCCATTTACATGCTGAATATTTAAACGTAAAACCAGCTAACGATTTCATTAACGAAACTGTTATTGTCGTTTGATTGTCGCGCTTGGCTAGCGATCCAGAGAGTTTCTACCACACATTTGCAAATAGAAAGGCGAGACGCTTGAGAAAAGAAAAAAAAGAAAGAAAAAAAAGAAAGCGGGTACGATTTGAATAAACCGAGCCGCAGTTGAAAGGCCGCGAGCTCGCGCCACTTCGTATGCTACAAACGTAAGGAGCGTTTGTATAACTACGTACGCGAGTTTTCTCCGCGCCAGCTTCTCTGCCTCTCCATTCTTTCTTTTTTTATACAGCATCCTGGTAAAAATCTCGCTCTACCCGTGCATTCGCTCTTTTTTTCATTCTAACTGGGAGAAAGAGAGAGAGAGAGAGAGAGAGAGAGAGCATTTGTGGTGAGAGAAAGTACATTCGTGCAATGTGTGAGGCGTCGGATCAATCGAACGAACTTTCATAGATTTTTGCGTTTTTAGTTGCATAAATTTTTTATATATTATATTTATATTACTTTCGTTTTAGATGTTTTTATTGAAGGCATAGTTTTCCTGTATTGAAATGAGTGTGTGTGTGAGCAAGCGCCGAGTGGAAGGGGGAAAGCCGCAAGCGATGAGAAGTTACTGGTACAGTTTGGACCGGCAACACGTGATCCTATAATTCGGCACCGTAATTTTTCTTGGTGTTGCTCACATTTCTGCTTTTCAGTGTGTACGGTATGGTTGTCGATCGTCGAGACAGCCGCGTAGTGACAAACGAGGATAACCGGAGGAAACGGCAACAGGAGATACTTCCAGAGGAAGGAGAGAGTAACTGAGCAGCGCATCTGTAGAGAGCTCGACAGTCCGACGAAGCAGATAAGGCTTGCCATCCGGATCGTGGCTCTCCGGACGCTACTAGTCCTGCAAGGCAACCACCGCATCTCCAGTGTCCAGTGGCCATTTGGCAGCGCGCATCCTTGCGTTGCAGCCCCTCAGTCTGTGACATTACCGTCTACAGCGGCAATGTCATCCCGAAGGTAGACAAGGTTTAGTTGCCTCGCGAGCGTTTAGTTTACATTGTGAACGTAGGTCTCCACGTTAACTCGCAATTGACTTTGTTTTCTCTCTCTCTCTCTCTCCCTCCCTCTCTAGTACGGTCAATAAGAGTGGCCACACTTTTTGTTTTTCGACTTGCGTGCGATTATATTTTTTAACCGATACATTTTTGTTGTTGCTCAAAGATACAATAACTGCTTTAATTATATTTCCCGTTTATGTGATTTTAAAATTACCATCAGTAATTTGAGTAATAATTTTTTCTATTTTTTCTATATTGTTTAAGCTTTTCTCACTTTGTTAAAAATCAAAATAGTTTGAATATTTATCTATTTTATCTCACTCAATATTGCGTCTTTAATAACAATTGACATATTTGCCCAACGTTCTAATATAAGTCTATTAGTCTATTTTAAAAATGTTTGCAATTTTTAACGCCAGCATCATAAATAATCGAACTAAATGTCCTGGGCAGTAAAAAATTCAAATTCATGATTCTTCTCGCTTTTGAAGAAAACGCACCATCAATGCAATGGACAGTGTTTTGTCATGTAGGTAGCAGAAGTTTGATAAAAACTTTAATTAAATCAGAAAAAATAGCACGAAGTGGTTAAAATGAATAGTAGACTAGTTTGCAGATTTCTCACACGGCTCAGAATATCAAATTAAAATTTTCTTTCAGTAAAGAATCGTAAACCGCACTCTAGTTGGCAGACCACATACACGCGCAAACGTTCCGCAGAAGAAGACATACACATATCGATCGTTCGCAGGCGTGAGACTGACGGGAAATTAGAGCAGAGAGAGCTTCTCGTGGGATTATAACCGCGGAAGCGACAGCTTCGCGGACGCGACTGTCTTATCACGATCAACGTGCGCAGTCGCGCGCGCAAGAGAGAGAGAGAGAGGGAGGCAGAAAGCCACACCGGATGACTCTATACGAACGTCAACCGCGAGCGCTGACATTTCCTGCTCGCGTAAAAAGCCATGCTTTTGTCTCGGAGTTACTTGGCTTTCCGCTATTGTTCTGCTTTCGTAATATTCAAATGTTTTTTCATCTATTAGTTCACAGACAATTTTCTGTATTATTCGCACTTTCAATTGGAATTTCCATGCTACACGATGAGAATAAGTTTTTGATAGCAGCAACAATTTCGTATGCTTGTTATACAGCAGATCAGAGTAAATATTTTTTTTAAAACAAAAAATGCTATTCTTTCTCTTGTTAATGTTTTTCAGCCATGATGCTTGTTGTTTGGTGTCTGTAATTCAAGAAGTGTGCACTGAATATAAAGCTTGGAACTTTTGACAACGAGAGACAGATTGAGATAAAAAGATAAAGTAGAAATTTCTGAAATATAAAATAACGAGCGACAGTTGAATATGTAATATTCGAGACTGTATTTTTAATGATACAAAAGAAAAAAAATGTAACTTTTTCTATTTTCAAGGGTTTGTTGAATTTTATTTCTATACGGTTGTAAAAATATCTTTGAAATTTATTGCAAACTACTGATTTTATAATTTAATCTTACTATGATTGAAACACATATTTTTCTTTAAGGGGACCAGAGGGTGTTTCGTAGTGAAAAATTAACACTTTGTTTATTGCCGCGTAGAAATCATTCTACTGAAGATATCGATGTAGGACTTTTTTCAGCTGAAAGTATTCTATATAAGCTTTCATTTTCTTTGTTATAAGTTCCAGAATAATCATTGTACACCTAATATGGACACAACAAAGACCAAGCTCTATTTTTCAAAAAATGGGGCTTTGCCACGCCTTTCTGAACGCCAGAGTGGACAAAAATCGTTTTGTGAGAGCTCATTTTTTTTGTTATGAACCGGACTACAGAATGAGCGGAGCACTTTTATAAAAAAGATAATTCTTCCTATTTTTTGAGGATAATTTGCAAAAAAAATTTTTTTGAAAAATTAAAATTTCATATATTGGCTCAAAAAAATAGGAAGAATTATCTTTTTTATAAAAGTGCTCCGCTCATTCTGTAGTCCGGTTCATAACAAAAAAAATGAGCTCTCACAAAACGATTTTTGTCTACTCTGGCGTTCAGAAAGGCGTGGCAAAGCCCCATTTTTTGAAAAATAGAGCTTGGTCTTTGTTGTGTCCATATTAGGTGTACAATGATTATTCTGGAACTTATAACAAAGAAAATGAAAGCTTATATAGAATACTTTCAGCTGAAAAAAGTCCTACATCGATATCTTCAGTAGAATGATTTCTACGCGGCAATAAACAAAGTGTTAATTTTTCACTACGAAACACCCTCTGGTCCCCTTAATCTCAAGCATTTTTTTATGCAACATAAGTATTATACTAACACCGATAAAAAAAGTTACGATGCTTGTTTGAAGGAATGTTTCTTATTTTCCTGTAGTCAGATACACTGAACCACAAGTATACTAGGTACTGAAATTGTGAATTTATATAGCTACTGCCGATGCTACGTGCGTACACAGATGTATGCAGCTCATCGTATCCACGTGTGCGTACACGGTGCCGGAGGGTTTACGTGGAAGGCTGAGCTATAACGCGAAGGTATACGCATCGACAGATGCACTCGACGCTGCGTTTAATTGAATCCATAGCTAAGGAGCGAGCAGAACTAGATGCGGACATAGCAAGATGATCATATACATGCGTGCTAATATGTCGTCTTCAATCATGAGCTGGTCGATCCGTTCAAAGAGGGCACGTCACGCGTGGCTTTGGTAAATGAAATTTGAGAGACTTGTTTACCACGAATGCAATTTTGCCATGCGATATTGTTATCCCTGTGCTTTATACTCTTGATATTTATCTTATTTATGCTTTTAAAGGCTTGTGACAAATATTGACTCATTCAGTAGTAGAGATACGATATAGTCAAACGCCCTATTGATTCATCATCTTTAACTTCTGAATAAATATGCTCGACTTAAACATTCATAAACGTTAATATAATACTTATCTATACACTGTTATAGCTTTGCATTGCTGTTGGAATTTCAACTACTAATAGAAACTTTTGGCAAAGTTTACTAGTTTAAAGCATATCTAAAAATCTTTTCAAAATTTTTATAACCACTTCAATAGCAATGGAGCATTTGGATTCGAATGTAGGATTTTTCAAAAATTGAATAAACGTTCAAATTCAATTCTAGGCAAAACCACGCTTTCTTCAATCATTTTATTTGAAAAGAAATATTCACGAAGTCAATTGCGAGGATATATAGATTTTTTCTTAGTTTAATGCCTCTACAAAAGCTATTTTTCCTATTTATTCAAGCGCGCGCGCACACACACACACACACACACAACCTAACTTAAAAAATGTATAGGTACATGTTAAAGTGCAAGTTTAGCCAAAAGATGAATAACGATAGACATTGCTATAGTAGTTTTTTATCGTCAACATTTTATCTCTATTACGAGTACATAATGCGAATAATATTATCCCAGCGTAGATGCACAAGAATCACTTTACTATAAAAAATGTATTTGCCTAGGAGAATATAAGACGTACATTGGTGATATATGTAATATTAATACAAGTACATACCACGCATATGAAGGTAGCTCGAATCGAGTGAAATTTCCAAGTTTTCAAAGATTGCTTCAATTGAAAATGAAATTAAATGGACCATATTATCAAAGTGATGGTCTTTAGCATGGTATAAGAGAGTTCAACTATATTACACAAAGTCTGTCCTCTTTCTTACTTTAAAGAAGTTCGAGCTTCTGCGCACTATTTCTACTGCATCTTCTATTTGAAATATGGCGGGAAATATTAAAATCTAATAGTCGACGGGCCCAATGGCTATCTATCTTCTTGAACATGATTTCTCTTTCTCTCCTCTACCTTTTTCTCTCTTCACTTGCAGCACATATTCGCGTGGCGATTTGGAAGTTTAATTTTCAATCATCCTTTATAAAAGGAGAATCGCACAGAGGGTCGGGCGGCGCAAATGAAAGTCAGTTTGTCATTTTTAGAGATACAAATTGTCGCCGAAAACTTCATTTTGGTGATTTAGATGAGTCAAAGAAAGAAAGTTGTAAGTGACCACTACTTTGACGACTTAGTTTTAAACAGAAAAACTAGATAGACTACAAGTAACGAAAATAAGGAGGAAACTATTATATTTAATCTTGAAATATCATAACATGTGCGTGATTGAAAAATATTTTATTACAACTTAAAAATTTCAATAACTGATTAACCAATGGACTTGACTTGATCAATCATTGTACTAGTTTTTAGTGTTTTGCAATTGGTTTCAAATATTATAATAACAATTTAAAGTTTAATTTAGAAATATCCTTTTATCTCTGATAAAAGAATCGTATAAATAACGTATAAAAATTATTCAGTTACGGAATAAAACGGATATTACTCAACAGTTACATACAATAATTTGTTTACAATTATTTTTCCTCAAACAATATTTCTCATTAAGAAAATTAATTATAGCAGTCATATTCATTGCAAATACTTTAATTAATTTTTTTCTATTGATAACCGTCAGCTGAGAAATATTTAAAAAGCTTTAATCTGAAATGCAGCATGATGAAAATACTATATAATATTTATGATTGCAATAAGTCGAAGCACAGTCATTGTACATAGAGCTTTAGCTATCTTTATGGTGGAAAACTAATTAAATTGATATATTTACAAACTCAAGGAAGAGAGATAGAGCGATCGTAAAAATTAATAAAATTTTCCAAAACAAACTTAGTCCTTTTCTGAAATTTTACGAGCAATATTTCGTAAATATAAAGTTGGACGTTTCAGAGCATAACAAATTTACCCTCTGAAATTCAAGCCAATGAAAAACGAGCCCGCTGCAATTATATACGTGTTGCGAAAAGCCACAGGAATTCAATATCGGAATATTTACATGCAGACGAAATTTTCAGGAGAAAGGAGTGGGGAAGGATGAGCATCGTTGAAGTAGGCGCTTCATTGTGTCGCTCGTCATAATTTATTCGCGTGGCGCGCTGTGTTTTAACCATCTGCGGTTAATTTCTAGTGCAAGGACGACGAGAGCAGCTTCGTCGTCGAGCGCGGCTCCTTTACCCGTAAACGCCGCCGCCGCGTCTACTTGGAATAATTCGCGTAGTTAACGCTGGTACTTTATCACGCCTTGGAAGACTGTGGCGCTGCTGCCACGCGTTTATATATCTACTTAGCTATATAGCCTATAGTGAATACCCGAGAGTACGAAAACCGCATGACGGCGTGTGGTCGTAATACACAAAGGTTCTAGGTGCGGCGACACACTTATATGTTTGCTAGGACCGCGCAGCGCGTCGTGTCAGTGCAAGTTCCAAGTGTAAACGTCAAAATCCAATTTAGTTAGGAAATTGAACGCGGATATTGTAAGAGCGACACACAGATATACTCACGACAGACGCGAGTTGTTGCTCTTGTCGCGCGACCAGCGTCCTTATAACACTATACTTAACTACGTTGTATCCTGTAGCCCTACTACGTGCATTTTTCGAGAGTGTTTCTATCATTGTCCATGCTGGCTCCTACACAGAAATATGTATCTCTGTATTAGGCGAGAATTCGTATTTTTTACGGACTAAATGACCAATATTTTATTGCTTGTCATTAATTGAAAAATGAATAAGAAGTTGACTTTATATGACAGCAGAAAAAACCTGTGCAAACTTAATATGTTTCGAAAAAGTTTTGTTAAAGTTAGCGTATTATTGTAATTTAATGAATTCTATTATTGATTTACATCAAAACGTCATTAAAATTCAATTAAATTCATGCTAAGGAATATTTTCGAAACTTTGATCATAATACTTTATACACATGAAAAGTTTCTCGTTTTAATGACAAAACATATTTTTACGGTAAAAGTTGAGGTATTCCTTTAGGAGTGCTCCTCGTAAAATGTTATGACGTTATTAAGTGATTGCTTTTCATCTCAATTAAATTATATTTTTCATTCTGTTTTGTTTGAGTTTTAAAATCGTGAAAATGTGTTTTTACAAGATTCTAAATATGAATAATATTTTTGAACTTATTCATACATTTCAATGCAAACTTTCTTTGCACCTGACTATATTCTTAAAAATCTACTTGTTATATCTACTCGTAATTCTCAACATTATGCCAAAAGTTTATACTACTACGATACGTCAATATATCGTTTTTACTGTAATAGCGATAATAATAATAATAGCAATAATGAAAGTCTGATACAGAGATTTGAGAAAATCGAAGATAACCAATCATTTTCATGATCCCTAAGATTCTCAAGAAATATGAGTCACACAAGATGTATTTTATACGGGTGTTTTTAACCGTTCCCATACTTTTCTGGAAATTTGACCTTCCGGGTGAGGTGAGTGCAGGTATCGAGCGAAACTATTTCCGATAGTTGCTCGTTTCGGCCAAGGGGGCGTTAGCTTCGTTTTCAGCATAGAACGATTTATGCGCGAGCAACGAGCGACTGAGAGCGGGAGAGAGAGAGAGAGAGAGAGAGAGAGAGAGAGAAAACTCCCTCCCTCTCGGAAGACGACCGGCAGAGCGAACCTAAGCAAAATGGCTTGGGCATATATAAGCATTCCAAATCATTGCGACGTCTCCAGATTTATGTGCTCATAAATTTAAGCGATTCATTTTTCCGCTTCCCCTCGCTCTTTTACTCTTTATGCAATGGGGAAATATCAATCTGAAAGGCCGTTATAACGAGTCGAAAGTAAATGAGTAAGAGGTTGACCGATTGCAGTACATCCGATTCTTATAATTATGTCGAATTAGCACTATTAATTGAATATGTATATCATTTATAATAATTATATCGTTTTTAACGTCTATATATAATTTTTTCAGAATCTCAAAATATACGAAACAAATATTTGATACGATGAACTGTAAAAGTCACTTCTAGAATTGATTTCAGTTACGAAAATACTGAGTTGAATTTCCTCGTAGCATACACACTTGATATAACAATTTTTTTACCAGTTATACGTTCTATCTTGCTATTAATTCATGATACTATTTTTACTAGATTCATTTTTCACGGAAAATATTCAAATAATTGGAAAAGAATTTATCAGTAACCTTTTTTACGCTGCACCTGCAAATATTGACATTTTTATTTATGGAAGCTAAATCAATACAATATGTTGTTAACCTGTACATATCATTGCTAGTTCGCAGAAAACAATACTTTAATATTATCTACGTTATTTATTGGTAATAATACGTTCGTTTTGTTCAAAACAATTGATTATAATTTATTTAAGAAAGTATCGAGTATTTCACTACACATGCATGGCACAAGAATATTTGGAATTTACAAAAAATATCGTAAATAGACTTTGTAACTTATACAACTGTAACTTTCATAACTTTTCTAGAAAAAACTAGGGAGTGTGTCAATTACCTAAGGCTTCTGTCATAAATTGATATAGTTCTTCAGTTTTACTATTAAATGAGAATGATAAAATTTAATTTACTTACCTATAACGGTAAGATTATATCGAACACTTCTGGATTGTCCCCGATGGAAATCCACTCTACACCTATAAATTGCGGCGTCGTGCCTTTTGATATCGTCTAATACTAGTACCGCTGGTTCTTGAATGGACGTACGAAAGTACGCCCTTTGTCCGAATAGAGACGACGAGTGCTTCGCTTCCGTGAGAGGCTTTCCTCGGACATCAATTCTGAAAATGAAATAAAGTGTAGAAATTAGTCTTCGATCCTACGAAAGAACTCATGTTTGATAACAAAAAGTGTTTTAAAAGTATTATGAAACAAAAGTACTTTGGACAATGATTTATCACTTACAATATAATCACATAATTTGATCTTAAATAATGATGCAAAAAAATAGTACCATCAAAAGATAAATCACGTCATTTTTTAAAATTTAGCACATTCAAAATGAACGAGATTTTTATGAGTTTGAAAAATAGACGAATCTTTAAGATTAAAAGTATTAGGAGGAACATTTCATTTTTTACCCGTTCTCCCTCGTCAGCTCGAAGGCTAAGAAAATGGAAGCGAATTCTCTCTCAGTACGATCTCGATAAAATTCGTTATATGCGATAACTTGGTAGACTGACAAAGTCCACCCTTCCCATAGCCGATGTATCACTTTTTTCGGCTTCTTCTTTTCCGTTACTCTTGCGGATGGTTTTTCTCTGTTGAATACGTATAACTGTAGATTGTAGCAAGAAACCGATCCTTAGCGATTGATAAGTCAGAAGGTTGTGACGTCGTACGTGCTATAACAAATGTTGGTGACCGACCGATACGAGCGACGACTTTAACTAATGGGCTTTGACTGGACTGAGTTTTCGTGGACTTTCTATTTTCAGATATGTTGTTCATCGATGTTTCAATAAAATATTAAATATGAAAACCTATTTGAGTCCATTATATCTTGGATTATATAAAGATGTTCATATGTATTTGACAGGAAGACAACGTCTATACTTTGCCGCTTTACTGAATAAACTCTAAGATAAGTATAGTTCCTTCTAATACTCAAAATTGATTCTCAATCATAACTGATATTAGAAAGTGACAGGAAGTTTAATAATGCTAGTTTTTCGCCTTGATAAAATTAGATCTTTATATACTTATTTGCTCGTATATTTCAAATCGCCTATGTTGACAAACTTATTAAAAAAAGACTTCATTAAAAGAATTTATGATTGAGTGTTTCGTTTTGCTTCAGATTATAAGTAATTTGTAAATATACAAATAAATTTTTTTTTGAATGGTCGCCATAAATACTATATAAACTTTTCTTTATTTACAAAGCAGTACAGACGAACTTTTCGAGCATCAACATTTTAAATCACTTTTCGTGTTATGCAAAAATGTAATTAATTTTAAAAGAACTATCAAGAACGTATTGAAGAATTTACGTTCAACTTTTCCTTCAAAGATGGCTGAAAAGAACATAAACATAAACATTTCACTCAAAGTTACTCGCCAGAAAGCATCAGTGAGATACGAGAGACTCCCAATCGACCCCATACTAATCTACAAAGTAGGAAAAAATACTCTTTCAAGTATCGGGAGTAGGACCTTTTGAATATGCTTATTATTCTAACTATATCCTTCCAGTTTTGCCAAAAAAATATATTTTTATCTATCGTACATGTCACTATGCTAGGTTTAAATAAACTACATATGTCAAAAAATTAATTAGATACAAAAAGTACACTTTCGTTGATTATCATTCATGCAAATGATAATAATGCATTTATTCGGTATTTGGTACAGATAACTTCGCCATCACGCATGTCCAGTTGCTCAGCTGAAAAGTCGAAAGAGATTGTTTCAAATTTACTATAAAAATCGACTGCTTATTGTTTCCAACAAATTGTTAAAGATATGATAAAGAATTAAAAAAAACTAGCAGAGTGCAGTTAAAATAATTAGCATTTTAAAAGGGTTGTATCCAGATTTGTCGGCAAGAATTTTTTCTTACTTTACAAGCTGTCATGGGGTTTGTGGACAAAGGAGGCTTAATCCATTGTCAATTGTTCAATACAACGTGATGATTAGATGTCAATCTATATCTCCTTTGTTGGATCCTCTCGTTGTTTGTTAAGGCAGGTGTCTGGTCCGGGAGTGTCAGTCTGTGTCAGTCTCTTGTACTCTGATGAATGACTCCGGGTGAAATATAAATTTATTTATTTTTCAGTCTTCTTTGATGGAATATTTGAAGACGGACTTCTTTATACGTTTTTGATACTTATTTTTGAGAATCGATTCATAATAGGAATTAAAATTTATAATTTGGAAATAGTTTTTGCAGCCTCGTCTTTTATTTGCACAAATAATAACAACGAAGATAAAGAAGATAATGGAATCAACTGATTACCAGTTTTTCTCGATAAAAGGCACGATTAAAATGAGGATTTCCGTTATGCCAAAAGAATGCTGGAAGAGTATAACGAATTCATTAAAGATTCATAATTCATGAAATCATCTCAGCGACTGGACGTAATTCCTTGTCAGATAAATGATCGACGACAGCAGTGGCAGTGCTGGGCATGGCTGCGAAAAAAAGAGAGATAGATTGATGAGGTGAAAGTGCAGGTGTCGTAAGCTTGTGCACGCGAGTGAAAGAGAAAGAGAGAAGAGAGGATTAAAAAGTTGCACTTCGAAAAAGTAGAGACGGCCGACGGCCACTGTGTGCGCTTCTCGTCGCGCAAAACTTGGCGTTTGCAATTACTCTTTGAGCGCTCGCACCTTCTTTGTAGATGTACACAAAAGTACGAGTATCCTGCGAGCTGGCTCGTCTTAAGTGCCCTACTTGACGTGATTAAAGCGAGTGTTGCGATGTTATTAAGGTCGCGACGCTTCTTATGAGCGATATATAACAAGCCTTTATCGCAAAATATCTTCTTGCTTCTTTATATGACAAAAATTTCCTTTTTTAATATTTTGTCTTAGTTGAAATAATGGTTGATTCTTTTATTTTTTAATGGATACTCACTTTTTAAATATTTGATGATAGATTGGATGTATTTGAAAAAATTTTTAATAAGCGATTGATAACTTTTCATTGTATTCACAATTTTCCATGTTTTTTAACAGTATTTCATTGTGATTAATATTTAAAAATTGCACTTGAATAACTCATAATATCAAAGTTCATTGTATTTCAGTAAAATTTACCTGATGAATTAAAGGTATAATTATCAATAATGTCAGAGAAAAACATGCAAAAAAAAGAAGAATGACGAACAAAGCAAAATAATTTTACCTCTGTAATCTAATATGAACAAAAAAGGCGACGCGTTTGGTGTTCATTAAGCGAGGGTAGTAGAAAGTTTCTGAAAACATCATTATCGTACATCGATAAACACGTGTATACCTTTTGATATTTTTTCATAAAAGTTACTTTGCGCGCGTGAGCACGCTTTCTCTCTCTCTCCCTCTCTCGCTATGTATGCACATACACCTTCACGTGCAATAATCGCGCAGCAAGGCTGACGCTATCGTGATATACTGCCTTGGAGCTGCTCTTGCTCAACTTTTTCCGCTTTTCTCGGTGCTGCGGCTCCCGCGGCCCTTTTATGCGCTTGCATATATTCATCGCTCTCGTGCACGTGCCTACATAAGCAGTCGTGCCAACGCACTGGTAGCGACCGTACAATAGCCGCAGGTCTATATGCACTTATCGATCAAAAATCTCCTTAATCTCTCACCTTACAATTGACATTTCATTTTTTCTTCTTCTACGCCTTGCTGACTCCATTGCATCTTTGCGTGTAGTTACTTTTTTGGCAAGTTGTTTCCTCAACAGTTGCTTTTTGTTGTTTGGTTTTGCTTTTTGCGCCGGCACGCGAGCATACGTTTCTTGCGTAATCTACAATTACGTCCACTTGAGTGTATTATTCACGTGATATTATGATCAATTCGACAGAAGGAACAATGGCGTAAAGTGTATTGCATTTCAACCAATGTGATATTCTTGCAGCTCTTCTCCGTCCCTTGTTTTTCATATATAATCTATATTGAAGCAGTTAGACGTTGAGATCAACTATCTTGCTCGCAGCTAAGGATCCTCTTTACCCTCCTGGTAAATGAGCTTCGCGTTCTCGAATAGTATCATAAACTTCACATAGTGCTGGTAGCTAAGAGAAAAACTTCACACTAGATACAGGTGATTTAGGTTGGGAAATATCTTTCAGAGTAGATCGTCAACAGTTTTTATTCAGAAAATCGCTTTTTCAACAAATACACACACATGTAAAACCTCAATTAAATCTTTTATTACATTATTTTTATTTATTTTTAAATGTGCGTCAAATTGAGAACAAAATTGATAAATTAGCAGAAAATTCACAAATATTACGTATGTTAAAAATGAGAATATAGATTGTTGATTGAAGTGACAAAGCATGAAAAAATGTATAAAAATTCTGATTGGATTCCTTCCTCATTCAATCTTACTCCTCTGTGCACGTTAATAATAAGCTATATAGCTGAACTTCGAATTTTTTTCTTTTTCTATTTTGTAGAGGCATTATTGAAATGGCATCTTGAAAATTCCGAAACCTTTTAGCGCTCGGAACTTTTGAAGCTAGCTTTGATGTTTGTCTTGTGGAGTCCTAATAATTTTCGTTTGATATCAAAACTCAATATTTTTTAGCAAGCTTCTCTCTCTCTCTCTCCCTCTCTTTCTTGGTCTCTCTTTACGCGTTTGTGTGCACTATATGCTGTATTTAATATTAACTACTAGTGAACACGCCAACAACATACTTACGAGTAAAAAATAAATAAATAAAAATTACGACAGAAAAGTTGACGCACATTTGCGCTGTTTTTTAAATGAGCATGGTACTTGCTTTTGGAAAACTTCCATCAAGTAGATTAATGGTGAGTTTACAGCGAAAAGCTTCGCCTCGTTCTGTGAAACTTCTCATCAGATTTATTGCTTTTACAACTAAAACCGGTCTCAATGGCTTTTTTGTTAAGACACTGAAGAATATTTAATTAAAATTTTGAAATTTTAAGTGGCGAAATTACGTATCGCATTTTCCAAAGAAGGATAAAATTCTGAATACATAAATAAATCCGCTACACGAATTTCACAGTAATACCGCAGATTCATAAAAACGATTATAAGTGTGCACAAATGCGATTTGCTCACAATTTATTTATTATTTGCAAAAAATCAATAATAGAAGATTCGTTATTCCGCGATAATGGCGTCGAACAAGCTGTTAGAAAAAAATAATGTGCAGAAGTATTTATCTTTTGCGCAGCGGTGTATAGCGCGCGCTCGGTAATTAACTGTTACTGCACCTGGAATATAAATACAAACGTTTCGCTCGCTCGGTCGTGAAAAGAGTGTGGGCTCTCGCAATAATTATTTAATTAGGTAATTTCTTTGCCCAAGCTCGCTGCCGCCCGGCAGCCGACGCTTCATATTTCAGCTGCTGGCTGGCGAAAATCGTCCGAGATAAAAAATTTGGCCAGCTCACCTCGCTTTTCCCAGGTTAACCATGAATATTCAAAAGTCCAGCTACAGAGAATTCTTCAGTTGGCCAATGGACTCGAGCTGATTTATTCGACAATAATGAAAAGTAAGCCATTACGTTACTGCGCTCCAGGCGCTATTTCTTTTTTTCTTTGTCGCCCGGCGACAGCATCATACTCGCGCGGTGCGCTTTGTTTTCCAACTAACGAACAATTGTTATGCAGATACCCAAGATTAGCTGCGCGAGTCACATAAATCTCAGAGCCCGGATTATTTTTTGTTTTCTGCATCAAAAGTCTGCACCGGAACGGCAAGACAAGATTTTCGAACAAAAGACACGGACGTACATGGAAAGGATATTATGTAGACCGAGCGCAAAGTGAATTGCACGTGTTCGTAATTCTCGCACACGAGGCTTGCTTTCTTAACCCTAACCCTTTTCACGACTGCACACACACGCTCGCTCTCTCTTTCTCTCTCATAAACGTTTCAAATTACAGCGGCGCGACGTGCAAGTATATTAAAACCTATTTAGAGCAAGTCAAAGGTTAAATGGAGCGGCGGTGGCAGCGTTGGCGGCGCCAATTCACTTAAATTACATCCTTCCATTTTACTTGAGATACGCGTCTGCCGCTTTCGCCGAGTCCATCTCTCTTCTCTAGGCGCTAATACCGCGTCGCGATGCAGGAATGGAACAGCATCGTGACTCAGGCGCAGCCCTCGCCGACTGTCTGTGCACGTAATATTCCCCGGAGCGCTTGAAACAGATTTACAGATCCGCTTATTGAAGCGAGTTCTGCAGAGCAACTGTGTCCTGGAAAAACTTGTGAGAAGGCACATCTGCCTGGATCACTTCTTGCGTTTGTGGATGCCAACGACAAACGGGCGAAATAAAATCATGAAAAGCATTACAAAGTTGTCGCGAAAGGAGTCCAAGTGGCCGAGAGGTGAGCCGTTTATATTCCTATCTGCGAAAGAACGCCATTAACGTTGAAAAGCACCGACGGTAGAAAAATATAATAAGTGTTGTCTGTTAGAGAAACAAAAAGGATGGAAAATTCAATAAAACTGTCCGAGCATCTGCCTGCGAGGAGAACGTCTTCCGTAATTAGCATGCGCTCTTTCCCGTTCTCGCGTATAAATAAGAAAAATCGCCTTAGCATTTGAAAGGTAATTACCTTGAGTGCTTCACCCGTCTCCCGATTTATTGTCTTCGTTTTTCTACCTCCCCTCTACTTCCGCCCCCCCTCCCCCTTTCTTTCTCTTTCTATCGCTCTTTCCAACCAGACGCGCGCGCAGCACTCGATGATCCTACGCGGTCATAAAGAAGAAAGAGAACGCGCTGCTCTTTTTCCTTTTCCGTTTCCTTCCACAGCTTATTGGTTGGTTCCTTACTGATGCTAGATATAGACCATCGGAAAAGAGCAGCGCGTTGCAGTGGTAATCCACGCGCGCACGGTAGAATGAATTATTTTCTCTGTGAAGAACCGGGGGATAATGAGTTAGCTCGGATTACTTTCCAACTTTCCACTGTTTATCGCGCAGAACAAAGAATTTCGTGGTAAAGCGATATCGCGGTTTGGCCTACTGTTTTCTCGTTTTAATTAAACCAAAAAAGCAAAAGAAGAAAATACTAGTGATCGAGTAAAATCGTTCATCGACCGCGTTACTTTTGAAAATGCTTTGATCTCAAACAAATCCACCAGTCAGATTTACAAAGTTTAATGCAAGCGATATTCGAAAAAAAATATTTTTCAATCGTTATTATACAATATATTTTTATGAAAAATAATGACAAATAATGAACTAAATCGATAACATCTTCTCCAAACAGTTAACTCCAAAGAAAACATCAATCTTTGTTTGTGATAGCAAAAAATTGAAAGTGCACTCTAGAGCAGATTATTACACGATTTTAAAATAAGAAATGAGGATATTTATTTCGTCCGTGCGGGTGATACAAAAAAGCTTTGAGAAGTAATAAATGATTTCATTGTAACTAAGTGCCACATACTGCATTACTTCGACTCTACGTCCTTTTGATATCAATCAAATCAGCCTGTGGAGAATAATAATGGTTTTTGGTTTCATTGATCAGTATTATATGACGGTTAATTAATAAACTAGTTAGAATCAGGAATGGAGGCTTACGAGAATACATAGAACACCTCACTATATTGACTAATACTGGTGATAGATACTGTAATTAAACATGACGATACACAACTAGCTACTACAACAAGAATTGTTAGTGCGTATATGTATTCAAAAAATGGAATCGGATATTTCCGTGTTAAAAATTAAATATAGTACAAGAGTAAAAGAGCGATCATCAAAAAAAGTTAAATATTTAAGTCGTCAAACAAACGATAATGAACTTTCGAGACATCGGCGCATGTTGGAAAGAGGCTCGCGAGCGGCCGGGCGAGGAAGAGGTACTTTTAATGACCGTTGCGCTTGCGCTCATTTCTCCCTCTCCCCCCTCCCTCCTCTTTCTTTCTCTCTCTTTCTCTTTTCCCCGCAGCCATTCGCTGGTATTATTGCGATTTCAACTCCTCATCTTCGTCACACACACACGCATGTATCGTATATCTCACTCTCTATGCGTTCTCCCTTTAACAGCGTGATTTAGCGACAAACACAGGCTAACTGATTGAGGCTGATTGACGCTCAATAGTGGCTTACTGTGGACACACGTATCCATTATTTATCCATCGTATATATTGTAATTGCTACCAGCCATTTTTTTAAATGACCCCGTGGAACACTCATGCTTATCAGAAAGTTGCGAGTTAGGTTTGTTTTTTTGCTTGTTCACTGCGAGAGTACAACGTTCTACTTTTCGCTTATACATATATCCGTGTGCATATAAGAGAGCGAGAGAGAGTATTTTGCATGTATACTGTGCTTCCAGCTGTGCTCTAATTAAGTTACTCGGGGTCAGGATTGTTGTTTGTGGTATGTATTCAACTTTGCAACGAGCAGTGTGTATCTAGTGATCTGATGACTTTTGTTTTTGGAAAACTTTCGGATGAATTATTGATACATTTAGGTGAGTAGTAATATAAAATAATCCCAATCGTTTATTAGTATGTATAATGGCACTTGTGCATCCTTCACTTACAATTCTAGTTACTGCTATCTATTCTCACATAATAATAATAATTTTTTCTTTTTCCTCGCAATAAAAGTTCAAAACAATTCAAATTGAATTATTCACGAAGTGAGGAACAAGATACATTCTCGAATATTCAATTTATGGAAAACAGGGGAATATCAGTCAGTTGCATAGGCTGCAATTTTTTCAATCGACGTTCACCTCTCTGCCGTCCAGCATTTCGTAAATACTAAAATTTAGGCAGCCGCCGCAAGCGTCCGTTTCCAGTGTCTATTTCTTGGCGAGTAAAATCTTGCGTCACGTAGCGAAGATCGACGTGTTTTAATACCGGAGTCAGGATCTTGGCGCTGGACGTCGTCCAGCCTGACGGCGAAGGGAGAACGTGCCTCCTCGTAATTCAGGCGAATAAGAGAGAGAGAGAGAGAGAGAGAACGCAGTGGGCGATGTGCTCGGTGCATAGCCACGAGGAAAAGAAAGAAAGGAAGACCGTCAGAAAAAGAAACGCGCGAGCAAGGATGAAGAAGTAAGAGGTAAAAAGGAATCCCAGGGATTAAGATGATACATCGCGATGGAACGACTCCCATGCGAACGTGATTCTTGCCCGGCCAAGATTTTTCTCGCTTTTCTCTTTCTTTTCGCTCGACGTTGACCCACCTGATAGCCAGCGAGTTATCGGCAATTCTAGTTTCGAAGTGGACAGTGATGTATTGAATCTAATTTTCAACTGTTTCCAGGAACACTCCTTGCATTACCACTCGACCAATCTAAACGCACTTTTCAAATCTACTTTTCTGCATGATGAATGATTCAATATTATCCTGTTTGTATGTTAGCAGCTACAATATACTCTATTCGATCGTAATAGTCATATATATAATTTTTTTTAAGATTTCATTTCGTGAATTGTTACTATGATGCCAAACAGTTATAGCTATTTATTTATATTGTACACAAATTATGATAATAAATCTATGAAGCCAGAAATAGCACAGTAAATATTTAACACAAGTACTATTAACTTAAATTGAAGCTGCTAATTTTATGTCAGTTGGTTAATTTTATAACAGATTTGTATTAGGTACTTATTTTTTTAAATAAAATAGTTGTAATTTCTTATTGAAAAAAAGGAATAATATAATTTGATGATTTTAGAATGACTTCGGACTCAAACGTCAACAATTTCATGTATTAAAAACCATAAAAAAGGAACTTAAAAATAATATTAAAAAAATATTTTTCATATTATGACGAAGTTCAAATTGTCCTCGAAGAAATGGGAATTTATCAGCTTTATTAAACCACTACCTGGAATTTTCTTCTGGTAAGATTGAAATAGCAAGTTCGCGAAAAGTTTTGATCCTGCAGAAGCGTTTCCTAGACATATATATATATATATACGTTAGTTTCTACTATTGGTAGTATGCAACACTAACACTTCCAAACTATCAAACGAGAGCTATGCAGATACATGTAGTTCACGAAACTGATAGCAAGAGTAAACGACCGTGAGAAAATGAGACCAAGTCTTTTATAAGAAAGGCTAGTTAACTGTGCTTGAGTCAAAGTTTTGTTAGACTCGAATTGAATCATCAAAAATGTATTTCGTTGTTTAGACTATATTTGACATTCATAAAAATACGTGAGTGCTTGTAATCTTAAATAATAAATTAACAAAGCATTGTATATAAAACAGAATTGTTAACATAAATGTTTAAAGCGTAAATATGCCAGAAATTTGAGAAGTTAAATAAAGATATTACGCTGCACGGATGGTATTTAAATTCGTAAATCCGAGTGTATCAATGATACTTCATGATTGAAAGCTTTCAAACATTAGAAGTATGTATAAAAATGTGAAATATAGGACATGTACACATAATCCACAAACAGAGGGCACTTGGTGTGAAGACGCGTGAACCGCACGGAAAATCTAGAGAACAAAAAAGAGCAGAACAAGAGAGTGAAGTATGAAACTTTCGTGATTGTCAACATGAATGCTGGTTATGATAACCAGTAGTCGTTTACCTGGAAAACGAGCCGGTCATATTCACGTAAGTCGTGCGCCCTCGCCTACACAAGTCACACAGTTTTTAGCTCCCAAAGGGTCAGTCGGCTGTGCCATAAAGCTATACTGCAAGCTCGCTTCGCGGCCCCGTAAACCAGCTGGATTTGGAAGGAGGCAAACATGTACACATACACACATATTCACGGCTTTACATCGTAAAGCAGCCATCGCGTCACCGCCTCCCGCCAAAGTGGCTGACGCGACGTTTTCGCAATAACCCCGAGGCGCCACAGCCCATCTACACACATACGTGCGCACATACACCTCTCGGCCCAAATTGCGAGACACATTCAGGGCTTTTCGAGTTCTCTTTCTCTCTGTGTTTCCTTGCCACGTGCGAGCACCTCTCTTACACGAGTATTACGTTTTATTTTCCTTTGTTGTCATCGAAGTACGTTGACTCGCTCGATAATTTTTTAGGGGAACGAGAGATTTTTCGTCTGTTATGTAACGTCATTTTGCGAGCTCCAAAGAAAATATTGACTGAATTGCCGCTAATGCGTGTAAAAATCGATATCTACGTAAAAAAAAGAAAAAGAATTAGCATTACACGGCACGAGAAGAAATCGCGACGTAAGTTTAAATAAGTCGATTGGTGTAATTGAAGGAAGCGGGAAAAAATATTCATTTTATTTTTGACTGAGCGAAACGCGAGGCAATCTCATTTGAGTGGAGTATACAGCGTCCAGTATAAAGCACGTTATTGAAGGGCTCTCGTCTGCACGCAGTAAAATGAATCGGTCATCCGGAATTCCAGCCTTCGTTTAACAGTGCCGAAATAATCGTGTCTGCTTCCGATCGCGTCCACTGAGCAGCTGCATGTGCTAATGCGTGTACTGCATACGATATAGAGTACCGATGAAGGCTTTCATATTGTCTTTTCAAGATAGACATGAATATTATAATGAACCTCAATCATTTTAATATGTAAATAAGCTAGGAAGTATTTTAACGCAACGAGATAAAACAATATATAAATGAAATATCCATTGTGCCTAGGTACAGAATGAACTGTTATTTATTCAAATATTAAATCTACATGCAGATACAAGGTGCAGATAATAGATCGAAAGAACCATAGTGAACCATTGAAGAATATTTATGGCTTTTGCTTTGGATCCGAGTATTAAAGCATACACAACGTTTTACATTCAAAAAGTGATTTTCTGTACTTTAAATATGAATAAACATACAAAACTGCAAGCAATAATAGTTCCATTCATTTAGCAGTTCGTTTCTTAATTATTTAGAAATTGATTACACAATGCGACATTACTCGACCGCGATTCGATACTCGTGACGATTAAAGTTTCCGCATCCCTTTTCGATACTTAACCATTCTTCATTAATGGACTTAGTGGGAAGTATTTTAAAATTCTATTTGATTGTGATTATGGTATGCATAAGAATATTATCATTAAACGCGCACGTAAAACTTTGGATGAAAGTTTTACGATTGTGATTCATGAATTTCGATAAATTCTTTGGAAATAAGTTTGACGTTATCTACCAGTAATAGTACTAAACATTAAAAGAATGACTTCAACAAGTTTCATGAAGATTTTTTAAATTCATTGCAATCTGAGGATTTTGTCAACTGTTTCTCTCGTCTATTATTCTATAAGTTATGGCAGGAGTTTTTATCACTTTTAAAGCCAAAATAACGTGGATTAGAATTCTTATTGTTAGAAAATAGAAAGAAAACCAGTGAGACGAGTATTGTGATGCTTCAAATTATTAAGGGGGTAGCAAATTATTTGGGTTTATACAAAATGACTTCGATACTGCTAGGCTTAAGCGCAACTGCACTTTCGGTGATCGAAAAGTTTACCCAGCTAGGTCAAGCGAATGGCTGGTGAGTCCAGTTTGGGAAAGTGATTTTCGTAATCTGACTGTCGGCGTTCTCATTAGTGCTCTCTGTGCACAATGGACAATTTACGTGTTTTAGCGACCAATACGTGGGCTGAAACGCGAAAGACATGCAAAGAGAAGATAGGCTAAAACTGCCGGCTAATCTGCGGCAAATGTACGCTCGTAAACGACGGTTCTGCAATAAGCTCGTTCTCGGGTATCGCACGCGCGCGCCAACTTTGGCTATACAACCTATGTAGGATAGAGGAGGGGAAAGAACTAATCTCATTATTCTGTCGAAATCATTTTGCTTTTGTTTTGAAAGGTCGATCGCCGCCCAACTAAATTACTATAAATTATTATTTTCTTTATATCTTCCTTTTCAAGCTTTACAATACCTCGCTTCCTGCGATGCACAACAATCAAAATTTATTTACAAAATATCACGTGGCTTATTTATTTTTAATCATTTCGACGAAAAGTTTTTGTTATTGTCTCAAACAATAAATGTAATTTTAAAATTACGAAACTTGCGTTTTAAAAGTATGCGCGGGGTATCGATTACGCAAGAAAAAATATTGGTGCCGAGAAAAAGTTAATTGCAATGCTGAATGAAGTCGATCAAGCGCATGAAATTTTATTTTTGGATTTCCAACAAACTTCGTACACTTTATAACTGGCGCACACTTCCTCAAACCACAATATGTATAGGTATACACTAGTGTGAGAAGAAAAACGTGAGTAGATATCGATAAAATGGCTCGCAATCAGTCTGTTCATTCGTCGAGCCGTTAAATAAAACAAGAGAGCGAACGAGAGCGAGAATGAGAGAGAGAGAGAGAGAGAGAGAGAGAAGCATTAGGCAATCTTACGTGCCTGCTGCTAAGTCTGGCTATCTTCCCCTATCTCAAGAACAACGTCTGTATATGTATGTGTGTGTGTTTTGCTTTTCGCCCTATTCTTCCTGAGAGCTATGCACACGCGCTTTCCATGATGTTTACGCACTCGCAAAGAGCAGCCTGGTAGAGAAGAGAAAAAGGGCTGCGTGCGCTCGCATAGGCATAGCCTCGAGCTCCAAGTTACCTACTTCTTTTTGCTGATGACTCTTTTGTTTTTTGACGATCTTGCATTTTTCATTTACTACTAATTTCAACTCTTATTTTTCTGCCTTGCCGTCACTAGAATTTCTTTCTTTCAAATCTGCATTTAATTATGATAGAGGTAGTTGTCATCTGTTTTGAAATCTTTGAAAGATGCGTGTCTATTTAACTAGCCAATGCGATTTGATTTCATTTTTATCTTTATTGTTACGAGATTACCTTAAAAGCTCTTAGAATTAATATTTGAATAATTTATTATTAATAGAACGCTGAACTGATATTTAATGTTTTAAATGTATTTAAGGATTACCGAATTTAACAATATTGAATACTTTAGATTTTACACATACCGATACAGATAAAATGAATGCACGTTTGGATTCGGTCAAAATACACTATGATCCAATTCTGTCGAAATAGATTTCGTTGATGAAAAAATTTTCCATCGCGCAGTAACTGCGAGATTAATTCTGCTAAAATAATTTTTTTTCAATCAACGAGTGAATGAAAACCACGAAGCATTCTGTCACCCGCAAGCGAACCAATATACTTTCCAGAAAAAAACATGACAACAGATAATCAATGACTCGTTCATTTACCATATCGAAAGAGCTTTAACGATTTGCAAGTCTAAAAATACAATAAAATAAACGTGTATGTAATATAATTTTGTCGTCTCTGAAAATGTAAAATTATTGGCGAATACGAATTATATTTCCCATACGTAACGAAATGCCACTTACTGCTAACAGATAATGCGCCGACTGAAAAACTATTAAAACAAATGAATACATGTTAGCATAAATAATACATCAAGCAAGTATATCAAGTAGATATATTTAGTGATCAAATCTCTCTTTTGTTTTATTCGTGCTATTATGGCTTTCGTCTTATACTTTTATTGGCATTGCTGAGCAACTACTTTATGTGTAATAAAGTAGGTCAAGCAACTACATGAATCGTTACTTTGAACAGAAAATGATGATTTCTAGTATAAAACGGTAATTGTGGCTCAATTGCTATTGCGTATTTTTTTCCTCAAACAAGGGATTACAAATCAGCTGTATCTTCGCTGGAATATTTTATATACTATTCACAATCTCTATTGACAAACATTCGCATTTCGACATATATGATACGAATACTTAAATGACATACATTTTTATTTGATATTTGATAAATGTATAAGTAAAATTGCGATTGACCGAGTATAAAATTGGAAACTCAATAAATAATACGCAACGTGTACGAAAAGGCACGCTGTTTCTTTTCTCGGTGATCAATAATTTTTCTATAAATGTGCATTCCAAACTGATTTATTGAAATACAGAGATGTCACTAATTATCAACGAAAGCATCGTCGTCATTAGCGCAAGCACTCGACATAAAATCCAGCTAGTGGTAGAGCCGCGCGCGAGCTTGAGCGAACACACGCGGGAGCCACTAACAAGTCTCGCTTCAGCCGTGCATGTGACCGAACGGATGGATGGAGGCCGGGCGAGGCTGTCGTGCCGCGCTTGCTCTCTAATTTTCTTGGCCAGGAAATTTCCGCGAGAGAGGCTCGAATCGGCAATTTGGATTAGGCACGGGAAATTCGCTTGATTATCGCGGCGTTACGCTGCTTTCTGTGCATCGTCAATCAGACACGTTTGCCGAGCTTTCAATTAAAATTCATTTTCTCGATAAAGTAATTAATGTTTTGTACAGCTGATCGACGATGGATTAGTTAGCGCGTAGTCGGAGTTCTGAGATTATTTGAGAAGCACCCACGCACTGGCAAAGAAGGTATTGCAGTCGGGGCGGGCCAACGCTCATCAATCTCATTTTAGATGTAATTTGTTTGAAATAAAAAACAGTCCCGTCATTTAAATTTAATTAATTTTCTCTTTTCCCACGCAGCCTTCAATTCGCACTTAGCCCAGGTTAAATATAAAGCGTTGAGCGTTTGGCGTCGAAGCGAGCACTCGATAAAAGTTTTACAGCGAGCGCAGGCAGAGTCTAATTAACTGCTGAAATTTGAGAGATACTTTCCAACAGAGTGATTCGCTAATTCGATTCTCAATTTCATACAAGACAAGCTACACCGGTTACATAATGTCGGCCGGATATTTTGCCGTTGCTCACACGGCCCATTATATTTTATTAACAGAAAAAAAGAAGAAATTTACGGCACAAACTTTTTTACGAACGTTCGCGTATGCACAGCGCGCCCTGGCAATCCGTCGTGCATGTGGCTGCGCGTGCGCGGCAGAGATAGTTTCATGGGACCGGTGGGATGAGGCGGAAGAGGTGGCGGTGACGACGATGCTGCCCGTGCTGTTTAGTTCAGCCGGGGTAGTTAAGGTCTGACGTAACTAGTGCGGCTAATGAGGTATAAACAACGGCTCGCCCCGTTGCAGCCGCGTAGCACCGGCGGCGTCCTCCCTTCTCTCCCTGCTGGCTGGCTGGATATGGTCAGCGTCTACAGTTTAGTTAGTGCTTCGTCTAAACTAATAACGAGCAGCCTTTCATACTGCCGACCAACTGGCCTTCCAAGTATTTCATTGACTTGTTCACCCGGACGACACTTTGTTTTTTAACTTTTATGATCGCGAAAAAACCTTGTTTCCATGGAGTATTTTTTAAATTGGATTTTTTTTAGTTGCTGCGTTTGTCCAATGTACAAATAACCAGAAAATACCATATTTGAAAAAAGTAATCGAGTTTGTACGGAAAAAATCAATATTTTTTGGAATTGTGCTGGAATTTCTCTCGATTAATTTAATTTTTTCATTAATGTCGTCGCAATTTTTCAATTGTAAGTTAGACGTCAACAGGCTATGGAGAAAGACATTGAGGAACAATATCATGGGCGCACGTCTGTCAGCGCTTTGTAAAACTTAATCTAGTTCCGTCTGGGATTTCAATTTCCTTGGTTTCCTTCTTGACGAAGATCGAGTGAGTCTCAATTGTGAATTCATAGCTCTCGTAAAATGCATGGATACATTTGCTAAACGACAAAGAGTAGAAATTACATTCTAGTAATCAAGATTTCACGAGCTACGTACAGAAGAATATGCAAATCTTATGAAGCGAAAAGGTGTTATTATAATTTTATTATGTTATTTAGATTTACACAATCATTTTATTATGTTATTTAGATTCGCACAATTTACGAGGTGTATTGAGATTTAATACTTTTGCCAGTAAAGGATTTCTCTAATTATAGAGTCCCAAAATAGAATCAACCTTCAGAACTGATCTTACATTTTAGTAACTCGAGTAATCATAATAATTTACATACAGCTTCGGAATCCATAGAAACCCCTCGTCGTTAACTAACATAGTTCAAACCGAGCCAGGAGTAAACGAGTCGATTGATTTCGATAGCAAGGAATAGCCACGTGAAAGAAAACGCGAAAGAAATGATTAATGTTCGTATGGCGATTATTCATTCATGAAGCTATCATCGATCAGAATTCACTTACACCATAGCGTTTTGTACAGATAACACACACTGCCTCGCCTAGGAGCTTCCAACACATATGGGCGCAATAGCAGTATACAAACCGAAAATTAAACGAGTTCGTAGCTCGAGACGGAAACGTTATCAATAATTCAGCCATCGACTATTCCGACACACAAACACCACTCGCGTAAGCGTAAATCGTCGACCCTCGATGCGAAAGAAAAAAAATGCGCCGACCATTACGTCAACGCTCTCCTGCTAGGGTGTATAGATAGTTTGCTGTGAATCGTGTTTTATAAGATTATGCAGTTAAACGAACACCAAATTGTAAGTACTCTCTCTCTCACACACACACACACACACAAACATTCTCCCTTCTCATTATTCTTCTCTCCCCTGCGTGCTGTGGCTGCCGTTTCCTTTTTTTCCACATTTTTTCCAACAGCGGTGCAGTCTTTTTACGGAGTACGCGATAGCAACTGACGCCATCGCGATAACTGAACGGCAATTACGCTCTAGCCCTCTCACAGTCGATAAACCACACCCATTGCTGATTTTTTATTGAATCGAACATTGCTATGTTCGAAATTAGCAATTGAGTGCACGATGATGCTAACGGTTATCGTTGTAATACGCATCTTAGTATCATTTGCACTTATAACTATATTAACTGGCGTTAATAACATCTCCTTCTGACAAATATCTTTAAACAAATGTAAAATTGACAAGTGAGTAGATTGTTCTCAAATCAATACTTCAGAAGCAAGCGGTTAATATATACATAGTAAAAATTGTAGCTCCTATTGCCACTATGAAGCGCCAATTTTCAACTTCATGACAATAGTCGTAGGTTTTGCTACTTATTTATATAATTAAAAATTGACGATTAATATGATAATTGTAATTGTTATGTAGATGTATTAATTATTTGCAATTGATCTGAAAACAGTTTCTGAGTATTTACAGCTTCTTCGCATGCCCATTTTACCTTATTTTGAAAAAGCTGTGTGAAGTGTGTTATTTTGAAGCTGTGTATTTCTTATATTATTCAACATATATGATGTCAACAGCTAATTTCTGGTCGATATGGTAGTTAGATCTTCATTTTAGGCGCATCTTTATAGGTTATACTAGCTACCGCTAATGGCACTTAGCGATATCGATTAAGATCAATGAATTAACGAAAAAGTTATTGATGTCATCTTCTGTCTCATATCTATAAACCATAGGGCACTGAGATAGATAGATGAATTAGGTATCGTGATGTAGGTTATCAGATAAAAAATATTAGATACAAATTTTAATTTGGTTAACAAAAGAGAAAAACTCACATTGTCGAAACCTAATATAATATCGTGAATAACGTTATTAAAATTGTATTTATTGGATTCACATTTTTTTCAGATAATGTATGGTAATCTTCACTTTCATTTGTAACGAGGATATTTGAAATCAACACGTGAGACGGTACGCGCCTTGTCTTGCATTGTTGTGGATTTGAAATCTAGGAGAATGAGAAGAGACGCTTCCGAGGGTAAATAAGAGAAATGAGTCGAGGGAGAAGGGAAGGAGCTATTATAAGCGAGTATAGGGAGCGGCCAAGTAAGAGAGTAGCCACCGACTGACGAGGAGAGAATTTCGACAGTGAAGTTCGCTTGACTGATACGATTCTACTGGATATGAAGAGCTTGTGAGGAATATAGCTATATCCATTCCAACTGATGATTACTATGCATTCCAACGAACTCACGGCGATCTTCTGAATCATCACCAGAATAAATCAAAGAATCATTGCCTTTTGTAAAGGTTAACAGCAACTTCGGAAATTAAGTCTACTTTCGCACCATCACTGCCCTCGCTCTCTCCTATTCACACTCAAAGATTAAGGGGACTATATCCGAGCATATACAACAATCAATTAAAGCAATTCATTATACAATTGCGAACACTGAGTTGATGTCTCACTCTTTAATCATAAGAGGAATGGCATTGCGTTTCTGAATTAAATAATATTTGATGATTCCCTTAATTTAATGTTTATGCTGATTAGAACGGATTGTCCGTGGAATGCAAATTGGACTAATTAGTGTGAATGCCTTGCTTGTAATGAGCGGATTGTGCGTGAGTGCTTTGGTTTATCTAAAAATTTGTAGTAACAAATAATGACACTATACTCGTACTGTCATAATCTACGTTTGCAGATCCTTAACTCTTCATTTTGTTTCATTGCTTCGTCTTTGTATTATTTTGCTCTGCCGACTTTTATCCTTAGACCGTTTAACATTGTTTCTCACACTTAGTCTTTCCGTGAAGATTGTATTCCTTTTTTATATAGATGAATATATGAAATTCTCACATATTCCACTCATAATCTTTTGTATAACATGCATGGGAATTATGAGAAACGAAAATGAATGATTTTTGGCGAAACGAACTGTCGTATCTTCGTGGCTACTTCGTACCTAATGGCACAAACATACGATATTAAAGTCTATTGTAGTGTTGAAATTAGTTTACCGAAGTCAAAATGACAAGTTGCCATGTAAAGCTTCCCAAGAGAAATTGAATTTCGTGTTTGTAATCCTAATCCTAAATCATTATTTTGCAAACACAGTTTATCGTGGAAATTACAACATCAAAGCGAAACTAACAGCTATTTGAGATATTTGTAACGCTTAGGTGAATTTAAAAATAAATGTGATTGGTTACGTCAATGAAAATATACGTATGTCTATTGGTAATTCCGAAACCGTTCAAGATATTTAGCAAAAAATCAACTAGTATTTTCCATGCTCGAGCTTCTCTCACATCTTGAGTAGCGGAAAATTATTGCGTCCCCCTTATATTTCGTTCTTGCTCAACTCCATTCAATCGTGAACGAAAACTTCAACCATTTAACAATTCATACGAAGGTTTACTCTACCATGAAATACATTGGTTGGCTACGTGAGCATATGCGAGATCCGATATCGCTAGGAGAAAAATTGAAATTTTCGGGCAAACGAAAAATTTAACTATTTTCGTAACAAGTAAAATACCACTAGAATTTGGGATGGAATATAAAGCCAATAAAAAATAAAAAACAAAAAAAGAATTGTGTGCGTATTCATATACTGAATTCCGCGATTATTCTCTTTCTGATTTTGAAGTTTTTTTCTTTCCGTAAAATATATTTTTAATCAAGTATAATTAAATTTTCTTATATTATCTCAGCAAACTGAATATTAAAACAAAATGAAAGACTCAGAGATACCTGAGATCCCAAGAAAACTTGCCGAAACCGCGACCGTGTGATCTGACAGCCGCAACAGTACATGGATTTATCTACTGATGCATAATCGCTTGGAAAAGTGTTACCAAACTATCGGTCAACAAACTCTGTATATGTATGTGCGTATAGATTGGCGCGTCACATGAGCTTGGCAAACGTCAATGCAATATACACAGTGGTGAACAACGGAAGGCCGTGCAAAACTTGAAAGCCAATCGCCGTGCCGTGGCAAGAGGCGTTTATATACGTTGCGCGTGGAAAGGGACCCTTCACCGCACGAAAGTTTCACTTGGGCTAGCGTTGAATTCATCTCCCTCCCGCGTGCATGCAAGCTGGATTGGTGTTGCAAGTCGCCCGAGCGCGCGACAGGGACATTGAAACTCTCGTCCGTGCTGCTAATTGAGTTCCAGATGAGATAAAAGCCGTGGGGGCTACTCGCCGAGATGGAGGCCAGTGTGAATAGCTAGTATAGCCACGATATATGTTGATACGATACGTAATCGTCTAGTTTATATGTATTCGTCACGGGGTCGACGGACTTTTTTCTGTAGTGCTTGTTGGTGAACAGTTTTCCAACTCAAGCTTGTGAAAAGTATGTTTTAATTATATGGCGTTGTCGGACACTTTAGTTTCAACAGGGAAATAAAGGAGTATTTTCAATTTCGTAAAATCAGTACAGAAGATATATTCGTATTTTCAGTTGGTTGTTCTTAAATGGTTTAGCTCGACGCTTGACGCTCGAGGCTATTCTAAGTTAAAATTCAATTAGACAGCTCGATTTCTATTACACAAAAGACAGGATATTGCTACCGTTTTCATATGTTATTTTGGTTACAGAATAGCTCATCCTTATTTTTGTGATGAATTTTATTCTTTGGATATTTCGATCGATTTCAGAAATGCCGCAAATATCTAGTAATCAGTTGCAATTATATTTGTTTCCGGTACCTGTCGCATCAAGTTTGTTTATTATTAACGTAATTCAAAAATGAATTTCCTTGCACAATCTAAATACTCAACTATTTACGTGCTGTGACATAGATTTTACTATTTCCGTTACACTATCAAGTTAATCAAGTTACGACATAGATTTTGATCTTTGGATTAAATTGTATGTAGTTAGATATTAGGTTTTGAAAACAATGTCTTTTTATAACTATAATTACGGAATTTTTATGGCTGTAAATACAGAATAAAATAGTTGGCAAACGTTCTGCATACAAAAGTAAAACCGAAGCGGTATATTTTGATCACCCACGACTTCCTTTACAGAAGCTCGTTCTTTATACCGGCACACAGTATAAGTACCAAAGGTACATACACGGCGTGATATAGCCAAGCACAAAAAGTAAAACTTTATGCGCGCGAGTTTCTGGCTTTTCATAGCATAACTTTTAACGCGACGCCACCTACGTAAACAGAGAAAGAGTGCACGACCGATCGTACGACGTATTTACAGTCGACGTTTGCTTCGCCCGCAGGCGCGCAGTCTCCTCGAAGACACAACCGGAGAACACGTACGTTCCAACGTATAAAAGCTTCGAGGAGGAGAGCCTTGTTGGGACTGGGATGGTTCAAGAACTTCATAATATATATATATATTCCTATATATTCTCTGGTAGAGAGCAACGCGAGAAAAATATTGGTTTTATTTTCAGATTTGCCTAAAGAAACATTTGAGTAGATTTTTTAGAAAGATTATGAAAATGAGAATATCTTCAATGAAGCATCTCACTAAATGATTTTAAAATTTATTTTCAATTTATTTTGTAAATTAGTTCAAACGTCTATATATGCAAATTTAATATATATGGCTTTGTGTTGCAACTGAAATATTGGTTTTTTAAATTAAAAATATATGAGATCGGCAGGTTGATTTTGGTATTGGATAATGAGGAAAAATTATCAATGTAGGAAACCATTTTAACTATTTGAATTTCGAAAATAGATAATTTGGTATCACGCAGATATACCTACTCGGTTAAGCCACAGATGAGGGATAATATTTTTGGAATTAACGACAGTTACACTATAATCAGATTTCACGGTTTGCAGACAGGAAGATGTTGATAATACAAATCAATCATGGAATATTAACTGACAGAAGCTTAATATTAATAAATTATTTGTGCAGCTAGGTAATATCACTAAGATAGGAAAACAATTTTGGCTAAAACTAAGTAAAATCCCAGGACGTATCTAAAGCGAAAACATCGATCGATAGGACATTACAAGAAAATCGAGTGGCCAACCAAAGGAATTTTAGCTTAACAGCTTCTTGTCAGCCAACTACCACGGCATTAGTCTCGCTTTATTGCGCTGACCGTTTCGTGCACGAGGCACCTCTCTATTTTACTAGCATCGACAAATCTTCCCCTTCTCATCTTCTTTGTCTTCATCATTCTTTTGAATCCTCGTGAAATGATTGCGCTTAGATTTGTAGAGTGCTCGTTCCATAAACTGTTTCCAAAATAAATTTCTATTAAGGTACTGTAGATACAGTTAATTAGCTCAGCAATAGAATGTTGGATGATTTATAGGCTTAATTAATTTCCTAAAATTTATCAGGCGAGGGATGGATAAATCGTTTATTTCCAAGCACGATTTGATAACGACTCTACAACGACAAAAGCGTGAAATCATAGAAAATGAAATTGCTAAGCAGTTCCGAAAAGGTAACGGGAAAAAACTTCGTTCACTCGGTCCCCTACTTCGTGAGTTGCCGGGGTGGCGTAGGAAATTGGCGCGCATCCTGTCGGACGTGCGCTGCCCTTAACTCCTAACCACGTCTCTAGGTAGCTTGGATAGCTAAACTCTTTGGCCTTCTCCGTGAAGGCGGAGCTTTGCCAACTTTCTTCCTTAGTGTGATTAGTAAGAGAAGATAAATTTCGTTTGCATTCAACTAAAAGATTAATAAATTTTGAGTATGCTAATTCAGTACTTAGTACTATCCATCGACATAAGTTGCCTTGTTAATTATGAGAAAATAGATTTCAATATTAATGCGAGAAAATGCATTGCAAAGCTGTTGGAAAATACTCCTTATCATAATATAACTAATTACTTTTTATTTTGAGACCTGTGTCAAATATGGTTTCAGCTATTGGAATATAAAACAACTTTCACTATGTTCCAAGTATTGATTCGTCATCTTGTTCTATACACATACATGACAAGTGTGACAAAAAAACTCATTAGGCAAAAGATTGCAGCATGTAAAGAAATATTCCATTATCCCATTCCAAGGCATTAATGCGTGGGTATTCGATCCGATGTATAGTTGAGCGATAATTAATCACCTGAAACATCCCCCTAATAACTTTTCGCGCGTGCGCCCTTTCCACTTCTTCGTCGTTTTTCCTCAGCTTTTAACTTGTTTTTTGCTTACTTAATCTCTAGCTTCGCTTCTGTGTAGCTTCCTTTGTGTGGTTCGTCTCACGCCTTGCACATTATATAAGTTTAGCTGAAATTCATTCCACACGCGTTGTATATCTAATCTTTAATTAAAGCGAGCATTTCCCATGCACAGTCCATATAACAACGCTTTGTTGCTCGTTAGATGCTTACGAACCTTTAGAATCCTCGTATTTCGGTTGTCGATGTTGAAGAGAAATGGGGAGAAAATTTAGTCTTTGCACAAGTACGAGCGTGCGAAAGCGTGATCGCGCCCAACGCCTTGCATTGTGGCGACGTGCTTATAAGCGAGAAAGCAACTGTCCGCTCTCTTGTCGTTAAAAATTACGAGCTTTCACGGGGATATTGTTTGCGCTAGTACGACTATGCGTTTTACCTTGGTCGCTCTTCCATACATTCAAAAGCTTCTATACTTTTTCTTTTTGTCGCAACGTGACACTATACTCTGTGTATGTACGCTTACCCCAACTGCCATCTATGTATATACCTGTGTACGTATGTATGTGTATGTGTGTGTGTACACGTAGTACGACTTTTGTACGAGTTCGCTTGCGCAACCAAATCATTCATCCGAGTGCACCAACAAACATACTTTTGCACCAGTGCCAGCGCAAGTTCGGTTTGCTTTAATCGCTCTTGCAGCCGTAAACTCGGATTTGTACCGACAGATCTGATTATGCGCGTTTACTAATGTGCCAGCTCGCCTCTCTCTTTTTCTCTCTCTATCTTAGCCTCCTAAGATTGACTCGCTATTATTAATATGTTACAGCTTCGTTTGACTCCCTTTATTTACTCATTTGTTTTACCTTTCAGTTTTTCTTCTTATTAATTGCGATTCATTTTATAAATAATGTATTTTAAGAACTTACTATTCCCTGGTAGATAAAAACTTCTTTACCGATTTTATCAACGGTCAGTAGGTACTACACATAATCCTCTTTCTGTATTGTTTCGCTCGCACAAAAAATTCACGTGATGGTACCTCAATTTTGCGAAAATTGTATTTTATATTAAACCATTAGGTAACCCATAGGTAGGCACTATTTTCGATTATACTTTAAAATGCATTTCTATTTAATATATTTACATACATCTTTCTATTTAGTACCTATGTAGATTATAATGAATAAAAATGCAGTCATAAATACATTCTGGTATCATTTGAGATAAATCTTAGAAATTCGTCAATGAGAGTGGTATTGACGTTCAATGCTGCAGCATCAAGAATTCCCACTAAATCTTCATAGCCTTGCAATTTATATTGCCTATTTAAAATATCTGTAGAATACGCTGGATCTTTAACCTGGATTAAGCATATTGCGATCAGACAATGACAATTGTAATGTAGTTTACAAAGTGTAAAAAGTACATAAGCTTCGACCCTCCCGTCTGATGATGAACGTCTCATGCATAAATACTCATATGCACAGCGAACTATATTCACATGTGGTATATATAGTTTCCACAAAATAAATCATTCAAGAGAAAAGCGCGCGCTTGAAACACACACAAAGACAAGCAAATGCGCAATTACACTCTACCTACACGTACAATTGCCAGCTAACGTGAAACGTTCGCTGTGTACCGTAGCGAGCAGTGGTGCAAGTCGTTCACGCAATGAATGTACGGTTTGACGAGCTGCTCGACGACGACGACGACGCAAGAAGACGAAGGGAGAGCTAGAGAGAGACGGGGATATATATGCGAGGGGGTCTAAGTGGTTTTATTACTTCTTGACGCCCTTTAATATACAAGCTTTCATATTTCCTTTGCAGAAGCAGCAGCAGAAGCAAGCCTCAGCTAAACTTTAGCCTTTGTCGTTGTCGTCTTTCTCCCTCCCCGAAAGTTCGTGCTCCAATTGCCTTTCTTGAAGCCCCCCCCCCCCCCCCCACCTGCTCTCTCACTCTCTCGAGTACGGGGGAACAAGATGAATTCATCCAAAGCCCACCAGCAAGCATTAATTATTTCAGGCGGCAATTGGCGCTGAGACATTTTTGTCACCGGCCTTCTTCGTAAGTATCTCACAACTAAATGCTCTCTTGAGACTATGCTGTCTTCTCAACGCCGTCGTTATATTTATTGATTTACTGAGTTCCTCTTTTTTATCTTCTGATTCTCTATTATTTTTTTTTGGACCATCACACTCAAAACTTATTTTTTATTTACATGAAAGTTTGATTCGGTTCTTAATATAATCATGACAATTTGTATTTGTAGTTTTCTTTTTCTTTTTTCTAAAACTTGCACGTGTAGGTCGAAACATGTTACTGAATTGAGCAACGGCATTGCTGTACTTACGAGTACATATATTTTCATAAAATTGATGTGATGGAATATGATAGATGATGGATATAATTGTGATGGAATTTTTTGTATAATTTATTAATTATTGCTGAGTAAGAAGTCAAGAATATCACGTTCTCGCTTACTAGTCTATAAACTATACATTTATTTCAAAATAATATAGCTATTTATCACGTTTTTTAGAACTGAGATTTTATATAATATTATTTTATATTATATTTGAACGAAATTTAATTTAACCTTTTAATAAATAAATCAAAAAAGTTAATCTTCCTGTACCTCACAGAAAATGACACTTCTAAAATAAAGAAGGTAAAAGAACATTCTATAATCTAAGTGATCAGTACTGTGGAACCATTAGCGAGGATTGAGTAGCGCAAGTCACCGAGCGGCTTTCTGAAAATCCCGGTGCAGAGCAAACAGCACAGATAAGTCAGATTAAAGGCTTCTCTTTAGTTTATATCGTGAGAAAAAGTTTGAAGTGCTTGTTTATTAACAATAAAAATGAAAAAGAAAAGACTCATACATGTCGTTACCTTAAAATTAGTTGAAATAATAAATTTAATCAATAGTTTGTGCAACATATACTTTCAACAAAAGAGACGTTTTGTAAACGGGTCGCACGTGAAAATGGAAAAGCTTACTCGTATCAAGAACAATAACAAACAAAAAGAGGAACTTTTGACATGTGACTGCAGCAAGTCGATAGTTTTAACATTGTATCTTTTGTCAGGCATCACCCAGCGAAATAACATACGCAGGTACAACGCTGAAAAAGAGAATGTGAACGTTTCACATGAAAAATATGAGTGAATTGACTAGGTTAAGCTGATAGCAGTGAAAGGTGCGGAAGGAAAGAGGTAAAAGTAGTAGAAAATTTCATGTGCACAGTCGAACAAAGCGCGCAGCATTGCCGAAAAATAGAGGAAGGTTGTGCAGATGCACACAGGAAGAAAAATGCTCGCACAAAGCAAACGCGAGACAAGGCAACGTCAAACCGATAAAAATACGTCATCATAGATTTTGCAAAACGAGAAACGGGAGGTCACACACACGCACGTAGATATACAGGTAGGGAAGGGGAAGTCGTAAATTCTAGGCGTACAACGTGTGACGCAACGCTATAGCATTGCTTTTCTCGCACTCGGGCTGTGTGGATATCTCGCATTGCACGTACGGGCGGGATACACGAAGAATACGGGTCCGAGGGATTATGGCGAGAAAGTAAATTGGTTCCGGACGCGACGCGTTTTTGATCGTACGGTTTTACACGCCGCCGCTGAGATATAGGGGTTTTGGGAGGGAAGAGGGGATCAGAATTGGCTTTGGAAACTAGCTCTGTCGTCGCGAGGATATGCTGGTGATTTTACGGCCCGACTTGCACTTGGCGCCTCCGTTCGTTCGACGCTGGGCTTCTTGTCTCTCTCTCTCTCTCTCTCTCTCTCTCTTTTTTCTATATGTGACCAAAGACGTCGTTCGCAAGTCTTGCGAAGCTCGCTATACTCCCGGATGACACGATCTTTTTACTGTCGGCCAATCCTCGTAAGCGCCTGACCAATGTCCGCTGCCGTCTGTATTATTCGCTCTGATCTCTTGGCCGCACCAACTTGTTATGACAGATTTGTCTTGAAATTTTATGTGAGATGAGGTAGGCTTTCAAATTTCCCAAGTAAAAATTACGGTTAAACTTTTCATATCGACCAATAATCGACGTTGAAATTTATAACAAAATAAGAGCTATGAATAATGGGACATAAGATTCTAAAGTATTAAACGATCATGGGACAAACTTCTCTTGTATATGTCTTTATAACTTCACGAACCAATAAAGTCAATAAATTTAGGAAAAAAATCCCTCCTCGAAGCGATAAAGTTTCCCTATAAAATTCTGATCCCCAAACTTGCGAGAACTTAATTTTGCCGACAGATTTATGAGAAGATTAATGTTTGCATATACGATGACATGTTGTTGCGAAGTGGATTTCGTTCTCTAATTTTATAAAAACACTAGATTAAACAGTTCACAGTATGGCGCGTATCTATTTAAATTTGAAATAGTCATATATTTAGTGACATACAAATGAGAAATACACGTACATGCATGAGCTGGCATTTGATTTCTTTCAACTTTTTTTACTGGTCCACCTGATGCACGTTTGAGTCAACTTTTCCTTTTTTTGATTTACGAGCTCGCTACCCCTTAGCATAACTCACATATGCGTACGTCGCGAAAGGAAGATAGAAAAAGACCATTGGAAAATGTCGCTTAGAGTGAGATACGCAAAGACAAGCTGACGAGAAAAAGGAAAATACAAATTTCCGATCGTAACTCAGGCCGTATTATACTGGTATGCAGCAGATAGAAGCGCAGGAGGATGGCATTTTCTCTTTTGCATCTCGACAGTATTCAGCTGGCTGTCGGTTTTATCATACATGTCACATTCAAAAAATCTATTTTATTTTTCGAGCTTTGAAAAATTAAAATGGATGCGCGCGTAGTTTTTATAAAAAACGAACGGGATTTTGTTAGGTGTATCGTAGTACGCATTATTTTATCTACACTTCGAGCTTTTATTGATTAATACTCGATAGATACTGAATTGAGTATGGCCTCAATTCAAATTGTCAGAAATTGCTTTCGAGCGCTTAAAAGTACAACACTGCAAAATAAAAAATAGAGAATTCTATCCATGCATGTCAAATTCTATTTTTATTAATTGATGAGCTGATATATTTATTAACAACTAGTTGATAGATATGTTTTGTTAGTAGTAATAATTGACTTAGGCGAGATAATCATTCAATTTTTTAGAACACTATTTCTAAGCATCTCTTAAATACAATACGAAAATACGTTGTTTTATTTCACAAATTAAAGTACAAATCCTAACTATAGCATTCGAATTCAAAAAAATCTTAAGAAGTTAGACTGCAACAATATAAGAACTTGAAAGCTCGATTTTTTAATTCCAGTTTTGGAGAAAGTTTCAATTCTCAAGCAATGAAATGAATAACGACATACTAATATCGCGAAGTAGGATTGTGAGAAAAAAAGCCGATATAAAAACAAAACGGAAGCAACGTGAATGTCATGAAATCTAGTCGCTAGATAATCTATAGGCCAACAGCAGTGGCGACGCTAGTCAGCGATAGTTCTTGCTTGATAGACGCTCCAAATTAGGTATCGACCGCTCAAGCAACAGTCGTCTGTTCTCTTTTTCCAGCCTTTGTTACACTAAGAAAAGAAAGAAAAAAAGAATGGGAGGGGAGGAGGGAGAGAGAGAGAGAGAGAGAGAGGAGTCGTACCGCAAACGCAGGGCCGTAAAGAAATCTTCCTGACTCCATCTATCTCCTTTTGCTGAGCGACTTCTGAAGATATAAGCGAATTGAATTCAAGTAATCCGCGTGAAATCCTCGAACTTGAGGGAGGAATTCTCGGTGACAGTAATAATAAGAGGTAGATTACCAGCCGAAAAGTGTTTTCTTAGTTAGTCTTCTTCATTTAGAATGGTGGCGGCTAATGGCTGGAGAGTTAGTACCCCGATGGAGCATTATAGACGTAACGTACGAGTGTAGGTGCACGCATGGCGCAGATTCAAATCCAATTATGGCATTGGAGATCTCGAGAATCTCCAGAGGGCTTGAAAGTCTCTCTGAAATAAAGCGCATCTCTTCCTCTCTTAAACGCGAATGCGAACGCCGACGAGAACGAGATGAGAGTGAGGCTGCTCCCTTGACTTTAATAGTTCATTAAACTAACTTTCGCGATTACGTTTTACCGTACCTGCAAGCGGCCTACATACGTTGAATTGAGCTTTTATAGCTGCTGGCGATTTTCCGCTCGTAATAAATACATAGAATGGACGCTTCCTATCCCATAAACTCATCCAGACCATACACTTTGTCTTTTATTTTTTTTCATGGTATAGTACTAGAGTAAAAAGGAATAACCTGCTATACTTTATGAATATGATCTTATTGAGATTCTGTGTCTGTTGCCATTTTTCAGCAAGGCAGTATGAATTAGTACATTCAGACAAAACTTTCATTCCTAAATGTATAAGTATCAAATAAAATAAACGCATGAACAATGAATAATAAAATAACGACAAATGACTGAAACCGATGTGTGAAAAATGTAGATTTTAGAGACATGAAAATGCCGCGTAATCCATAAAATTTTACTGTCAACGGCAAGTGGGATCGGGTAATAAAGCTTTGTTGGCTATCTTTGATATTTTTCGCTCTATATTCACAGTAACTCATTTTTTAAGCTTTTCATCTATATGTTAATAAATAAATCGAATAGATTTTTTTCTCTAATGAATAGCATTCCATTATACTATAGCATCACGTATTTGATTTCTTTTTCGAAAAATGTATCTCGAAAGTAGTTTTCATGAATTATTGACTCACATACATGAGTAGGAATATTCAGTACGTATTATTTTTACGTTTTAGTCATCAAAGATACAATTTATAAATTATTCAACAGTACTCATTATGTCCAAAATAAATAAAACTTTGACCAGTAAAAGTCAAATATATGTTGTTACCAAAATTTACCAGAAATTTAGTAATAATATGAAAGGTGAGGAGTTTACAGTTAATAAAAAGAAAGAATCAAATTGTTAAAAGCTATACAAAGAACAATATATATAAGCTATTAAAAATGAATGTATTAAACGGAGTAGAGCTACCAAAATTGGCATAAATTTTTGAAGTTACATTTTTATTTTCTAATCTTACTTGCTTGTTTTGTTTTAATTTTATTTTCTCTTATACCTACTTGCGTACACGTACCTACCTGTATCTCTGCAAGACTTGAGTAAATAAGAATAGACTAATAATAAAATCGCGTGTACCTTTCAACCATAATTTTTTGTCTCTTTTTTCCATTATTGCCTCTGAGTGAGATGCAGGAGGCTTTGCCTTGTGTTTCACCTTTCATTCCACGTCGTTGACTCATGCATTTTCCACGAGATCGCGCCCTCTCAGGATACATAACGCGGAGAGAGCAAGTAAGAGAGAGAGAGAGAGAGAGAGAGAGAGAGAGAGAGAGAGAGAGAGAGCAACTTACCTCTACAAAATTCTGGCATGCGCGCAACGAAAGGGGTGGGCCGTCATGCAAGACGGGGACCCTGAATTATTTAAGGGGCCGGCTTGTCGCTGCGCGCACTCATACTCTGAATCAGCAAGACAAAGCGCGCGACTCTCGTAATGGTCCCGCGCAAGTAGTTTCTACTGCAACAATTCCTTGTACTGCCTTGATTTTTTCCCAGTTAAGTTGTTGTATATCCTGATTAGTTCTCATACTTTATAATACACATGTTCTTTGTCGTAACATTTTTTTCTCTAAAAGTAAGCTGGTGGCTTTTTTTCATCGAAACACCATACATCTCATACATTATTTTAATCTTACACTATTTTTGGACTGCTTTTTGACTATCTAGAAATTCTTTTACTAGCAGTATTTTTAGATCGATGTTCTGATTTTAAAAACCATAATGAATTAATTAAGTGATACTTTAATGATTAGTCAAATGAAATGTTTCTGAAAACTTGCGATTAAAATATATTCTATATTTTTTTATCGTACGAATTGAATATTCGTGAAAAATGTATGTATCTTAGGAGTTATTGTTCTTCTTATCCTCTTTTCCTCTTATCCTCTTATTCTCTTATAAAAAAAGAACCATATACAGTGAAACCAGTTTATTTCTGATGTAATTGGCTGAAAGCTAGTTGCATCATCATATCTTATGCTATAAAATATACAAGTATATTGTAGGCGCTTATGAAAGATTACTGACATAAATTTGATATAAATTGATTGATTTGATCATACACTAACCTTAAAATGAAAACTAATTGTACTTTGATGAAGAAATTAATTATAATTCTTTCCTTCGTGCAAATGTTTAGCTTTGAATAAACAAAGTGAGCAGTAAAATATTAAAAAAATTTTTTGATAATGCATTAATTAAATCGCGAACGTCTACTGAATTATATTATTAACATCGTGTCGGATATGATTATAGAAATTATAACGGTTTCAGAACTTATATTATATTTTTTTGTAGTGTTTTTTAAACTTTTTAACGATTTTGAACTCAGGACACTATACGATAAAACCTAAGAAATTCGTTGAATACATTTTTAAATTATGAGTATATAACTGCATATTTATTTACCAATAACTAATATCACCAGCTATATTTCAAATTTATTCATGGGAATATTTACTGTACATTGATACTTATCGAATTTTCAATTTCGTCAATAAAATTTTGATTTATATTCGTGCATTAAAATGAATACGAAAACAAAGACGGAAAGGACGAATACACAAAATGCGTTAGATATCAAAGTCTCCTTATAAAAAAGCGATAGATACTATGTAGAAATATTTTATTCGTGATCTAATTGACTCAGCTATAGTCGTATAGCATACTGTTATGTGGCGGTAAATAAGTGTATATATGTATGGTCTTCAGTTGAGACCTTATTAAAAAATATTTAATTTGTTACAATTGGTACGACTAATTTTGAAGATATTGAAAGTAAAAAGAGTAGACGGTAGTGTTATTGTTTCAACACTCATTCTATGAAACTAGGAGCGATTATTGGTCCGTAAATACAAGGGTTTATGCTTTGAAATTGCTCTAATTATTTTCTACCATCGATCAATAATCTGGTTTTTGAATGTGTATGATGGAAATAAATTTTGTGATATGGCAATTTTTATTCTAAGTAAAATAACTTTTATATAATATAATTTATAATAACTATAGTAATGTAACTAATATAATGTAGTTTTATAATAACTATAGTAATATCTAGCGCGCATCGCGGGCTTATCTTATTTATCTTTTTTCGCATTCAATTTAATACAAGAATATATTTTTCAATTTTTTTACAAAATACATATCATAGAAGCAAAATATGTATTGGTAAAATACGTATCCGGATTCATAATTTATCATATCAAAAGGCATAGCTGAGAGTTAAAAAAAAGTTAAGTTTATTTAAAAAAAGACAAACTAACTTAATGTACTACCCATTACCTATTATAACTAAATATCTGAAAATCTGTTACGTTATGAGATTTAAAATTATTGCTAAATCGGTGAATATCAGCGTAATTAGATTTTTATTTACTAATTAATATCGACCTATAGTAAGCTTTTCAAAGTTTCAAAGTATAGAATTGTTTTATGAATGTAGTGTATTTTAGATTTTTTTTATTTCGTCTATAATAATTTAGTTTTGATTCAAGCATGAAACTGAATATTACTGAATACAAACAAGAGATGAACGTGTGAAGCGCGCTTAGCGAAACTAGTATTACGTAAACGAAATGAATTAGACAAAAGAAAATGAATTTATCTGTTATAATACATAATAAATATAATAATTTTCATCGTTGTTAAAATAGCATTGAAAAGATATTTGAAAATCATGATATTTTGTTTACATGAACAAAATGTGTCACTTTATCAGTAAAATAGGCCAAATATTTTTTATTCGGCAACTCATTCACATTGCAGCAAAGAGATAAATGTTTCCTCTACTGCGGGTGTAGCCACACAGTCAAGTTACGCAAGCGGCGCGCTTTCGTTCACGTCGATGGGCAATGCATTAAAAGCAGATTTGAATCGCGAACTCGTGCAGGCGGCTACTATACCCAGCCCATACATATACATTCGCGTCAGCACGTGAAACGAAAAATGTATACGTGGAGCGATGCTTGAGAGAGGAAACGTGTCTTGCCTACGAAAAGCTCAGTACTAGATATCGTGATGGCGTCGACGCTCTATCTTCTTATAGTCTTGGAAAAAGCATGTTAGTTTTGGAAATGAGGCTTTTGAATTATTTTTGACAAAAGCACTTCCGAATATTTTACGTATTCACTTTGATTACGAAATACCATTATTAATTGTTTTCTGTTTTTACAGATACTCTTCGTATTTCAGAGCTTGATTTATATAATATTAAAATAGATTATATCATAGCATTATTATATTGATTATAATTCTGGATTTGATTATTTCAATTTGAAATATCTTCCATATTACGGTCATATAGTACAAATACTGTCAATGTGACGGTAATGAATTTTGAAGGGATTAACGTTATAAATAATAGCAGCGAAATACAGTAAGCATAAAGTACTTTTGAATCTTTTGATTTATAAGCTTGATATTTTTATTTATTATAACTCAATATAGCAGGTGCTTTTACAATGAATCTACACTTTACATGCCTGTTTATAAAATAAAAATATGTTCACGAAGTTCTGAATAATATTATTTTTATAACTTCAGCGTGACATTGTATGATTAATGAGAAAACTCAAAAGTAAAAAAATCAGTATCATCAAATACCTACGGTTTGTATAATATTATTTTACAACAACTGTAACTATCGACATATTGCAGGTATAACGCGGCATAACTGTTGACGACGAGTGATCCATGAGATAATTGTCGACGTTACTTTGCTGAAGCCAATCTAAAATGCGAATGATGTAGAATAAGATGGAACGGAAAGAAGTGCAAGTGGAGGAAAAATAGAATAAAACGAGACTTGATAAAATTTAAAGCGTAGAAAGAAGAAAAAAATATAATAAAACAAATGACTGTACTAAAGCTTGCACTCAGCAAAAGACCCATTCTCAGTTTTAAAAATGAAGAAAGTGATAATGCTGACGTTCGTTTCTTATAGCTGCAAAGTTGTTCTGTTCGTGTAACGTATACGATGATTGGTTCGTGAAAATTCAATTAAAATGATAATATCGTCGAAAAATAAAAAATATATTAAATATTTCTAATATTATGTTAATAAATGGGAATCATCGTTAGTTGATAAAAATGTTATTTACTCTGCGGTTATTTATTGAAATTTTCATTCAACGTTAGAACCCCTGTTTGAAAAAATGACTAACGATCGTACGATGTAATAGCATACTCGCGCGGTTTAGTAAATTTTGACCACCAGTTAACTTTTGTAAGGTGAAAAAGAAAGTAGATTGAAGGTGCTAAGAATGTGTCTATTTGTCATATTTAAAAGTTTGTCCGAATAAAGCAAAGGTTTGATAGAAGGTAGTCGTCAAGGCTGTTAATTCACGATCAAACTGCGTTTCAGGCGTCATTAAGCTCAAACTAAAAGGTACTCTAATCTGCCTGCAGACCTGACAGGATGGTGCGCGCGCTCGTCCTATCGATTGTCCCCTTTAACCGTTGACTCTCCGATAACCTGGGCTGGGTATGACTAAATACAGGCTTAACTACTGGCCGTTGCACGTAGTCTGACGCCATTGCCGGTACTTCGTGACTCGCATGTACTTATAAACTAGACTAACGCTCGATATATATTTAAATATTCGGTTGTGGTTTTCAATAAGTTCTTATTTGGATAATTGTTTACCCCCTTTAAAAGCTTATATGTATAGTTGACTGTTTTTAAATCTGAATTACAAAACAGTATTGTTTAGTTTTTTATAAAAAAATATATTGAAACCCATAATAAGTGTTAGCTTAATTATTGATATTATGAGATTAGCGTGATTAGAATGCATAATAGTAAATTTAGAAAATGAGCTTCTGTATATAATCATAATAATGCATGCCGTTACAATATTTTGCTTAATTACCAATCAGTCAAAGAGATCGAGTAAACTCTGCATTATCAAAGTTAATGGAAAATCTCTTAAAAAGTCTTGCAGTATGTTACTGAATGAAATATGAGATTATGTATTATAGTTTATACTTAATTTTTAATTAATTTATATACAATTTATACTTAATTAAAAAAAAAAACAATTTCGATATTGCTTGTCAACTTACAACTGCAAATACCTGTGACAAACGTAGCTTTACAAAGAAAAAAGAGCATCAAAGATTCAACGAAAAGCTCGATAGTAAACATCAAAGCCAACCTCTTTTGCGTGCATAAACGTCACGCAGCGCACACAACTGACAAGCGCGACATGTGTTGTCATACACAAGCGGACAGCATAATGGTAAGGCCTTTCAGTTTCACTCGCAACTCCTCGCTGCGCGACAATACGGCAATTTAGGCATCAAAAGGAGAGAGAAATATGAGTTATTTGATGCGAGACTACTATTTTTTCCGCTTCATTTCTCCATTCCTCTCGCTCAACTATATCATGCAAGGAAATTACGCGAGCGCTTCAATAAGTAATAAATAACGTCGGCGAACAAAGTGATGCGCGCGCTACATCAAGCTCTAGTTGGCTCTACTCGTCCGGCCAACAAGTCAGTCCCCTGCCTCGCGCTCATTTTATTTTTTATTCGACTACCGTGAAATCTATCGGTGCCGTTTAGCGCCAGATGAATGGTCCTTTCCTCTAGCCTTGACAAGCTTAAGCTCTTTACGATGCGCCCAAGTTTATCGCGCTCTTACGCTAGATTTAATCAATAGTTAAACTCCAGCTGATTTTCAAGATTGTTTGGTGATTTTAATCTTTGATTATTACGATAGATGTCAACTGTTTTATCAATTAGGGAATAACTTTGTTGACATAGTTGATTTATTTTGTCAAAGAACATTTCTTGAAGCAAAATAGACGAATTTGTATAATTTCTTCGTTCAGTATTACGTGTTTTAAGTACCAAGATACAGATAGTAATGAGATACTGCTGTAACAGGAAAGTAGTGAAATATATCTTTCCAAGAACCTTTTTCATGTTAATCTGTGAAAGTGTAAACAATAGAATTATATAAATTTGCGAATTTTACATATGTCAATAATATTTCTACAATCGTTGAATATTGGATAACAATTTTTAACTGTTATTGTACAGCCGATGCAGTAAGGGTTTCGTAAAGTCATATCTTTTTATTCGAAGCGCCGATATTCTGTGCGCGAAAAAATAATATTTACCTATCCCGTACCATTCAGTGGTGTAATTTCACTTTTCACGATTAAGCAATGAACAGCTTTTTTCTGTTGATATTGTCAGGCCAGCTGATCGATGAATCGCCTGCCTACAATTCCAACGATTGAATCTCCCTTACTCTATATGGCTTTACAGAGCTATATATGCCTGCCACGCATATACACAGTAAGGGAGCGAAGCAGAAAGTGACATCGTGAGAGCAAGAGAGACGGAAGGGCAGAAGGGGGAAAAGCAATATAGCGAACCACAATCGAAATGCTCTCTCTCGAAACTAATTGCCTGACAGTATTAATCATCTCTTTGATCAGAATTCCCAATTAACCTTGCTCGATGTAGAAGCGTTTACTTGAATAGTAAATAGTTATTGAGGTCATTGATGTAAAGACTTGAATATTTATTGTACAAGTGTCATCTTCTTGATGAGGGTGACAATTTGTCATCCATAGATTCCATCTTTGTAAGCTCCTCGTAAAAATTTGATTAATATAATTGCACATCGAAAATTTTCACTTCCTGTTTCTTAAATACTTTATCATCCTATGCGTTCTATATCTTTGAATATTGGATAACTTATATATTTGGAGTAGCAAAGTTATTGTCAGAATTTTGCACATTTATGGAAGAACGCGCGCCGCATACGCGCCTTTTTCTTTAGAAGCTAGTATGCAGTCTAAGCCACAAGTACCAAGTCTCAGTGTGATTTCCAGATACACGCTCTCTCATATTAGCCTCTTTTCTCTCTCTCTCTCTCTCTCTCTCTCTCTCTCTCTCTCTATCACTCTCTTTCGCTCACTGTTCTCCACGGTGCATAGGTACCCGTCGTCGTGCATTGTTCCAAGTGTTTTATGATTTACGTTCACCGTTCAGACATCTAGATATGAGCCATTTAGCATCATACAGCTGTGTGCGAGCGTTGACTCTTTTCATCGATTCTCTCTTTATGTTACGACTAAATGCAGACGAGGCTGTCACGGTGATTATATTGCACGCGACACGTAGGTCGCTCACGATGATTGCGTGATTAATGGCTCCAGCAGCGCTTTTTTTCTGTATATACCATTCGTCGCTCTCGTTTTTAGACACGCTTTTCAACGCCAGAGCTTCGCAATTGCCGAGGAGGCGTCGCGTGAGAATCGCATCGACAATTTTATTCTTCTTTGTAATTATTCATATTTATCGACACGTTGATTGCATTGTTTATTTTTCACATACTGACCGACAAGAAAAAAATTTTCGACATCCTACTTTATTAAAAACGAAGTTATATTTTATCCTCTCTTTTTACATTTTTCTCACTAATAAACATGCGAAACTGTATATTGATGGTTTTTAAATCTTCTTTGAAAAACTGGCTCGTAAAAATGTAAATTCATCAATCTTCTCACCGCTTGTTAATGTCGAAGCCAGTTTGATTCAGGGTATTATAAACTTTAATTAATTTATCGAAATAACTCCAACTCTATATTGAACAGCAATCAATTTAGCGGAGGCGCCGAGTCGTTGATAGCTAAACTCTCAGGCAGCATGTGCAATTTCATGCGGCCAAAGGGTGAAGAGAGTGAGCGAGAGAGACATGGAGAGAGAGGGAGGGAGAATGGATCCTTTATGAGGTGAAAGATAAGACGAGACTGCAGAGGTCTATGCACTTGCAAGCGCGGCTGAGTTCGAGTCCCGTGCTGCTATGCATATTTATGAGACTTCGTGTCAAAAGAGCCAGAGCCTCGTCGTTATATTATCGATTAAATCGAGAATATAGATCAATTATAACATGGCAATACTCGATAGGCTCCAGGGAGCCACTTGACAAGTCCAAACATATTTATTTGCCGATATTAGAAATGATTCCTATGTATATTCTACACAATATGTAGTGCAGGATATATTGCAAAGCTGACTCTGCTATTTTATCATTGAAAAAGATAATCACGAGTGCTATTGTCTGATAAAACTTTAAAAGGGCCAGCGTCACTTATTAAAGCAAACTCAAACACTCATTAATAGAGGCTAAAAAAAAGAAGAAAAAGAAAAGAGGAAGTACGACAGCAGTGCGCCCTCTCGAGCGTCTGCGAAGTACTGCAATTATTTCAAGAAAAAAGTAAATAGCCCCTCGCTCGTCGCAATAGTTTTAATAGGTAAATAGGAAGAAGCGCGGCTGACCCCTGCCTATATTAATCTATGCACGCCCGCGAGGTTATACACGTATTCGCATACAGCACCAAGAAATAAGGCAACCTCTGCCTCTAGTTGAGGAGCCGGCTTCCATGGCACTCGCGCTACTGCCGTATATGGCACGCGCTGTTTCTGCGGAGTGCGAGTTCGCAGCGTTTAAATGCAAATTCGAGACATGTGCTCGGCGGAACTTCCTAATTCAATTCGGTTTTGCGTACACGCCCGGCACTTAATGGCTCTTCACTGTCGGCGATGCTTACACTTTGTCGCTCGATTCCCAACATTTACCACCTCTCAATGTTCCGTCTCAACCTTTACTCTCTCGCTATGTACGCGCTTTTGCTGTCGGTTCATTTTTACTAACGGCTAACAGCCTCTTTTCTCTTTGGTAATCGTAAAGAGCCTTTAAATTGTGGTTTTTAATCTATATGCACCCACGACATATTTTCTGTGACTTGATTTCATCATCAACATTGCAAAGTAAGAATCGTGATTCCAGTAAAACGAATATATCATACAAGTGGCAGCTCGCTCGTTCGTTATTCGCTCCACGGGAATACTTTTACTCTATTTTTTTCTTTTTCACGAGTTTGCTTCTCTCTCTTTCACTTTCCCCGTTATTTTAGCGCGATACTCTTCGGCATCTATAATACTTTTATATTGGAATCTAGACGGATCCAATAAATCTATCAATTTCCTTTCAATGACGGATAAGCGGTGCGCCAGAAAAAAGTTTCCTCTCTCTCTCTCTCGCTCTCTCTCTTCCACTGCGTTCACTTTAAAAGCAAGCAATCTCAAGAGCCCCTTGCATAAAAAAGAGAGAACTACATAAGTCTCAAGCATATTTTCCGCTAGTTTGCTTCTAAGCTTATGTCGGGATGGAAGTTTTCGTTTTTCGTTCGGGATTGCCTGAGGTATAGACGCGTAAACCTACTCGCTGAAATTAGTTTTACGAAAAGCGCGTGAGCCCGTGTACGAATCGCTATGAAACTCTGAGAAGCTCTCAACGCTAGAACTTTATATAGACATTCCATTAAATTTCATGTGATTGATTTCAAAACATATTGAATTATATTCTGTTTTCTCAAACTTGCTATATATATATATATATATATATATATATATATATATTGGGATTTCATAATCATTATACTGTTTGTGTTTAATTATTCGTATTTGAATACTATTTTTTGTAGTAATTTATCTAATTATAATTTCTCACGTATAATAGATTTCATTATAATATAATAAAGATTTAAGGGAATCATGAAATATTATGAATAAGTATACAATATACTTCGGAAATATTATTTATTGAATTCACAAAGTCGAGTAAATATAGTTCTTTTCTTTTCTGAGAGATTGAATGTTGTTGACTTCTTTCAACTAATCCGATGCACTGCGTTAAATTTCTACCGTAGTGCATCTTTTCTAATGCAGAAGACAATAATAAATAATACATAAAATATTTTATATTCGTTGAATTAAAGCCAAAATATTTGCGTAATTATGAATACAATTATATATCAATCAGCACGACAGAAAACTGACACATTGCAGCTTTGAACCTGACGATCGCAAAAAATTACCCATTGCCAATTGTATATCATTTAACGTTGAATACAACGTCGTCGACATCAAAGCGAAAATGTCCCTGTAGGAATTTATGACTGAGTTCGTAGGCACAGCTATAGAGCTATATCGAGATAAGAATAGAGAAAAGTTTGGCTGGATTCAGATTTTCATACTGAAAATTTTGTATTGTTAAAAACTTACTGTATTTGACGCATTCCTGATTTACGAATAACTTAGTTGATAGAAAAATTATACGTATTCACTTTTGCAAAAAATTATTGTTATTGTAATTACAACGAATTGCTGCGAACAAGAAGATTATCGTGCAAACTAAGAATTACGAAATTATTCGAGCATTAAGTGAAAATAAAAATGGAAAAACAATAGCACAGGTGAATAGATAAAAACAACTAAAAGTTAACAAAATATAGATTGAAACAATAATTAAATTTAATAAATTTATTCATCCCAGATATGTACTTGAGATGTGTGGCAAAATAGATTCTAACTGAGTAGTAGCCGTATTAAAAGCCTTGGCGAAAGCAAAGCTGGACGTTTATTTTAATTTCGACGCGAAGTAAATCCGGACCAAAGCCCTGTTCCTCTACACGCAAGTATGTATACACGCTCCCGGTGGACATAATAATACCAGAGGAGAATTTTACAGCTAGGCGTCCATTGTAGATATCAACTTGGGGGAGCATCCGACTAAGCTTCTCGCGCAAGCCCCCCCCCCCCTCTGCCCCCGCCGATTGCCTTGTTTTGTGTGCATGTGCGTACGCGCACGTGTCCAAGCACTATCAGCTAGCTAAGAGCTAACCACTCCGAATATAGCTCCTAGGGAGCCCTATATTATTAGGATTCTCTCGCTACACCTTTATACCTACATATATAATGTCATCTGAAAGATGTATTTCTTTTTTCAAATATATAGTATTTCTTTCGTCAATTTTATGTCTGACCATTTTCAATCTTTTCTACTTGAAAATGTGAAATGTAAAGGAATCCTCATTGAGCAAACTTGTGAATTAACGATCTGCTATTTCCAAGATCTATAAGGACTAATGAAAACGAAGTAAATGACTATTGTCTTATAAAGTAGAAAAAATAGTTTCGGAGAAGAAAAATTTAAAAGTTAAAGTCTCAATAGAAACTTTCCTCAGATAGTATTTAAGGTATTTATTTCCAATGATTGAATGAATTGTTTGTCGTGATTATCACCTCTATTACTACTTATTTTTTTTGCAATTAAGAACTTCGTATCTCCCTGTGATGACGAGATGCTTAGGTCTGGCTTTGGTTCTGAAATGTTAGGCCGTTGTAGCGACGTGAACGGGCAGACAGCAACATTTGACCGCAAATGTCAGTTACGATAATTAATTCACGCTCCATAGAGTGGCTTGATGTTACGTCTAACCTGAAAATTTACCGCAATTTAATTTTACACCATCCATCATGTACGTTGTGAACTGGACTTGCGTCTTGGTGCCTGCGCTCTGATCAATTAATTCACATCGTACTATTTGATTTTATACCGAAATTGACGTGACCTGTATAATATAGTTAGAAATTTTTCTGATTAATAATTCAAAGCGGGTCTTTCAAACGTTTACTGGATTAATCTAGAGTATGAAAATTATACGCGCAACGCGTACTTTTAGCTACTAAAAGTTACGATCCTTAACCACTTTTTTTTAACCACCATTTCCAATTACCAGAGAAAAAAGCTCTTAAAACAGCGCCCCAAGCCACGTACAAAAGCCGCATGCTTGGAACATTAGACTTAGTCTTTCATAAGCAATACTTTTAAGTTGGAACTATGACCCTTGCATTCCCTTATTAGATCGTCAGACATAAAATTTACGTTTAGCTCGATTCAGCAATTGATTGGAATTAAGTGTTACAAAAAGCTAAAAATGTAGAAAACCTTGCGACATAGAAAATTGACAAACAGCCAAACTTAGCAAAAAATTATGTAGGCCAAATAATGCAGATAAATTAAAAAGCCTACCGACAGGATGATTTTTGTCAATTCATTCGCTACGCGCGACAACGAAAGAGTGAAAACTTTACGATATTAAATAATTTATATTTTGAGTTATTTGCGATTCATCATTGAATCGCTGTTACCTGAATTTTTTATTAATGAAAATATTATTTTCTTGTACTTAATCTTGTCATTCAAATTATCTATATTTATTTAAATAAATATACTTTATATTATTTTCATTAAACATTGCGTGTGAAATTGATTTATTTACGAAGTCCGATTGATATTCTAAACGAGAGTATAAGAACTAGCTCCAAGCGGATCATCCACTACAGAAATCATGAAAAAATTACTCAAATACCATGATTATGAAATAATATGATTGTATTATTTGAATCTAAATGATATTTTGATGAATATTTTTGTCTTGCAATCGTTAATGTAAAAACTGTTATACCCGTCGACTAAAAGTGCTGAAAAAAATTCATACGAATAGTTTTAAGTAAAAATATTGATTTACTTATGGATCATAATTATCATGTTATTCTCTACTGTAAGTTTGTTATTTTTCAATCATAATTTCTCTTTTCCGTTCATTTGATACTCGCACTCGCAAAAATGAAAATATTGAAATTTCCATGTTTCTTGTTTTTTGTTTCATAAAAGTACTCAATTTCTCGCTCGTAAAAACTAGAACGAGCGTCGGGTATAAAAAATAGTCAAGTATATAAAAAAAATCTACAAATATCGCGTCCGATGCCGTTGGACCATCGAATAGAACCGAGCTAATCCGTTGACAGCCTGCTCGCATCGTAGGCAAAAATCTGCGCAAAAATAAAAAAAAAAAGAGTTGGAGGCAACAAGGCTGATACAAGCTCCGAATCAAAGTAGCAAACGAGCCCTGTGAAATCCGTGAAACGTTGCAGGCCGATTATCCACGCTCGCTTGCTTCCGAGTACTCGATGTACCGACAATTATTTACGGGGCTCGATGGCTCTCGCTTGTTGGAGAGTTGAGCCTCTCTCTTACTCGCTCTTCGTCGAGCGAATATTTATGGAGCGGCGGCAAGCGATGCACGACACAACGCACACACTGTCCAGCAAATACTTGTGCTCTGCGATCGCACAAAGGCGGGCTGGGAGTGAAAGAGCGAGCGAGCGAGCGAGAGCTCGACGAGAGGCAAACACGGCTCTCCATCTATCTCACGCACTCACGCGATCACTGAGCTAGACGTATCTACTTTATCCGATACGCTCGCTAATTGATCACTGTACTGTTCTACCTAGAACATATTGCAAATCTGCGGACGTGCGTATGCTTTCATCATTCCATTAACAAGATGTAGCATACGAATAGATTGTTTTATCGATATTCTGCTTAACAATTACCTGATTGTATAAATGTTCGATTATACTGTCATCATTATTGTGTTCGATATACTCTTATTACAAAACTCGTAATTTAATTTCATTCGAATTACGATATTCGATATATTGATATCCAATATAATTAATTTCATGTGAATATTATCTTGCACGCCAGTCAATCACGTTTCAGATTTAACATTGCATATTGTGTAACGGTATTACGGAATATCAATAGATACGTTTAATTTCGAGAAATTATTGTTGGGAATGCTAATGAAGCGTATTGAACGTCAAACACTGATAAACTTTTTCAAGCCTCGTGCTTATTTCCAATTTCAATATCATTTGCATGATTATTGACTTTTACTTGGTGCAGCGGATTATTCAGTGACCCAAAATTAGAATTGGTAGGCGAAAAACAAAATAGGACATTGTCAGTACAGGAAGAATAACATTAACAAACGTCCCACAAAAATGGAAACTTTCCTTGGTTTTGTTAAAATACTTGGACAAGGCGCAAGCGATCGGAGCATTCATTGCATCGTGCGGTCATCTAAATTTATCGAGTGAAATCACAAAGTCGACCGAGAGCGAAGGGGTAGGCGGGAGTGGTACGAGGACACAAAGCACAAGCTCAGCTGGACGATAGATCTTTGCTTGCGGGCCGTACGCCCAATTGGCCGGCACATCATGAGCGATTGGAGTTTCGCCGTTATTCCCTAATCTATGGAGCGATGCGATAGCACGGGCATTAGTGCGGTTAGGATAGTTATGCGGCAGGATGGGCTTGCGCGCGCACGCATACAATAGCGAGACATAAGCAGTCGCTGCTGCCGCTGCTGCCACTGCTGCTGCAACTCTGATAGTCCTTAGCCAATCGATCGTTCCCCAAGCCCTCTTGATTATGATCGAGAAGGATTGCGCTACTACCCCTACTATACTACCTATGACCGATCGTAGCATCCTGTCAAGAGTGGATGTATCCTGTTACCCGCTACATTCACGAGAGCCATGCAAACAAGATGCAAGATGAGTGCAAATCAAGTTTACGAGACTACGATGTCAAAGAATTTAGGACTGTACCGAGTTAGCTAAATTATAGAACAACAAACACCCCAGCGCGCGTCCACTTCAATTCTTGTCACTTTATTAACGTTTCATTATTTCTTGTTTGACAAGTGTGTATCAGCTCCTAGAAGAATTTTGAAAGTTCCAAACATTTTAGCTATCGACTGAACTGAAAAATACACTGTGATATCGATTTCCAATATTGAAACTAAAAAATTCAGGTAATCCATCGTGCTCCTGAAAAATGTATACAGCTTATCCTTCAATGAATTACTATTTGGAAAACTTGTCACTGCACGAAAGCAAACTTACTCTTTCAAACTTCCAGTTACATAAAGCCAACGAATAATGGATCAACGTGTATAGAGGATACACTCTTTCAATTAAATTGAAAGTTAAATAGGTCGATTTCACTGGCTAAATATCGTGAAAAGTTTCCGTTACGTAAAAGCATAGCGCTTTGCTTTAATCCTAAACAAATATAAAATTTAAGAGATAATACGTCGCGTGGCAAGTCATTTTCTTGATTAGTTGAAAAATTAAAAATACGTATTGATTGACTGAACCTATTTATCGAGAGTTCTTCATTCAATAAAGGCAAATTGATTTTTTTTAATTTTTAGTAAAATAAAGTTATAATAGAATAATAATCAATCAATCTGTTTGTGGCTAATCGAAATCTTTGATTAGGCAAAAGGATAAAAATATTGATTTGTAGATGTGTATTATGAGAAATTTATTATTTCATTAAAAATTTTCTTGATTATAAGTAGCCATTATAATTTAACGACTACTTATTTGATATGCTTGTTTCAGATAATTACATAAACTATTTTTTCAAAATGAACATACATAGATATTTACAAAATAATATAAAAAACATCAATTTAAAGATTATAAGTAGATAAGATAGAAAAAGTACGATTAAAGTCTTAATTAATTAAAAATAAAAAGTGAGCATAGATTGAATGGCACACGGCATCCCTAACACTGTTGGTAAAAGCTCTCGAGCACACAAACACGCGCACGCCCGCACGATAGCAAAAGAGCTTTCTCTCCATCGTTGCATCTAAAAGCAAGCTGGGCGCTATTTATTTAATGCGGAAGTATACAAACAGCTGCGACCGAAATATCATCTCTTTACTCCTGCTTCTACGTTCGTGACAAGGGTTAAAGGCCTGATACGCGATAGAGGGAGGGAAAAGAGGTCTTGCAAGCGAGGTGAGGGGGCCGATGTTGTTACCGCTTATTTACTGTGGAATGCAAAGAGACGGTATCTCTGTCGCGAGGTAGCGTAAAATACAAGGGCCGTTACGTAAGAGAAGATATCGTGCCTCGCAGCGACCGAACACACCTACACGCCTCTCTCTCTCTCTCTCTCTCTCTCTCTCTATATGTATATATATATGTAATTTATACGTGAATACTACCTATATGCTAGTTCGAGCTTTATTCGAACGAGCGTGCTCTCCAAGCCAAGTTCGTGTTATGAAATCGTTCGTCGCTTGATAATTCGATTTGGAGAAATTATTGGAAGAGCGCCACCCAGAGCCTGAGGCGCAAGCACTCGACTACGTCTTATCGAAGGAACCTCTCTCTCTCTCTCTCTTTTGCACATGTATATGAGTGCACATGTCTACTGACGCCATTGGCTCCGGAATTGCTTTTGTTTTTTTTCATCTTCCTTTATTCTTTTTTTCTCTCAGCTACTTTTCAAAGGGGTGTGTCTGATAAAAGCTTTCTCTTTTTTTACACTTTTTTTTTTATAATAGAAACGCCTGCGTTTCTACGTTTTCTCGTTATTTGATACCGGTCGAGGCGACCAACTGATAAAAGCATGCTGACTCTGTATTGATTATTTTGTTATTTACATCTTACAGTATTCCTATTATTAAATTTAAAAAATTTAGAAATGTTTATTCAAAACGTATTCTATAGTACTTATTTATTCAATAATTTATTTATGAATACTTAGTCTATGACTCGTGATAGTATAAAAAACGAATTTCTTTTTTTGTGAGACGGTAAAAATAATCCCTTTGCAGAGTGTACTAAAGGCAGCAAGAGTTCCAAATAAAAAAGTCGCGCAAACTTGCAAAAGATTATTCGAAGTACTGTAGTTTGCTTTTTTGTACAATGCGCACACAGACCAGACGTATATAGCTCGCTCATCGAAAAAACAATGAAAAAGAGGGAAAAATCAGATGGTCACTGCTGTATCTGATTGTCTGCGACTATTGAATCGGGATCTGGTGTTATTTGCTGGCTCTCCGTTGGTCGTTCCGAAGTTGACCCCGTGTAAAAGTATTTACATATATAGACACATATACACATGGGCTATTGTGCTTTTCGTATACTATACACTATATAAAATCGCCAAGGGATTCGGTCCTACGACAATTCTCCAAGTTCCGTAATCCTGCCGCGACCTCGACAATCCTTCGGGTCGAAGGGGATTTCGATCTCTGGAAGACTTCACGTTTCTCGCGGGCGAAGAATGTGCCTTGTACCTATTAAGCCACCGTCCATTGGAATTTGAGACTGAATGCCTTTTGCCCACGAAATATCGAGCAAACCGACATAAAATTAGAAGTACGTCGTGACATTCATGCCTCTGATCCATGATTGAATACAATATCTTGTGTATTATACCTTTCAACTTCAATAGAACACGTATCCATATCCGTTTAATTAAATTAGATAATAGAATACAATTTCGCTAAAAATTATTAAGTTGCTCGATGCCACGGTGTTCATACATAATCGAACAAAGTTCCTAGAATTGTTGAAATAACGGAATGAAAGAGTAATCAATGTGACTTCAAATCGATTAACGTTGGAAAAGTCAGCGAGGACGATTAAAAGAGCCAGATAGAGCCATCTACACAAAAGTGGCGATTAAAGAGCAGAGGATACGGGAGAGAAGTAGATAGAAGGACTGGACTATGAAGCGCGTCAACTGGCGAGAGAGCGAGCGATGTGTGCACAGACGGTAGGCCGCACGAGTGGGCGCGCGATACAATGAAGGTCGTGCGCATCGCCGGGCACAGTGGCATAAATGTTTGATAACGCGGAGCGATAGGAACGCGGGGACGAGCAGCCGAGGTAGCAGCAGCAGCAGCAGCAGTTGCCTGTCGATGCGCTTGCCAGAGAAAGAGAGCGAACGCGGCCGTGCGCGTATACACGTACGCGCACACAATATGCAGATAACGCAAGCGTCAATGTTGGCGCTGAACGCGCGTATACTACTACCTGCACGCTCGTAGGTATGTTGTAATTAGAGGATGCGCCTCTATGCCGATGTGGCTTTCGGATATTTTGCTAATTACCCGATACTTCGATCTACCAGCTCGGATAAAGCCAGTGTCTGATGCTACTGAGAATATATTAAAGCGAAAAATTGAGTAAAATAGATGTGATAGAGGTTATATCGGCTGAGGTATACATCAGCCTAATTTTAAATGAAGCTGCAATAGTAATTTGGGTCACTAACTAGAAACACACTTTTACAAACATTTTTTATCGTATTCTTATTTGTTCTTGCATCTTATGTTAGTATTTTAACCATTTTTACAGATTGGAATTAATAAATAGTTATTTTGACAAACTAGTTTCTCTCTCCAGTCAATTCGCGAAGCTCAATTTTACTATTTAATAATCCATTAACCAAATTGCAAATTAGGATAATTGGTGGAGAGATAAGTTGCGGCATCTTTGAAATTTAATTACACACCATAATTAGATATAACGAGGCACGATCAAAACGCCATAGCTCATTGTGCCAGACTCTGATTAACGTGCATTCTACACTGTGTAGTTCCCCTACCCAGCTCATCTATAATTCTTACATGTAATAGATTTTCTTCATTAAAACATGTATTCCAATATTCAAGTAAATTTCAAACAACACTTTTGCAATTTCATGTTTTTTAAATCCTTTGACAATTTTCCCTTTTGAATATCACTTTTTATGGTCACATTTGTTGCGAAAAATTTCTTTGTGATTTGGCTTTTGATAAATTTAAAATTGAATCTGTCGCACACGAATACCATATATTAAATTATATGAAATATGTACTTTTGAAATTTTATTTATCTTTATTGGGGCTGATTTATAATCGTCAAATATATGGATAAGTGTAACAGATGAAATAATTTGATTGTAACGTTTTATATTATATATTACGTTAATTTTATACGTTAGTTTATAAACGTTTTGCAGTTACTTATTGATGTAGCAATACTAGTTTCTAGAGTAATTGATGTAAAATTGTCTAGGAAAGCATTGTAAAAATAATACGAAATATAATGACTAATCAGAAAAGAAATCAGAAGACATTTCTTTGATGGTTAAAATTAAAAATACTTCAATCAAATTAAATACAATATTTTACAGTTTCATAACTGGAAATCTAAAGAAGAAAAATATTACCGAAGTTCAAGTTGTAAAATTGCAATACTACAGTTAAGTTTTATTTCATACGTATTTCAAAAATGTGATAGTAAAACGAACTCTTAAAAAACTTCAAGTTTGTATTGAACCATGTATATAATAGAATGAGTTTAATTAATTATTTCAAATATGTTTTTTAAGTAAAAAGGGAATCTTTCTTTTCCTAATTTACAGCTTATACTGATGTTTGGGGACACAAAGTTAGTAAATACTCTTAAAAAGTGAAACTGTTAAATTTTCGCGTTAGATAGAAATAATAATTTAGTGCAATTTATCCTACAAGATATTGTCATTTCAGATTATAAACTAGTTTAGCAGCTACAATTTTTATGTGATTAGCTTAATAAATTAGAATAATTTTAAGAAACAAAATTTTAGTTCATTCCTTAGTTTAGTTCACTCTTTCATTAAACATTATTTGTAATTTAATAAATAACTTTGTAATTCGATACTTTAAAAATTACAAAAGTAGTGCTAAACACGTTGAAAAATTTTAAATAGAAATTTTTAATTTTCTTTAAGAAAGTAATTGAGTAAGCGCAGGCCAAGAATTTAATATTTGATATGGAAAAGTATTAAACCACTGCGTCACTATTACGTGTCGGAGATGATGAAATTTTCAGACGTATTTTTAAACATCATAACTGGTAAAGCAGAGACGAGCCAGGAATAGGAAATTTCACCGGGATACGGCAATGGAGTCAACGGTTCTAGTCGTAAGTTTAATAATAAGTTTCCCCCTACAATTCGCGCATTTAATTCGATATTCAGCAGTGCGTATAGCACCCCATAAAGCTTTTCTCCAGAGCGATGAAGCTTTTGAGTGAATTTGTTAAAATTCTTTGCCGATAAAAAAAATATATAGCAACGCAGGAAATGCTGCCTACGCCGACTTTATAAGTGGAACGAGAAAGAGAAAGAGCGAACTGGAACGTCGCGCTTCTCAAGCGTTTGAGAGTGAAAAATATACATTTTTTTCGAATATCATTTAACTTGAATAAAGAGAAATGTTGAGCAACCTCTTCAAATCATTAATTTCACACGTGACCAACCTTAGAATATACTTATAAGCATTGCTCATAGATTATACAAGAATTCCGAATAGATTTAACTTGTTAAAAAGCAAAATTTTTTAAAAATCAAAAAATTTAAAACTTCTATCAATCTTTCAGTTATTTCATGGCGTCATTAGGTAATAATAAGATCTAAAAATACTTACGAATAAAGAGGACGTGCTGAGCCATCTTTGAACCAGAAGACCATATCGAGAGTGTCGTGTACAGGCGCCGTAATATTGCAAGGTAGCTCGACAGGTCTGCCTTCGACCACACTGATGTTAACTAGGGGTACTGAAAGAGCAAAAAAATATTCATTAAAATATATGCTGTAATCTATAATTCCAGTTTCTAATATAAATATAATATCTAATATAAACAAATTTGAAAATACCGTTTTAAATTATTTATGAACTGATATAATTAATTTAAGTCATAAGACGGTAAAATCGATTATTATCATTAAAAAAAGTTTATAGTATATTTCAATATTAGATTGGCATAATAAAACTGTATTAAATTGACGCAGAATTGAATACAAAGTGTGCTTTACAAAAAAATCGAAGCTACAAATATTTTGCAAGCGAGCATCCAATTCCAAATTTTCCGGTGTGAGCGCTAACGAGTTTCATTATAATTCATTTCTATCTCATCGCTGACGACAATAAATTTGACATCCTTCTCTTTCCCTCTCTCTCTCTCTCTCTCTCTCTCGCACTCTTTCGCGCTCTGACTTATATACATGCATGTGTATACTAGGTGTCTTTTCACTCGCTTGGCGCTTTTACGAGGCTGACGCTGGACGGGCAGTTTAATTTTCATCAAGCCCGAGGGTCGCGATTAAAGCAACGAATGTACCCGAATGAACTGAATTAACTCGGTGGCAGAGCTACGAGTTCTGTGCTATTACTCTCCGTACAGTTGGATACTAGGAGAGTACGGTGCGCGCGTGCGTGAGAGAAAATCGAGGAAAGAGTATCGTTGAAGCGAACAGCTTGCGATGTAACAGGCAAGGGATAAAGAGAAAGAGAGAGGAACGAGGAGTCTGAGTTTTTAGTTTGGGGCCGAGAGATCAAACGACTTGCTGCATCTATGAATGCATAATTTATAGTTTCATTTTTGCACGTATGTCTGTAACAACCAACGTACAAAAGCTCCCACATCTACACTTTTTATCTATTTTTTGTGGCCAGTATTCCGTTTGCTAGGCTACACATTAAAAGTAGTATGAGCCTTAAAAAGATTGACATCAGTTCAGTGCATATTTTTTTTCTAATCTTACAATTATTATACTATTTTGATTGATAATGAACTTTACTCATAATAAAAACAAGTGGTAAAAACAAATAATAATGTGATAAGTATGATAAGGTTCCGTACGATGTTGTATATGACAGTGATCGATCGGTTACGTAAATGATAGAGACTCATTCATCGGTTCACATTTGAGCTTATTTGGAGAGTAAACATATTTGCTTGAATATTTTTCATGCTGAATGCGGGTGTAGGATTGTATTTATAGATAGCCGGAAATATCGCGGACTTATTTAATAATTATAACCGGATAATGGAACGTTTTGTCCTATCTTCTCTGCACGTTAGACTCATACGCATGGCTATGACGAGCATACATTGCCATGGACGCAGACATAGCAATAAATTTAAATGTTCTTTATTTTCGTGATTCACGAAGAAAACTCGTTCGGTTATCAAGGCGACACGCTGATTTCTCCGAGATCTTGCACGAGAAAAATAAATGCGCGTTGTTGAATTTTCCCTTTTTCACGAGCTATACCATCGCAAAAGCCGTAGACGTAGCCTTCGCGGGTCCGTTTGTGTCGCTTTATTGCACATGGCCGTTTTGGCTTTTTTACCCATTTTTATAATTCAATAATGGTCTATAACAAATATTGAACTAAATTAGGAAAGATTCAACAAGTGGGAACAGAAATAGTCTCAGCGTAAGAAAACTACGAAGAGAAGTATTACCAAGTGGACGGCAACATCTCGTTTTCCTCTTCCCTTTTTTTTCTCGCTCGAACATTTAACCGTAAATTAGAATAGTTTTTTGTGGAACTATTTGCTCGGTCGCTACTTCCTCTCCTCTCCATCAACCAAGTCAATGATTTCTTTATCTTTATTATTCCACGTCGTTAGACAAAAATATGACGTGACTGCTTAGCTGATTAAGTAAAATTATTTACTGGCTCAGGTCCCTCTCTTACCTTCACCTTAACCTCCATTTATGCGATTTTCTTGTGTAATTAATGCGTAAATGTGTTTTGTAATTATTCTATTGATTTTCACTTGAATTTTCTTCTTCGCATGTAATAAAATAAACTTAGATGCGTTTGACCAACATTATTTACTTTACATATTGTGGTTGTTTCTATAAGTTCTCAATTTGATTAGTCTTTCGTTATACTTGCTATTGTTTTTCTTATTATTAACTTAACCAAAATTGTTTGTGATTTGCGATATATTTCTGTCATTGACATTGCCAATTTGTAGTATTTTTGATAAATAAAAATCAAACGGCGAGATGCCCTCTACTATAAGCTGTAAGAAAGGACACTCAAAAATTCTCGAACATCATGGAAGTCTATAGGCTTTCTCTCCGTCAAGCTCGTCAAGAAGAGCTTGCGACGGGAAATTTTCACACTCATCAAGCGAAGATTTCGCGAAAGACTGCCTGGCGGGGCATGGCCCTACTTAATATTATGCAGATTGAGGCATTAGTGTGAAAAATCTTGTGCAAGGCTCCTCCTCCGCTACTCGCTCATTCCCCTCGCCTGGACACCTGATAGCCGAGTAATTAGACGCTTTACGATACTGTTCAAGTGTACGGAGCAAAAGGGCTGCAGCGGTTACGCGATGAAACTTGATATTGGTAATAAAGCCCAAGCATTATCGTAAATTTGTGTTTCAATCTCGGTTACGCCAACCCGCATGCCGTGGTTCTCGATGGGAGAGAAAAAAAAGAAATAACAGCTATGAGCCTGGTAGGTCTCTACCTTAACGATTGTTTAGTTTTTCGAAAAGCTTGTATAGGGCTCTTCGATCGGCTATTTTGTCTTGATAGCTAGCTTCTGCTCGCCTAATGAAATATCCTTGGGTATTATATTTATCGGCTTACAGGATACTATTAAATTATGGTTAGAGTATCTTGTTTCAGGGTTGCGTAAAAAATTTATATGAATATTATAAATCTGTGTTATTAGAATTCTCTCCAAACTCACGCCACGTAATAAGAATTTCAACCGATAAATATTTTAATGAAACTGACATTACTAATTATTTTCAATCGTATGCAAATGCAAGATTAATCCTTCAGACGTGAAAAAACTCACGGGAAAAAAATATAGCAAAAAGCTAGAAGACCAAAGAAAAAATCCAGAAAAGCGTAAATAAAACCAGCGATTTTCACGTACCAGCGCGTACTGGGGTTCTTTTTTCTTGTTCGTGTATTCTTCCGCGCACGACTGAACGCGCCATTGGCTTGGAATGTCTTATTAAGCAAATTAGCAGTTTTAATTTACACGGCTGCACAACGGTCTAGCGTACGCGGTTATACGTGCACACTTTTGCACCATATCGCAGTTCGCACATAATACATAGAAAGTAGGCGGCAGCTCTCTCGGTACTTTAGTCGAAAAGCAGAATAAAAAAAAAGAGAAATAAATGTAGGCTGGAGGAATGAGAAGGAGCTACTAGGTATATTTTTCATAAGTAAAAACTGCAAAATATGCGCGCACTCGCACGCCCCAACAGGTTTCCGGATAGTTAAACTGCGTCCCTCGGGGCCAACTCTATGTATATGTCATTGTCCACACGCCTCGTTCGCCCTCTCTTTCGCATATATACACGCATATCCTTTTCCTGTTCTCGTTTTTCTGTAGAAGACTTGTTCCAAGTATGTTATATTTAATTGAAGTCTGTCGCAGCTAAATTTTGTGTGTTGGCAACTTTGAAAATAAATTTTTAAAGTAGGCCAACTCGGTCAAACGATGTTAAAAAAATTGGATTTTATATTTTCAAAGGACGTAAGACTTTGCAAACGTTTTCGTTTGGTTGGCTCGTTTGCCCATTGACCATTTCATTCATTTCATTAAAAACGAAGTCATTTTTCAGATAAAATATAATTTTCCTAGAAGCGAAATATTTTGAAAAATACATAGGCGAAGATTTGAAAATGCAAGTTAAAAGGTGGTTTTACGAACGACATTCCATGCACTATAAAATAATCTAAAAATCGCCAAACCTGGGGATGCTTACGCTGCAAGTATCAGTAAATTTTGAATGCACTGATTAGGAAAATAGATATCAGGAGAACGAAAGTACGGTAATCACAAAATGATATCATCATCGTAAATGAACAGGAAAAAAGCAAAGGAAAAAAATCTGGCTCTGGAAACAAGCTCACAACGCGCTAATGAGTTTCCGCGAGAAAGCAGGTAATTAGCATATTTTTTAAGCGGTACGGCGCAGGATACAAAAAAAGCTAAAATATGCGTAGCATAAAAAGCGAGTGTCTTGGTGGAAGGAGGGAGTATGGTTAGACGATAAAGAAGTGTCGGCTCTTTATAATTCATATTAATGTTGGTGTAGTGTAGCGTTGCACAGTCGCGGATCCATACAGCGGCGGCGGCGACGCTGCTGCTGCTACTGCTGCTGTTGCTGCTGCTGCTGCTCGCAGACGGAATAGCCGTCGGAGAAAAAGAGGGCTGCTGCTGCATTGTGACCGCACGACACTGAATTACTGACGGCGGAAGGGCGGCCGCTTCCGCTTGTAATATAGTTTGCAGGCACAATGCAGGCACAATGGCCGCCTTTGGCCAAGGATCAAAGTAGCCGTCTAAACGCGAGGATGGCCTCCTCCGTGCCCAAGTGACGAATGAGCTTTGCGCTTCCGGCTTATCCTGCGCCCTGGCGTCTGTGTGTGCGTGCCTCTGCCACAGTGTCAGTGCGCGTCAGGACGGCGCGCGGCTCATTGAATTGCCTGCTAATTCGAGCGGATTATGTACAAAGGCAGCTGCTTTTACACTCGGGATTTTCCAAGCCAATTAGCAGATTTTATGCAGGGTCACGATTGTTCATTTCGCTGGAACGGAGCCTGTTGCCCAGATTTGTAAACTCGCGGTGGTGACTGTGTGGCTGTCTGCCTGGCTTTCCGCGCTGATTGATTTGTAGCTTATTCGTGGTTTGTTGCGTTCTCTCGTTATTTCATTTTCATTCTGCTTTGGCGGTTAGTCAAACTTCTACTTTCATCCTTTTTTTTATTTAACATCTATTTCCACTGGTCTGGCACGTGTTTTCTTTTCTTATTCAATCGGATACTCGCACTGCTGCACTACTGAATTTCATTACCTAATTTACGTAACTTTGAAATCGCTAGAAATGCGACGCATAAGTTATTTCATTAGCTCAGAAATCCAATTGACGCTCGTGACATGGCTTTTAGTGCCAGTTGAATTCAGGATCATTTACTGTTTTCAAGAAAACAGTAGCGAACAGTCGCTTTAATGAACAATCACGGAAGAACAAAGCCGCATGCGCTTCAGGCGCGAATAAAAGTTCGGGAGGGGGAATTAGCGAGAGGCTGGGAAAGGAGGGCGGGGGGCAGATTTAATGCATTTTTGCGGAAATGAGCGCGCGTGTGCCAGACGACAGCGTGAAATTGAATTAATCGCGAATTAAAGGGAGAAAAGAAGAAACGAACTTTGAAGCTGTTCGAGAAACGAGTCGACGTTTCTTGAAACGGGCCATTCGCATCGGGCAAATTATAGGACAGACCGGGAGAGAGGGCGAGAGAGATAGCAAAAGAGCCGAGCGAGCATTTCCCACGGAAGCGGTCCCGTATAAACTTTAAATAACGTTTGTAAACTCCAGCTCGCGTAATTCATCGAAGAACGCGAATTCATGACGCCCTTCTCTCTGGCTCGGCGCAAGGGGTTGCGAGGGAAGGGCAATCGTCGCCAACTCCCGAATTGAGTTCCGCTTGGCAATTACGAATTTTCGATGCTTGAACAAAACTTGCCAAGACGCTTCTTACTTCTGATTTCGTTTTCTTGGCAGCGGCTCCGCGATAAAAATTATCTTAAATTTTCCGTCAATAATTTTGGTCTTGTTATTTTAGTGAAAAAATAAATGTCATAGAAAGAAAATATTATATTTTTTCGAGTAGACGAGAACATTTGTGACTTCAGCAATGAGAATTAAATTTGTGTAAGTCTCGGAATATAATTGATTCCTCAATGATCGTGATTATTGAAAATACTAGATGATATTACAGTAACTATGTCGACATATGCACTTTCTCGGTTTTTTTTTCAAATGCTGTGGTTTTAACTAGCATCCAATCTTTTAAGTAAACTCATTTTTCAAATTTGCATAAGCAGAACGAAGCTGTTATTTCAAGATACGTAAGATAGATAGGGTCGTTACCCTCATAGTAAAAAGCAACAATAAAACATAGCAAATGAATACTCGGCGATAACTATTTTTCAAAGAAATACCCACTGAGTACCATTACATAATCAAGAGAATGAGAGCAAATAAGAAAAGGAAGTGATCATCTTAATAATAAAGAATAATCAAAAGAGACGGGGTGGCCAGATCTCGTGACTTGTTAATCGTGTGGTAAAACGTAAAAGTATCGTTAAAGTCCCGGCTTTAGGTTTCGCCCTCTTTCTGTTTCTCTGCTATTTCGAAATTTGCCGCTGTCTGACGCCCGAAGACTGTAAATCCTCGTGATTATACAGCGAACAAGGAATAGGTGGAGTGCGAGCGGAGGTTCGACGCGCAGCCACCACATTGCTATTGGCGCGCCGCGAATGAATTGACCGAAGACGTGACACGCAATACCCAGTAATTTGCTGAGTCTTACGTACCACCGTGAAGCTATTAACTTTGCTTCAACGCTTACGACGCCTACCTATTTTTTTATTGTACCCTTTTTTTTCTTATCACGTTTCTTTTTTCATTCCGATTTTCCTTACGGTCTAAAATTCTCCTTATTTCTACACTTCTGTGGTCCTTTAAGTTTTTTTCTATTTCTGTATGAAATTTCATATGCCGACATCTTTCAATATATTATTTAAAAATATCCTTAGAAATTTTTCATATTTCTTTGCAAAGTACCAGAAATTAAAACAATTCTATATTAATTTTAGACTTCGATGGGGAGGTATATAATGGATAAAAGTCAACGAAAAGGCATAGAAATTATAAATTATGTATGCATGTTCCCGAATCCATTATAACCGACATTCCGCCGAGCGGTGCTTTAATTAAAACTTTGAATAATTAATCTATATCTACAGACTAAGAGTTAAATCCCTTTCCGTTCTATAACATTGCAATTTATTTCTGATTGGTTTATCAGCTATCTAGTTGGTCATCTACCCAATAGATAATCGGAAAATAGATCATTTAGAAATGACGAAGCGTGATTTTATTCGAAATATTTCTACAGTGTTATAGTGTTATAAATTATTCTCAGAAAATTTGTTATTTTTGATTTTAATGCAGCGGCAATTAAGTAAAGTTTGAGCTGATTAACTTTACACAGAAATTTATATATTTAACGATATTACTGTTAAAGAAGTAGCAAATTCTCTAGGAAAATAATAAGTTTTATCATCACTCAAACTTCCTCAGAATTTGAAGATTTATTCTTGCGGAAGCAACTGATCGGTAAAGCAATTTTAATGTTGACTCTTGTAGATTATGATATTTAATAAAAAAAATATTTGAATATTTTTATGGTAATATTTTTATGGTAATAGGTTTATGTAGACCACTTTGAAATCTGGACTCGACCTCTGATTTAAATTATGTTATTTGCTTATTGGTCGATCGAAAAACTAATTTAATATCATTTTCATAATCCAGATAACTGTAGCAAGAGTTCTGCGAATAAAAACTCACAAACAATATCGTAAAAAGAGCGCCAATATAGCAGCACCAAGTCATTTGATTTTCAAATGAGTTTCAATTTAACAAAGCAGAGCTGGGTGGACGCCGTCTTGAAGCCGTCCACCGCGACAATTAATAATATTTAACAGGAGTAAATCGAGTGGATGAAATATTACCGTAGAGAGCAAGCGACGCGGCCCTTATCAATTATCTATATAGCGTTATAGTACGTAAGTCCTGGCCCGCGCAAGGAGGATCCTACACACACACACACACACATACACATATATAACTACGTAGCGAGAGTGAAGGGTAGGTGCGTTGCGGCGCCCGAGATAGGCAACTGCAGATATTGCATTACGAGATGTAATCAACGTGTCGAGTTGCAGGGGCACTCGTGCAATCTGAAATATCGGTCGGGAGCAACGAGGAGTTCGCTTCTCTCTCTCTCTCCCTCTCTCTCTGCTTCTGTGTATTAAGCCCGATAACACGAATTATCATTCTACTGTGTACGCGCGCCCATGCAAATACACGGGGCGTTGCTTTGTGTATTTAGCCGCCGCGAGGCCGTTTTTCATCTCTACGCTACTGCCGCAGCTATGTGATGAATAAAGCGTTTGCGCGCTAGTCTGTACTGCTTGTGTGTATCTACGTATACACAAGCTCAATGATTTACTACCTCGTTCCCCGTTCCAAATGTGCTCTCTCTCTCTCTCTCTTTCTCTCCCTCTCGCGTTGCACGAAAAGTCTTTTCGCTCTTTCCGCTCTTGACCAAACCATTGTTGACCTACTACGAATGTCTTCTCTATCATATGAATAGGAAATGCACAAGATACTTTTTCATTCGACTTCCCAAAAATATATTGCGATTTATGAGTGAGAAAAAAAGGAAGAAAACATTATTTATGATTTGAAAATATAATACCTTGCGTATATCGAGTCTATCGGAGCGTATTCGCATTAGTTTGCCGACTAGTTTTACCTAATTACAGTTTGACATCAAGTGTCAAAAACATATACTCCCTCATAATGTTTGAACACTTTCATCTGTCTGTCAAATGTTTCAAGCAGTTTACGTGCTTGCGTAAATTATTTTTAATTTTTTTTTTAAACGCGGATGCAGTCTGTAAGTTCTTTGATGAATTCGTTTCTCCATAACATCAAAGTGTATGTCATGGAACAAAATAAGATTATATTCAAATCTATTTATAGCGATCGTCATTTAAAAAAACGCTCGTTGCTTAGAAACGTTGTTAAAAAAATGTTTAATGAGAAGTCATGAAAAATCTTCTAATAAATGTCAGTTTCTTTTAGTTTCCTTGGTTACCTAATTTGTTATTACCTTGTTACTAATGGATATAAAAGGCTGAAGCAACAGTTTGTTCACCATTTCTTTCGCTCCTAGCTTTCATTCGCATGCAAAGAAGGTTACTTTATCGAAGATTGTACGGTTCAATATAAAGTTGATCGATTTAAAAAAAATCTCCAAACGCTCACCACTAACATTGCTTTTTACCTACTTTTACCTCCACATTTACAGTCTACATTATTATTTTTTTCTCTCAAAAAAAAATCATACATCATCTCGATGTTTGCATTTTTATTCGCATAATTCTCAGAATTACGCGCTCACAACCGTTTGTGTGCGTCCCTGCGTATGTGTATATGTGTGTACGCATAAGGTAGGTACTAAGTTGAAATGAGAAGCTGAAGTAATACCGTCGATTACACGGACGAGCGGTAGCTAGGCTTTTTGCGTTATTACCGGTGCAGTGCCTCATATATTCGCTAAAAGAGAGAGGGGGAGGGAAAGAGTAGTATAATTATATTTTTCTCCGCTTTTACGGTGCTGTGTACCGTGGTCTCGCGAATCTCCTGCCTAACTTTTCCGCGTCCTCGCACGTTTTCCTCTATACTTCTTTTTACTACCTTTTATTTGTCACCAAGCTCTGAGCTACTTTTGGTGCAGCACTAATTATTTGTACGTGTATAAACGTGATGCTATATATATATATATATTTTTTCAAGCTAACGAACACTAAATTACGGAAGAGCTGTACTCGAAGAGGAAGTTTTAACTGTACAAGTTCAGGTTTTCAAAATTTGTTTGTACTTTTATACTGAAAGTAATTAACACGATTCTGAGATACATTATGTTTTGACTTAAATCATATTTTATTAATTTGGCATATAAATAATTTATAATAGTTTTATGAGAATTGTACTCAAAAGATTTCAAACAAATGGTAGTTGAATTCAAATAAAATTTTTAATTTAAATTAAATTCAAAATAAAATTTTTAAATTCAACCAAAATTTAAATAAATTTCTATCGGTGGATAAACTTGATATAGAACAACAATATAGGAAAAAATCGAAATATATAAAATAGTAACAAATTACATTTGTCAATTTTCCAGTAATACATATAAAAGCGATATAATCAGCGATGCATATAAAATTTATACATTTCTCAAGTGCAATACTAGAATTGGAATAGCTATATTATATAAATGAAGGCGAATGTATATGTGAAGCGAAGGGCACTCACTGTAACAAGATATAAACATTGGAGGGTCTACCGCTGTCTTACGCAGTTACCAGTGACATTTCCTTTTATATACGAACATTTTATTTTGCGGATCTTGGCGTAAACTGTGTAAAAAATGATTGGATCATTTTAGCTTGATATCTGTCGGATTATAACAGTATACGCCCCTATACTGATGAAATCACCTTTCCTACAAAATTATTGTAAGGTTAAAGTACGTATAACTTGTTAAACTCAGTACGAAAATGTCGAGCTTTTATAGCTTAAGAATGCTAAATTACGGATAATATCAATATAAGCATAATGTAAAATAATAAAAAAATTTTGAAAATTATCACATTTCATATTTTCTCACGGCTTTGACTTTTTAAATAAAAGTTTTTACAATATCATCAATGCTGTCCATGCTTGGAATTTCAAAGGAATATTATAGTTCTATTGAATTGTTGTACAGCACATAATTTATTATTGCTATGGAATAGGAAAGGAGAATGACTCATGTGAATTTAAAAAAATCATATATTAATTCATCGACAGTAATCTTACTGAGAAATACATTGTGATGTGCGTCAGAAAGACTGACATCACATTAATCTAAAATGAAAAATACCGTGAAAATGCATAATGGCTTATTCATGAGTTTTCAGAATTGAATTTCAAAAATCCCAAATTATTCAAGAAACGGAAAAGTCCGCGTGATTGTACGACGTGAGCTGATGGATGGAAAACTCATTTGACGTGCGAGGAAAGCGTGCCATTAGCGACTCTTCTTTTTTCATGAAAGCAAGGAAATCCTTCCTGAATGCACGGCGTGTGCGTTTTCGATCGATCCTTCTCTCTCTCTCTCTCTCTTTCTCTGTCACTGTCTCGTCACCGTAAAAAGGGCTGTAGTCAGGCAAAACCGTTCAACTAAGCCTAGAATGATTGCCTCTAATTTCTCTCCGGGCTCTCACTCCTTTCCTGCAAGAAATTTCCTAATGCTGTCAGACCTTTAGGGATGTTAGCGCGCAAACACCACGTGCGCGCTTTTCAACATGTTGCCAAAGCCCGAGCACGTGTGTCGCGCCGCTTGAAAGTACGTAATACCCACTTTACTTTTTCCCACGTATTTTCGGAAGCTTACTGACAATACTAGCTCGTCACGTATTTAGGGGACTTTGAGGAAATAGATCCACCTATCTGTAAGCGCACGTAAAATATTTACTTCGTTGGTTTTATACTATCCTTTAAGCAGAAAATGTGAAAGAAAGAAAATGGCATTCTCATGACAAATGATGATGATTGCATCGCAATAGATATACACATAAAATATATGTTGAGTTATTTATTCAGCTTCAGTTAATTTCACGAGAAAGTTAATTTTGTTTGCAAATGAGTGAATGTGATGGAGTAGATAGAACCAAATAAAAAGTAAACAAACCGAGTAAGGTAGCGCGTAAGAACAAGAGAAAACGTGAGATTTCTCGGCCCGATAAAAATACAGCAATTAGCTGGTCTGCTACCTCGAAACAATTGTTATTCTGCCAGAGATAAGGTTGCATGTTTTACGTAAGCATGCCCATACTGGTGGCAGATCCTCACTTGTCGCGCGTGCAAGGAAATGATAAATTTTCACTCTTAATCCGGTCGGCCAACTTTCAACCAAGTTAACTTCTCTAAGCTGGCGACCACCTCATGGTCCGCGTTCCGCGGGTAAAAGTAGCCGTTAAAGTTTTCATTAAAGAATATGTTCTCGTAATTTACTATTCTAGCGCCTTGCGGAGCAAGAAGACCGCCCATCCGCGCTTTCGCGCGCGCGCGTGAGAGAGAGAGAGAGAGAGAGAGAGAGAGAGAGTAAAACGGTCCACCGGAACGCGCGCTGCAAACTTCGAACAAGTCTCGCAATCTGGAAATCGAATGGAGTTTCGGCGAGAGAGGACTTGCTCGAGTGAAAAATCGCCAAGAAAAAGTTTGCCGATGCTCGCGCTTATCCATTAGACGGCTGAGCAAGTTTCGCGTGCAGTGGCTCGCGTTCCCTTGTGGCTCTGTGCGCGCCTTTCTTTTCTCATTCTCGCGCCGATTTTGAATGCCATCCGGGTATTCCAACAGCACTGGATTGCCCTTTTTCAGACAAGAGGGAAATGGAGTTTTTTACGGCCCGTGTAATTGCGCACTCGTACAGGTCGCTGCTTCGCTCACTGTGACGCTCGGCTTTTCTAGTGGTAGGCAGAGAAAGAGATATATATATATATATATATATATATATACCGGAGATGTGCAAGTGCACGAACTTTATGATTTTCTTGAATGCAGAGGAAATGAAAAATTGCCTCTTATCCATTTATTGTAATTTCACACACGATATAAGTCTTCTTTTCTTAGTTAATGCCACTTAAATTATAATTATGTCGAGGATCTTTATTTAACGGCACGTTCTATATCTAATTATAGAGCTGGAGATATTGGACCATTTGGTACAATATCATTTCTTATATCAATCACCTCCCAATAGTATATTTGTTGTAATTAAATTTTATCTTATTTCAATCTTATTCTCTTCAAGTCTTCTTTTATAATTGTATTATTTTTCATAGTTAATTATATAAGATAATGAAAATGAAATGGACGTGCATTACTGCGTTTAGTTAAATTATACAATATTTTATCAACTTAATGATTTTTATAAATATTTCTACTCAGGGTTTCAATTTGATAACGGAACTTTTTTATAAGTTGGACTTAGCTTTGAATAAAAATTTGGTACCTTCAAATAACAAATTTTCATTTTTGCAATGTATGCTTGTAGTTAATTCTTATTAATGTACGTATTTATAAAAAATGATAGAATTACATTTTTTCATTATAGTCTTGTAACTTTTTTTTAAAAAATTCACATGTATATATATGAAACCAAAAATGTTCTTCTTAATAAGTATTTTCAAATCGATTGAATTGATTAAGCAAATGTAAATTGATATTTTATATATATTTTTTAATTTTCTTCCGTTATTTATAAATTATAAAAGATGATAGTTTTCCTAATAAATTTAGACCGTAAAAATTGAATCATAAAAAAACAGTAGTATTATCAAAATATTAATTTGTCAACAAAACGAAAAAATTATTTTACTGTCTTCGAATCCTAAAGTTACACTTCCACCACTTGTTTTCAGTTTTCGAAATGACAATTAGTCACCTTGTTTCGTACGAATAGTTCTTTTTTGATAAAACTCAGTATAACTCCAATCTAAGACGAACATTTCTTCTGTAATAAGGATATTCGTGGGATATTCACTGATACTTGAAAATTAACCTTCGCGTTTTCAAGTTTCAGAATCGATAATGGATAAAAGTAGAATCAAGAGAAAAAACTTTTCCGAAGGCGCTGGTCGTACATTTCGCTTCCTTTTCTCACGTTTTGCACTTGTTTCGCGTCGACTTTCGGGTTTACCGCCGTTTAATATTTCAAGAATAATTTCTTTCGCCATCGCCGTGAAGATAATTTAAGACCAGCAGCCTGGGCGAGACGGAAGTTTATAACCTGAATATGGAATTTGCTTTCCTTATTAAGAGCCTCCCAGAGGAGCAAGGGGTCTCCCAATAGAATATTCCCGAAGAAGAACGAACCAAGATAGAAATAGAGAGTGAAAGAGAGTGGCCGCGAAAAGGAAATAAAAGAGAGAACGGGATAGCTGGATCAGAAAAATATAAAGGAACGAGGAGCAGTACAGTGAGAGATCGTCGTTGGCGTCTTTTATATAAAAATCGAAATAGCACGGCGAGCGCGCGAAAAGAAGGAGGAGGCTTCGTCAGTGCACAAAGGATACTCTTCTGTACTCGAGACTCTGAAAATAGAAAAGGCGAAGAAAAAACGCTAGCAAGAGAGATGGTCGACTTGAAGGGGGTTTCGGTAAGGACCTCGTGCGCGTCCCTGAGAAAAGCTCAAGTTAGGCTCGAGCTTTTGGAAAATCACTAAAAGAGCTACTTTCTGGAAACATGAACCCGCGCTTGCGTTTGATCAAAAGTTTGCCCTCCGGGTATAGCCATTGAATTTTCGGCGCTCTTTTTCTTTTCCTAAAATTGTTGTCCAAAACGCGTCACGACGCTCTACTTTCTTTGACCGATTCCTTTTCACTGGATACACAAAGCTAATCATTGTATATTCCCAATGTTATACGGTTCTTTTGTTGTGATATTTATAAGTTCATTTATTTTTTGGTTTTATATCTATGTGCTTTTTTATCTACGTGGTTGCAATAAGCTATTGTCATCATGTCTTTACGATACTGATATAAGGAGGCGTATCTTAGGTCGACCAGCTGTGGATAATTAATTATAGTTCGCTTTTTCCTGCCATTCATACCAGCTTGACGGTTATGACCGGCTGAAGATGGAAGTTATACGATAGGTGCTAGAGCTATGATTGGCAAGTTCAGTGATCGAACAAGATTTTGCTTTATAGGTAATTTATCCGAGTCATATCGGTGGCTTGAGAGTCTTTCTTAGACGCTGTTTGCAAAAAAAAATGAAAATTCTTAAAATTATTAATGTACGCGATATTTTATATGACTCCACATACATTGTCAAATCAATCAAGAATTATTATAAAATATTTGACGATAATGAAGGAATGATTCTTTAATCGTTAGAAAAGATTATAAAAGAATAGGGTTGATGAATCTTATAATGAATCTCTTTCAAACGCATCAAACAAAATGCATACGATCAAACTAAAACTTAAGCTCGTCGAAGAAATCAAAGGTGGATTGAATTTCTATGGAGCTTATTAAACTTGCTCCTTCAAAGGACAGGGCTATCAAAGGACAGGAGAGAGAAAGAGAGAGAGAGAGAGAGAGAGAGAGAGAGAGAGAGAGAGAAAGCGTCGTTGCAATGAGCTCATGACAAGCTATATCGTAAAAAGCGGACCAAAAAAGTTGAGAAGAATAAAGTATAAGAAAAGGAAAAATTGGGCAAGTTGCGAGGGACGGAAAAAAGATAAATGAAAAGCAGAAGATCCGCGAGAATAGGCTTTTAGCATAACACGTGAGAGAAGAATCGAGAGTTGCGCACCAAGGCTTGTCGAAACTTGCTGGTGAGCTCCACGTCAAGGACTGCGGTCAAAGGCCTTATTGATCCTGCCGACTGCGTTATTCCGGTATAACTTCGCTTGCTCGCGACGCTGCTGTGTCCAAAACTTTCTAGTCTCCTTTTCGCTTGTGCTTTTTTCTCGCGAGTCAACAATCGAGTTTCGATCGTGCGCCCACGTGCAAATATTCTATCGGAAAAATGTCTCAAGCGATTTTTCCACGTTAACTTTCAAAACAAAAAAGCTACTCGATATTCACTATAACCCCGCACCCGAGTATATCTCCTGTACGACAAGGCTGAAATTTAACGCAAACGCGAGTTTCACTCCTGCTTATCTCACCTTCATTTTTTTCCTCTCTCTCTCCTTTCGTCTCCCCCCTCCCCCCAGAAAACTCCATCCTGTATATACGTGCTGCTTTGACCTTTCCTTGGACCAAAAAGAAACTTTGTTTTAATTTCTCGAGTTCCCTTTTTCTCGATGCAAGGCATTTGCCTTCATCATTACATAAATATTTTTCTCCCACGTTTACGTTACAGTCACAAATCCTGAACAATATCTCAAGCTTAATTCGCGCTTCATAATATGACACAGTTTCTGCTGCAAAAAATAAATATTGTACAATGCATAAACCATATTTAATATTTATCGTTCTTTTTTTTTAATATTACTCATTTGCCAGTTGATTATGTACGATAAATATCTGCAATGCATTTATAATCATAACATTTAATTTTTTTATGTTAAACTAATGTTTTGTTAGCTCAGAAATAGAGGGTTAAATAGAATTGATTGACTAGTTGGTCGAGAAAGAGAAAAGAAAAAGAAAGAAAGAGAAAGAGAGAGAAAGAGAACAATAAGAAACGGAACATATAATCTTACAGAGACGTATATAGCATAGCTAGCTCACGTTTCATGCCCTGGAGTATACAAGAAATTACACTCAGAGCTTGACTGTGCTACCCTCAAAATGTTTGACAAATCTTTACCACAGATATAGAAAGCAGTAGTAACATATTGATGGAAAGGTGGTGAAAGAACAAAAAAATAACAATCGTCATTGTTAAAATTGTTATTATGAATTACGTTTGCATCTTCCTTGCTATATGGAAATTCGAAATCTTACACTTTTTAAAGTCCGACATAACTTACGAAATACTTTTTGAAACTTTCTAAAAGTTTGCTTTGCTTTTGATTCACTTCTTGTATTATTCCATCGTTTCTTAGCACTCTTGATACCAATTTGTTTTCTAAGATACAAGCATTCTATTTACTATTATAATATTACTGTAATAGTAAACAATACTTTTTTATTTACTATTGTAATATTATTATTATTAATAAATGCACGAATTTTGATCATTTACAACTGTTCGCATTATGAATTCAATTAAGATATAATCATACCCAAGATCATTATTTTTCAAGACGTTCAAAAGTTATGCGCATACAATGTTAATTACAGTTTTTAATGCCTGAAGTTTCTTATAGATGAACGAATGCTCGTAACGGATATGATTTACGAACCATTAACGACTTCACCGAAAGCATAAATTCAAATTAAAAATAAAAATGAGCTTCTCTAACTCTTGTAACTACACTATACAAATATAACAACATATGCATTACAGTACACTTCACGCAGTTTCACTGTTCTCGGTTTTTTCGATTTCGAACGAGAGTAGAAAATAGAGAAAAAATTGACTTGAACGAGGATGGCGGTGATTGGCTGTACGAGGACATAAAGTAGAAATAAAGCAAGAGCCCTTGTTGAAATATTTTTTCATCTTCGTTCTATAAACAAAAGCACAGAATAATTTCATTACGAACCAGCGAGAGCCGAGTTTGTTTGTCTGCTCCAACGGTCAGGATTTTGCCAGCAGTTATAATAGTGACCAGTAATAAAGATCGAACAACAACGGCAACCAAAGAAAAAAACGTTCTTATAATCTTACGATTGTGATGATTTCGGAAATTATTGAATAAAAGAAAACAAGAAAGAGTAGTAAGAAAAAATATTGCAAGTGTGTGTATGCGTGCTCTTAGTGTTGCACAAGAGGTTGCCAAAGGGAAGGCGCACTTTTTTTTTTTTTACAGGAAGGTATAAGGTACGCTGGTCGCACGCAACCCTTAATGCCAAAGCTCTCGGTTGGTGCCGCTAAAACGAAGAAAAATGTGAGTCGAGCGTGCGACTACAGAAGCATAGTCAGGGGCTCCTTACGACATTTCTTGCCATTCACCCTGGGTACGAGAGGAGAATGGATTGGATGGCGCGTTAGTGGCCAATTTAGAATTGCTCATTGCCCCTCTATTCTTTGTACGATCCTCGAGCGAGCGCAGGCAGATGAGAAAAATAGACAAGAGGAGACAAGGAATATGGCGTTTGGAGCGCTATACTTACTTCACATTTATACGCGTCGTCAAAAACGACGCGAAGGATTTATTTTTATGCTCTCACTCTCGCACAGGAGAGCGTGACAGGGGAAAAGAGAGAAAGGTTCAAACGTATCGCGACTTCGTGCCGTAGAATATCGCGTGTGTATATCTCGCTTCGTCGTCTTTTTAATGAAGGCGATGTGTGGAGAGCTCATTTATACCTTTATTGATGCATAGAAACGACGTGGAGAACATTACCTTATACTGCGTGTCGTTTTGCAAAAACCATTCGGCGGGCTGTCAGGTAAATCAGTTCGCCAATTATTCGCAATAATTGGCAGAAAAATAATTTTTTAGCAATTGTATAGATTTTTATTTCGTTATTTTCTATTATCCTGTATTCTTCTAGGACACGTCTAAAACGTGAAAAATTGCATTTAATTCAGGCTATGTTATGTTTATCAACACATTTCAATTTTTAATATTTTATGTATAAGAAGTTTCTACTTGGTCAAATAGGATCAAGGTGGGACAGTACTCGTATTATTTTTGAGAAAAATTTGTCTTGATAAAACCATAAATAGTACGTTTTCACAAAGGAAAAAGTAAATTAAGTAAAATTTAAGGCAAAGGAAAAGCAACAGTAAAGTATCTTAGCTGTTGCTAAAGCCGGCAGAGCAGAGTGTTAATAATATTTTCTCATTAGAAATTTACGCTTATAATCTTAATGACTGAGCGGTCCGCGCACGAGTCTTGTAGAGCGTCCGCTTTATGAATAAACTCGTGCAGGTTTGTCATTGTTGCGAAACTTTCACCGTGCTTTGCGCACACGAACGTAATTACACTCATCATATCCGCTCGGCGCACTTACACTCAGCAGTAGTAGCAGCAGCGCAGCGGTAACATCACATTCTCGGTTCCTCGCTCTTTGCTACTGTGGGGCTTAATCAAACATGCTTAGGACGCGTTAAAACGCAAAAGCAAGTGATGAAAAGCGCTTGTGCTATACTTACTGCTCTGTACGACCGAGATGCGAGCTCAGTTATATTCAGAGACACCTTGGGAATTATATCCTGCCGTTCATCTTCTTCTCGCATTTTTTTTTCTCGATCTCAATTTGGTCTTGACTCTAATTATTTTTTACGAGTTTTCTTTGAATGCAATACTTTTTTATGCAGTTTTATGATACCTCGGCCTTGCGAAATTAACCTCGATGAAATACATTGCATTATTGGAATTTACTCCAATCTATGGAAATAGTTAAAAGAAATATTTTTACTTGGTAAAATAAGGTTGTTTCATGAAATTTGATTCGTCGTTTAAAAAATCCCATTTATAAACAGTTTATATAAGATTTTATTAAGTATTTCTACGGCCTCACACTTTTATAAAAATATAAATTTATACTTAATAAATGCGCTTTAACAATGGCGAATATGAAACAGGCTGGAGTAAAAATTTCTATTTTCGAAAAATTCTTAAATATATTTCTGTCGTAGAAGAGCTATGTATAAGAAATATGATGGCAGTTTTTTCAGGAAATGAATCATAACATTATTTAATCTAATCTTTTCGCGCACAAAGCACAAAGTCCTCAAACAATTAACAATTAACTTATCTGGAGCACTCTTTGTACCAATATTAAATTTACAAAGTGCTTTCTAAACTAATATTAATCTAATGATGAAACAAGCATATAGCGAACCAGAGGGTACATTATTCAAGTTACTTCCTGTCTGTAATTTGAAAAATATTATTCGAAAGTGTACGTACAAATGATGATAGATCCACGTGCTTTCTAAGTATCAAAAAATTCTTAGCTTTCGCTAATTACTCTAACATCTTTTGTCTTAAGGGGTGCAGAGCTAAATCTGGTATAGAATATTCGCCAATTCGCAGGCGGAATTCATTCACGAGCGGAAAGAGTAGCTCTGGAAGCACGAAAGTTATTGACCACTTGGAATATTATTTTATTTGAAAGAGTAACTTGTAAAGCTAATAGTATTTTTATTTCTAAAACATTTTTCTCTGTTGGTCTCTTTGCCCTTTGTAAACTGTCGATTTATTTTTCTGTGGTTCGGTGAATGAAACTTGTTAATACATGAGCGAGAAAAATCTTGTTTTGTAGGACTGATAGTCCTTTTATTAATAATAATAGCGCGGAATATACGTATAAGGAGGACTAATGATTGTAAATAACTTTTCTACACTATACAGATATGTAGCTTTGGCTCTGTAGATTTCTTCGTCGTAACATTTAAATGTATTAGCTTAAAAATTTTCGATACATTAAATCAGTAGATACGTATACGGAAAGACTACTAATGCGAGCGCTCACGCTATTACTCTACGCGGAATCATAGCTCGCATGTCCACGTCATAGTTTACGGTGGAAGAGAAGTACCTAGCGGAGTCATTTCTTCTTAAATTGGAAAATACTTTTTTTACGCTTTTGTGTTTTAAAGCACAGCAAGCTTTTGAGCAGGAAATCCATTCATTTTTAAACATACATCGCACACATAATTTCTTTCCCTCTTTAATTTTTATTTTAACACGTTAAATTTTATACCATTACTGCACGTGTACCTGTGAGACATTAAAAATATCCAGTTATTAAAGTGTCATGGTAAAGAACTAAATATATACACAAGTATAGTTCACAACGGCGCGTGCGTATCGAAGAGTGATAAAAGACGGAGTCAATGGGCAGGGGATAATCTTTGTACACGTATGTATAGTTATAATTAGGCAAGCTACAATATAGCCAGGTATATCTTCTACTCGGTCGAACGTTTTCACACAACAGCAGATATATACATTATAAAGCATGCGAATTGCGGTATACAAGCGACGAAAATTGATTTCATGCTCGTCGGACTATGCGGTATATTATACTCTCTGTTATAGCGAGAGTTGGCGTCGCCACCACAGTGCGTATTTTCTAATAATAAACTAGAATGTAACGCAATCGCTCCTGCTCATCGTTTATTCCAAATAGTGCTTTTCATCTCTCTGGCACGCATGTGCGTTATTCGGCAATAGGCATTTAACGAACAGTCCATCGCTATGTTATCACTATATTATAGAAGTTTAGCTTAGCAGTCGTTGAATTTGTCCGATGCACCGCGAAACGCGTCAATTCGCGACAATATGAATCTGCTATTAAGTTGTATTTCCGCCAGGTGTATGTGTGCGTGTGTTTTGCATGCGTTTGTCTTCTCTCATCTAACGCTATCCACATTTCCGTGGTTCGACTGCCGATAATACTTATTAGCCAATGTTGCGGTTTGGATTACGTTTGCGTTGCGAGCGTTTGATCTGGATGCAGATCGACCATTGGCCACGATGGTTTTAATTGATAGTACTACTTCGCCGTTTGGCTATCGGCTCTGAGCATATTGTCTATTTTTACTTTCACAAGTGAACTCAAATAAACAATTTTTGTGCAATGATAAAATTTTTTAGTGACTCGATAACTGAATGCCTGCAAAAGTGATTTACTACTTTACGAGCTTATGTATGGAATAAGCTTAGTGAAAGGATTGGTATAAACATTACGAGATGTATGGTATACGCCGCTTAACGAGAGAAACTTTATTACAAGGAGATTTCTGAACTACGTAGGTACACGATTCTCATCATTGAAACGAGTTGTGGCAAATCTTTTATGTTGATGAATGTCAAAGTTTTATCGTCATCCATCTAATTTAGAAAATAAATGAAGGTATGGAAATATATGAGTAGGTCGTGCTAACAAAAGGGATTAGAAATGGAATTTGTTTTATAGCAATAATTCTATGTGGTTTAATTTTATCATCGACGTAACTTTTATAATTTTCAAGAGTGTCAAGAAAATAATCTGTTATTAGGATTGATTTCAAATGAGATAATTATTTTTTCATTTCATTTCTTAGGGTCTACAAATCGAAGCATTATAGTTTCGAAAATACAAAAACTGAAATATTTTCTAGTTATAGCATAACACTTTCAAATGATATAACTATCTACAATTTATCTTATCATTAAAAGTATAAAATTACCGATAAGGAACCATTTTTGAAATGAAAATTGTATATTATACTTGAGTAAAATATTGAAAATCTTATCAAAAGGTTACGTTATTTAGGTTGAAACAAGAGTGGCGGAAGTCAAACACGAGAGCGATAACATCTCACGGAAAACATCGTTAAGATCGAGCAAATGGTACGAAGTTAGGCACTACTGTAGCGTATAGTGATGGTAGTGGTGGCGGGCGCTCACATCTAGAGCGAGAGTAGATAGAGCGAGAGAGCCAAAGTCAGGTGGGAGATGAATTATAAAGCGACTGCGGCACGGTGAGAGGTTTTGCAGTGCATGCACCCGCGCTACTCGCTCGCCCGCGCTCGCTCTCTCTCTCTCTCTCTCTCTCTCTCTCTCTCTCTCTCTCTCTATCTATCTATTTCCTCTCACTTCGGTATGTGCCACTAACAATACGCCACTTTCAGTCATTCTTCAAATTATCACTTACCGTGAATGAATTGCAATTTCCTAAAGCTGTTCATACATGCTTGTGTTTTATTGTGTTTATGTACCACTTCTTTGTGTTGGTTATGTGAAGCAGTGATGTGTCGTTGAAGTTACCAGTGCTACCACGGAAATGTTAGAAATTTATATTTGAACTTACATCCGCTAGGTTCTAACATGGGATTTTTATTTCAATGATTCCTTTTAAGTGCACCCGCGTGATTCGAAATGGCTCCAATTCCAATGGGGTTTATACAATTTTCAACAACCTCAATTAACGACCATTGGAATTCGAATGTGAAATTCAATAACTTTCGTTGTTTCTAAAGTAATCTCTATAATAAGTGAATATAATTCGCTAGTTATTTGTTTGAACATTTATTTTTTTATTTTCAATAAATGTGTGATAATTATTCAAACTGAAGTGTTCCCTTGGACATAATTGTGAGAATAACTTGAGCATTTCAATAAGATATAAAAATACTTGTCGACATAATTAAACTGAGGAAGGTAACTTCAAATTGAAAAATAAATACTCTTTCCGTTTCAACTGAGCATTAAATTTGTAGCTTTACATAACGTTCATCCATTAAATTCAAATGGCAGGGATAATATAACCCTCTCAAATTGCTCCATTAGAAGTGCACATTTTATTGGCATAAGAAAGTAAGCAAGATAAAAAAGATAGTCGCAATAGACGTAAAGTAAAGAGACGACAAGTTAACGACCGAAGAACAAGTATCCGACAAATTTCCCATTCGTAACAATCATTGCAAAATTGACAACCTATCGCACATGCAATGTGTTGTTCTGGAGAGCAGTCTTAGCGACCTCGAGGGCGATAGCTTATGAGCGACCCTGGGCTCGAATCAGTGGAGCGCACGCGCGCGCGCGAGAGAGAGAGAGCAGTCCAATATCTAACGAGTGAGGACAATAGCCTGTGTGTTAGGGTGGGTAACATCTGGCGAAAATGTCATACAGCCTGTCGTTCAGTCCATCGTGTTCGGAACCATTTCTAGGGCCGAGTCTAGCACAGACTTGCCCAGGCGCACAGTTCCTCGTGTTCATGACAATCCTCGACACGTTTCTGAGGGCTAAGCGCGAGGTTTCACGACTCTGCGAACGCGTGATACCAAAGGACCCAGCGGACTACTATTATGACTTCATCGTCGTGGGTGGTGAGTATATATAGTCTTAAGCTTGCGGCCTAATGCGTTATCATACAAGGACACGCACATAGCACGATGGCTGCTTGCTTTTATGAGTTAACCGAATGCGCTCGAGCGACTTCGGAAATCGAAAGTTTCGCATGTAATGCCATGTTTTGCATTCTAATTAGAAGTTTGATCATGTACGGCTAATGCATTCTGCTCCGCGCTGCTGTTGCCGATAGGGCGTTAGTCGGACTAATTTTGTATAAATGCCCCTCAGCTTACGTGTTTTTGAATTTTGAACGTGACGAATTTGTGTCCTGCGCTCTAGAGTGTAAATGTTTGGAATGGCATCAGTTATACTGATTTCGCTTGCTGTAAAAGTGTCATGCATTGAAATATTAATCGTTCCGTTGATACAACTACTCGACGATATGCAAATCTACTTCCTGATCAGTACACCGTCAGCTAGCCGCCAAGTGATATCCAGTTGCTTATTTACTTTTTGTATACTTTTGAAAGGTAGTAGTTGGGAAATCCATGCACTTTTATAACGTTATTTTCCTGTAATTTATCGAGCTTACCGCCGTTGAGAAAGTGCGTTAATGTCGCATTGAAAATATCAGTAAGAAGGCTGTTAATATAAAAAAATATTGCATAATCTTCACCAATTTTTTTTTTATTATACTCGATGGAAGTGTAAAAATTATTGCATACAATCACGCGACGAATATGCATATTTACAAAAAGTAAAGTCTCTCATATGCTATGAAAATTTGTAAACATGAAATATAATTTTGTATAAAACTTGATTGTTATTTAGAAATGTCCGATGAACTTTTATTTCTTTTTTTGTATATCATCCAAACAACGTTGATCCCACGGTAATTGCCAATTAAAGGACAATAACGATACGGCCTAACGACCCTATCAATTAAAGAGAATTCCGCATCATTCGGAGCATTCTTATATTATAATTGTCGAAAATAAATTCCAAGTGCAAAAGAATCGCCACTCGCTGGTGTGTGACGTGAAACACGATTGTTTTATGCACATATTTATGAATCATTAACCTATCGATCGTTTCTCACAGCCGTTTTTCCGCATCCAAATGTCCATGAACTAAGTGTTACGCGCTAGAGGCCAAAGAAATGGAGCAAACGAATATTAATTGACATTTCTCAGCTAAAACACTCGCAAATTTATTGAATTTTCCGGTAATTATTTCGCAGATAGAACCGATTATCAAAACGTTCGGTGCAGTCAGGCGCACGATCCAGTCAAAGCAACATCGACCCCCGTCAATATATATCGTGCGAACACGACAAGCACACCCGTCTATCGGATGTACATATATATTGCTTTCTATCTCGTCCTCTCTATTGAACGGCATTCGCCAAGCTTTGTAGAATTGATTAGGAGAAGGCGGAACTAGATGGACGTTAAAAACTAAGATTACCGGGCTGACGACCATGAAACACGGATAATTAACTACTAAGATTGTTTTGGATAATACTCCAACTAAACTAAAGAATTTTTATCGTGAGCTGACTGTGAATATAATAATAACGTTTTACTTCTATAGAGCACCGAATTTTATTAATTTTTTAAAAATTAACTAATAAAGATAAATATAACGTTACTCATATTAGGAACTTATTGGACGTATTTATTTATAATAATACTTTAACCTTTATATGCCTACAATAAAACATAATGTCATACTAGCGCAAATAAGTTTTCAGTAAACAATTTAGAATTAAAATTAAAAAAAGAATTATACGACAATGACTTCTAGCACATAATGCCGATAAGAGTGAATATTGTTAGCTATTTTTGAAAAATTCAAGTGCTTTTATACAATCAAGTTGAAAAATGAAGAAAAAAAGCCGAGCGCACTCGTAACATAGTGAACATCATCTTCTCTGAAGGAGCTTTTATAAAAGAGCGAAAAACATGGAGTAGCGCAACGAGAGCAAATATTTATACGGTAAATTGAATTGAACGCTGGCGGATTCAGTACTGAATAGATGGTTCGAGAGTGTGGTCAATTTGTTTTCTTTTTTTCGAAATAAACTCTTTAGAAGACTGGAAATTACATTTAGTACTACGATCTATGTTAATGTGTCGGACGCGAAGCAAGATTTATTGGAGTCAAACAGAATTATCGCGATATATTGCTATTTGTTATCTAAATGAATAAATATATTTTGTCGAATCCATTATCAATTTAATAGTAGGTGTTACTTATATCTATTATTTTAATGTCACTGCAATATGTATGTAAATTTAGTTCTATTCTTAAATGTGATAAGTTTAACATTATATTTTTCTTCATAACAACTGCAACTCATAATAACATAAATAAATTGAAATACTTTTCGAATCATTGAAAAAACTGTTATTAGATGATAATAAATATTTATGTTATATATGAAAAAAGCTGTGAAAATTATGCGATAAAATTTCTCTGATAACTTACACTTTTGTTGGTCAGTTGTGTAATCTCTGGCAAGTTTTATGAAACTAATAAAACAACAGTGTGTATACAGAGATTCGATAATCTCCATTAATTTTTACTATCAATAGTGAAAAAAATAAACTAACCGGTGAGGTAGAGATGAAATCAAGACATCGAATAAGCCAAGAGTATAAATATTTTCATCTTATAGTGATAATAATATTTGCTCGTTTTAAACGACTAATAATAAAAAATCATTCAAACAAAAATCTGGAATATCAAGGACTTTCTTTGTTCCATGGATTGCTCTAATTTGAATGTTAATTCGCTGAATATAAATCTCGCGAGTCACGTCACTACCGGTAAAAGTGCGAGCGCGCTAAGAGCGTGTATACTCTAGATTCTGTTTTTTTTGCCCGAGAGCCGTGCCCGGTGTCGATGTAGTTCAAAGCCACGCAGCCGTGAAGTCAGTTTTCCTCTTTCTAATCCGCCTGTTCACTGCGTTTCAGGAAACAGATTCGCTTATGCGAATATGTGGAAACCTCGCTGGCGAGAGTTATATTTATATTTTATTTAAATAATTTTTTTTATGCTATACGTAATAAACACACTATACGCAATTTTATTGAAGATAATGGATAATAAATTTCTCTTTAAATGGTGTCATATTTTCCTTAAATATAAGTATGTAGTTGATTGCATTATAACATACTCAAATTACATTATTAATGAATTATTATTAATTTATTAATTTATAATCATCAAAAGAAGCTTTATTCGGATATATAACACTATACTTATTATGTAAGCTCAACATTAAATCAACTTGTATTAGTTCTGTTTCGTGTAATTTATAACGTCAACCTTTCGAATTCAATGAAGATGGTACAGAGGACTTGATCAGTAGGGTAAAAAAATCTACGGTGTGTACGAAACCAGTTATTCATTGGCTTCTACGTTTTTAAACTCTTCTCTTCTGTTCATTTTATTAGTTTACTGAAAAAAATTGAGTTCTTGTGACAATGAATAAAATTGACAATAATCTTATCTTTCTATATCCGCACCACATCCGATTAGTTGAATGGATTAATGGCACAAGAAAAGAAAGTGAGAAAGTGCTAACACGCGGAGAGAAGCAAAATAGTACCGGTGTGCCGGGCTGTATAATGTATCTACATTGGTTCCATTCAAATGCCTTCCTACCGTCGTTTTCCCTTGGGCAAACCCACAGATATAACATTCACTTTTAACAGGTTGCTGCAAAAATGAACGGGCTAGCCAATCTAACCGGTGCAGCTCTCCTATATTTCGAAATATTTGCGGTAGTTTTTTCGATTTTTTTTCAATTTTACGATTGCATGTTAATTACTAGAAGGTAAAGCCGAAGTATGTTATTTGAGAAAATAAGGTTTGTGAGAAAAGTACTATTCTAATAGGCGTTTTCACTTGTGCTCTAAAGCCATGCATTTTAACTCAACTTCAATTAAATTTATTTCTATTGTTCTACAGTCTATTACAATAGAAAAATATTATCTGTATGTGTGTGTGTGTGTGTGTGTATGTGTATGTCTTCAAGAAATAAAACATGGAATAGTTAATAAATGTTGACTGAAACATCTTTCAATAAATTTTATACACATACCATTTTTACAAACGGTAACTTACACTTAAGATTTGACTATACAAAATCCGTATATATCAATTGAAATCCATAAAATACAGCGAAAATCAAATTACTTTATTTTTGTAACACAATATAAATCTCTCTCGATGGACGAACGGGCTCTCAAAATTACTTTGTACAATTTACTATTTCACGAAAAATCAATCTAACTACCAAAGGCAGAAAAAAATGCACGTTGGCATGGATAGCACGCTATCGACAAAATGCAATATCCAACATAGAGCGCGCTATGGATCAATCCGATCATTCTTCGACTCTCGGCTCGGCCGATTTGTACAACTGTATCTAAATAAAAAATGTAGCTGTTAGTGTTTCTACATTTAGTTACAATACATAGATATATAAAGCTAATGTAATTTGTGTAGCGTATCTATTTTTCCTACTTTTTTGTTACTGATTAGAGTTAAACTATAACATCACTGATGATATGTATGAGTTCAAATTGACTATTCTGCTCAATTTATTATGTTTGACAAAGAAAAATCGTCGTGCCATCTTTCTATTGATTTCTATTTCTACCGATAACCATAAAACGATGATCGCAATACCTTTGGTGATTATAATCTAATTTATGTTATAGTTAGACAAGCAAATCATCAGGGATTACATAACTTGCCGTAATAATTTTGACACACAACAATAATTTCAAATTCGAAAATTGTGCACATAATTCAACATTATGTGTAGGTACTAAATACGTATTTTAATGACTATTATTCATTTTCGATTTTACAGAAATATTTATCAGCTTCTTAATTATGTAAATTATAAACTCTGAATAAAATCGTCCTTATAAAACACGAAAATATTGGAACCTTTTGACGCCGACTTTTATGATTAGCTGCTGAATAATGCTTATTAATGGTATCATTTCACAAATAGTTGATGAGAGTAGCTTGTAATGAACTTAGCTACCAAAACTTAGAGCCTTTTTCTTATATAAAAGATGTTTACAAAGAATAAATACATCTATGGGCTTTAAAAGTAATAAAAATTTTCGTTTATTATACAAGAATATATAGGATGAAATGTTACTTTTATTTCACAAAAAACTTTTTTTTACATTTTACAAAGTGTAGAAGCCTGTACTTTTCAGGGAAAGGTCCATCTAAAAAGTTACTTACTTATTTCATAAAATTGGTAAAACTAATTTCCGCAATTTGTGTGTGCGTGCGTGTGTGAGCATGTATGTACGTGTATCAGCAGATAATAAACGATTTATTGAGTAATCTATAGCATGAAATGGGTATCATAGATTTACTGTAGTACGTGTTATAATAATTTGTATTAAGGGCAAAATATGCAAATCAACAAACGAAAACAAATCAAACATTCTCTTTATTCGTAGGCGGTTCAGCGGGAGCAGTAGTTGCATCAAGGCTAAGCGAAGTACCGGAATGGAAGGTGTTGCTGATCGAGGCAGGTCCAGACGAACCACCAGGCGCCGACGTACCAAGCATGGTAGCAATGTTTCTCGGTACCGAGATAGATTGGCAGTACCGAACCGTGAACGAGAAGAATGCATGTCTATCGAGTGGTGGCTCGTGCAGTTGGCCAAGGGGCAAGAATTTAGGCGGCAGTAGCGTACACAATGGTATGATGTATATCAGGGGACACCCAAGGGACTACGACGACTGGGCTGCACTCGGCAACTATGGCTGGACCTGGGAAGATGTGAGTGTTTGTTATGAGAGTATTGGGTTAGAGCTTGCATGCTTCGATGATGTTATATAGATGGTAAAGGCTAATACTTCAACAAATTATGTAGCTTTCTCGACTTGAAATTCAAATGGGTTTTAAATGATACAAAATTAATTTTGATTTTTCATTATTTACTCATATTAATAGAGAGATATGAAAACGTTTTGTATGGAATTTCTTTCAGTAGAAATTACATATATTTAATTCATGATTTCAATAAAAATGTAATTTTGTAGGCTGAATAAAAGAAAAAGTTTATTGAATTTACTAACTAAAAAGTATTATTCAACAATAGTTAATGTCAATTATTTTGATACTGTATAGATGAATTAATAAAAATGAATTTTTAAGAATAAAAAATATTTCCACTTGAATATGACATTGTTAGATCAGTTTTACTCTTTAAAACATATTTATGTTTCAATTTATGTCATATTTTAATTAGCAAGTGAGTTCGGATGATGTATTAATTCTTGGCAACTAAATAAATATTCCGTTTGAATATCTGCAGGTACTACCTTATTTTCTATGTTCGGAGAATAACACCGAACTGCCGCGAGTGGGTAAGAAATACCACGCACAAGGAGGTCTGTTGAATGTGGAACGATTTCCGTGGCAGCCACCAATCACCGCAGATATCCTTTACGCTGCAGCGGAGGCTGGTTACCCAATAAGCGAAGATTTGAACGGCGAGCGAATTGCTGGTTTTACCGTCGCTCAAACGAACAACCGTAACGGCGTCAGGGTCAGCAGTGCATCGGCATTTTTGCAACCGGCACGCGACCGAAGCAATCTTCATGTACTACTTAATTCTACTGCCACAAAGATTGTTACGGAGGATCAACAGATCGTTGGAGTTCAGTATTTTAAAAATGGCGAGTTTCGTGTTGCTCGAGCTACCAGGTAGAGTTTCTGCAATCTTTCACTTTCAGTTTCCTTCTCAGTTCTCGATGGGTTATCTTTGCTTTCACTTGCTCGATGCATTGTTGAAACTTTCAGATAAGAGTTATGCTGTAAATCAATTATTTTTAGATTACTTGTAGTAATCAACATCTTTTCATCTTTTACATTTAAACAATACGAATGAATTTGTATTGTTTATTTATTGGAAAATAAATCACATAAAATTAAAGTTGGAAGTTATATAAAATTTGAACACCACGAGCATAAATACAAAGTACAATAAAAAGAAATTATATTAATAAGATAATTATATTATGCAGCAAGTAAATAAGCACAAATCCAAGTTACGACGGATTATTGCTAATTTAATAATAAATGTATCAATTCTTGAATTAATCAGAGAAGTTGTTGTATCCGGCGGAGCAGTTGGTTCACCTCATTTGCTACTACTTTCGGGAATTGGTCCGAAAGAGCACCTGCGAACCATGAATGTAAGCGTGGTCAAGGATCTTCCAGGCGTTGGTGAAAATCTACAAAATCATGTTTCATACACCGTATCATTCACGATCAATCAACCAAATGAATATGATCTTAACTGGGCAGCAGCTACCGAGTACATTGCGTTTCAGAAAGGACCAATGTCCTCAACAGGGCTATCTCAAATAACCGGAATACTTCCGTCAAGTTATACAACTTCTGATCATCCAGATATTCAGTTATTTTTCGGTGGATATCAAGCCGCTTGTGCCACTACTGGGGAAGTAGGGGCACGTTTAGATAATGGCCGACGTAGTATTAGTATGTCACCGACTAATTTACACCCACGAAGTCGGGGTAAGAAGGCAACTTTTTTTAGCTTCAAAAAATCCTTAATTGATGAATCTCAATAATCAACGTGAAAATAACAACGTAAATAGAAGTCATAAAAAAAATATTGATTACAGGTACTTTACGATTAGCGAGCAACAACCCGTTTATTTATCCAATCATCCAACAAAATTATTTATCCAATCCACTAGACATAGCTATTTTAGTCCAAGGAATACGAGTAGCTCTTTCATTAGCTAACACTACTGTACTTGCTCGATATAACATAACTCTATCCAATCCTCCTATCCGTGCTTGTTCAAGATTTCCATTTTTAAGCGATGCCTATTGGAGTTGCGCAGTTATGCAAGACACGGGACCGGAAAATCATCAATCGGGATCCTGTAAAATGGGACCTCCCAATGATCCGTGGTCGGTTGTTGACCCTGAATTAAAAGTATACGGTATAAAAGGCTTACGTATAGCTGATACATCGATCATGCCGAAGGTAATTATTTGTATCAAGTTAAAAAACAAGTTACCGAAGAAAAGATCTCTGGAATGTTCCTGACTTTTATATTACAAATTTGCACGCTCACCGATATTTAATCGCGATAGACCAACATTTCATTAACTTCGATTAGTAACTTATTTAGTAACACCGGCAAATATTAGACTTGATTGATTTAAATTCAATCGTCAGTGCGATTAAACGCATAACATATACATCTCATTTCAATCGAAACTGTCATAATATAATATATATTCACGCACATATTTATACGTTTATATAAACGGTGTATTCTGCTTCAATGTTCACTGCGTTACAAATGAGTGACAAATTTATACAAATGATGATAAGTCTTTTGATAATTTCTGTGACGCGTTTTGATGAAGTTGAAACTTATTTAATATATGTTGCTTTTTAGATCTAGAAGCATTTTACATATAAGTTGAATAGTGTACCCAACAGAAATATATTGAGCTTATAATTCAATAGTTAACTATCTAGTTCCTCATAACATCGTAATTTAAAGATCACATCATGAGGAAAATGTATAAAGCAAACTGCATATTCATATGTAGATCAGTATGTTGATAATGAAATATATTACCTTCTATGCGTTTTAAAATAATGTCTAGATTTATTTAATAGTATTAATTTCTATAAAAATGTAATCTAAATATATGTTAATATTTTTTATTATTACTTCAGGTTACATCAGGAAATACGGCAGCGCCAGCAATGATGATTGGAGAACGAGCTGCTGCTTTTATAAAAAAAGATTGGGGTGCCACATCTACGCAATGGTATTATAATATTTTCAAAAATATTCACATAAATAAAATATATATTTCAATTCAAACAAATCAATAATTTTTCTTTAGCAGTTCGTGCTTTTCGAAGGACAATTCATTAGATTTTTTGCGATGGGGAATTAAATATCTTGATCACGATATCTGGTGACCTCAGTTAGAAATAAGTCCAAAGTGTTTGATTAAAATATCAGACAAGCCATTATAAAATTAGCAAAATTATAGACAGATATACTTTATCAAGTATTAGTTGTTATTAGTATATAATTAGTGAAAAATTTATAGTACATTACTGTTTATTTGTAGTACTGTTTATTTACGTAGATTTAAAAATTATGATCGAGGTGGATGATCAAACTTATTTTGTAAAGTTTTAAAATTAAATTATTGAATTATTTGGTAAATTACTATTTTCATTTTAAATGTACATAGTTTTGTTGTGAAACCAAAGTAAAATCAGAGCAAATTTCCTCTGACGTTTTACATATGTAATTACATGAGCCTGTAAATAAATCAACGTTATTTAAGATGTATCAGTTTTTTCTTCGCTTTCCTTCTTTTATCTTGAATAAATAAAAAAAACATTGTTAAACGGAAAATTCATTAATTATATTTTTTAATAATTCACGACTTAGATAATACTGCCAAACAAAATTATACTACTATACATTAGCTCAATCGTAACAAATATCTGAAAGGTAGGATATACTTTCCTAATAACAAGTATAAAAGACGCTACAGAGCACAGAAAACATTTAGTTTACTTGGATTTTTTCTTTCGCATTCATGAAATAGATTGTGAATATGGTATGTTAGCTTATAATAGTATATTATCTTATAATTGTTTTGAAAAATATTTATAATTATAAAATTTTCAGGGTGACTTTGCTACTTTTACCGATAACACATGTTCCAATCCTTTTTTACCAGGTCCTATTGTACCTAACACTTGTACAAGTTTTGTTTCTCAATGTACAATGTTTTTAACACTTTTGAATACAATGACGCAAAATCATACATCGATAAGTGGATCAACGAAACGAATAAAGGCAATAGAGAAGCCTTTGTATTCTTATGATTTTATTATTGTTGGAGGTATGTTAATTCACAATAAATGAGTCTTTCCATTTTTTAGTAAATTAAAAATAACTTTTAATAAAATGATATATAACGCAACTATTGCGTTAAATAACGAAACAGGGAGAATACCTTTGTATCTGTCATTTTTTTATACTATGTGATCAAAATATGCTCTCTCTCTCTCTTTCTCTATAATTGTACAAAAAATAATAAATCGTACAATATATATTTTCCCTGTGTAATTGCTATAAGTACCACGTCTTATCGCCTTCTATAAATAGATTGTTTTGTGCACAGAATACGAGTATGAGAAATCGTTTTACGAGTAACAAGTATTGAAAATTACATTGTTTCTTTTAGGAGGAAGTGCTGGTGCAGTGGTAGCTGGAAGATTGAGTGAAAATCCTAACTGGAAAGTATTGCTTTTAGAGGCAGGTCCAGATGAGCCGGTATCAGCACAAATACCTAGTATCTTTGGATCATATCTAGGTAAATATTGCACTTGGGAGTTAAGCTACAAGACACTTTAGATAAAAAATATTTTATATTTTTATGTTTTACGTGTTTTATATAATTTTGTACAGGTGGTAAACTAGATTGGAAGTACAAAACTACGAACGAATCTCACGCTTGCCTTAGACGAGGTGGAGTTTGTTTGTGGCCCCGAGGGAAAAATCTTGGCGGTACAACTGTTCATCATGGGATGGCTTACCATCGGGGAAATCCGAAGGATTTTGAAAAATGGGTGGCCATGGGGAATGAAGGCTGGTCTTGGGAAGAGGTTATTTATTATCTATAAAATTTAAGTGCGCACACTCTATTAACATGATTGGCATAACAGAAACGATGTTATTAGGTAGTGCCCTATTTTTTGAAATCTGAAGATAATCATGAAATAAAAAGAGTAGGAACTAAGCACCACGCAACTGGAGGAATCATGCCCGTCGAAAGGTATGAAAATTTTTGGAAAAAGGGGTGATTATACGCTTCCTAAAATCGAAATTTTTCATTATATGCATCAACGTAGATTCCCTTGGCAACCACAATTTGCCTGGGATATTTTAAAAGCTGGCGATGAAATGGGATACGGGATTACGGAAGATATGGTAGGTGATAAAATACTAGGATTTACTATTGCACAGACAATAAGCAATAATGGAGTTCGAGTCAGTAGTGCTGCTTCATATTTGCGGCCATTCAGAGACAGGCCAAACTTACACGTTATTCTCAATGCTCTCGCTACAAAAATCGTTTTTGAACAGAAAAGAGCTATAGGAGTTAAATATATTAAAGTAATTATAGGACTTTTTCATATAGCCGTTGTAAATTATTGTATATGACACAACACACTAATATTTTGAAATTTATGCTTATTAGGATGATCAAATATACACTGTAATGGTAAAACGAGAAGTTATAGTCTCAGGAGGAGTAGTGAATTCACCACAACTTCTGATGTTGTCAGGAATCGGACCACAAAAGCATCTCAGAAGCTTGAATATTCCAGTTGTTCAAAGTCTTCCTGGTGTTGGAGAAAATTTGCACAATCACGTATCTTATGGTCTGAACTTCAAATTTGATGATGAAGTTAGTTTACAAAGTAACTCTTTTCCAATAACGGCGTATCTGAATAATCAAACGGGCCCATTGGCGTCTAGTGGATTAGCTCAAGTGACGGCGATCTTAGCATCTAATTATACAACACCGGATGATCCTGATCTGCAAATGTTTTTTGCTGGTTATGACGCAAATTGCTGGACTACTGATAATTCATCAGTCAGAAATGTACAAATGATACCCGTAAATTTACATGCAAAGAGTAGAGGTAAGTTTGCTGAGAATGTAAATTATTTAAGGATTAGTAATATTTATACGTTTATGATTATTTAATTTTGAAGTTTGTTAGTAAAACAAGAAAATTTATTTGTTTTGCGAGGTGAATGTATTACTAAAAATTATTTTTTTATATATTTTTTATAGTGATAGTAGAAATAATTAGTAATTATTTCTCAACGCACTCAAATTTCAGGTAGATTAACTCTAGCAAGCAATAATCCCTTGGATCATCCAATCATATGGAGTAATGATCTCGGGGATCATCGTGATGTAGAAGTTTTAATTTGGGGAATACATGTGGCTCTCTCTTTAGCCGACTCCCCTACCATGCGAAAACTTAACTTGACTTTAACTAGTATGCCAATTCCCGAGTGTTCTAATTTCGAGTTTAAGAGCGATGAATATTGGGTTTGTGCTATTCATCAAGAAACTCGAACGGAAAACCACCAAGCAGGCACTTGCAAGATGGGTCCAATACACGACCCAATGGCTGTGGTTGATACACGCTTTAGTGTCTATGGTGTTAAAGGAGTGAGAGTTGTAGATAGTTCATCAATGCCTTTGGTAAATCTACACAATCATAAATATGTTTTAAAATTATAAGCAACTTTCTAATGGGAGAACTTATTGATTTTCCTAGATGATATCAGGAAATCCAGTAGGTGCTATAACTATGTTGGCAGAACGAGCAGCTGATTTTATCAAAGAAGATCACACTAACGGCGAGTAACATGATTGTTCACGTATTAGGAAGAAAATTTCTCATTTTTATAAGATACTTATAAAGTTAGAATTATACGCATTCATAACTTTTTATCACACTCTTATACTGTAGTCGCAAATCGGAGCCTTTTAGACGTGATTTAATAAATAAAATGTGGATGAAACATTGGACATAGAAGTGCTTAATGTAGTTGGTAAAACATCGAATAAGAGTATAACAACTGTTCTGAATTTCATGAGATGGAGTAAAACCGAGACAATACAGGCTTAGAAGTTTAAAGGTATAGAGAAAAAGAAAGTAAAAGGATCTAAATGGAGTTGAATAAATTCGCAGAAAGGAAAAGTGCTACTTAGATTTGAATATAAACTCAAAAGTATAATTTCAAAAGTTACAGTGATTTTGTAAAATTTTAATTATAAAATTAAATTTTTTAACGTTAGATTTTTTGATTATAATTATTAGTATATTTTAATTTCAAAAAGTATTCATTTTGTTCAGAACAATCTACATTACATCTTTAACGTATGATTGAAATTTCCTAAATAGAAATTTTTTATGATCTATAGGTGATCTCAAAATCAAATTAAATAGATAACTAGTATCCGAACAGAAACAGAAAATGAAGTTTGTCGATATGTAGTGTAAAAGAGACGTTGAGAGATTGTTGATATATTTTTCATAAAATATCTAAAAATCTATCTAAAAATTTGTATTTGGAACAAATATAATTTATATAGTTTCACGCTAACGTCAGAATAATAGTGATAGCCATAATGTGATTATTACCGACGTGATTGTATTTTATTTTTCTATCAAAAATCGCGATAGCGGCTTGAATACGAATAGACATAAATAATTACGGAGCTACGGCACCGCACGATACTAATACAGGAACATGACGATTCCAACCATCTGCAGAAGTCATTTTATTTTTTCCTAACTTTCACGCAGTTGATATTGGTGTTTCTATTGACTTAGTTGAATGTTTTGATTCTCACTCATCATATAAAAAGAATTTCAGTTTAATCAATATAATTTTGAAAAAGTTATTCTTGATACAAAAATTTTAAATCTATTGATTTAGTTTTTTTTAAATCATCATGCTAGCACGCTTGTATTATACGTCGATTATCATGCATTTTCTATAAACATTACGTTAGTCAATGTTATGAATCATATGCTTGAGATTCAACCATGAAGCGTCGGTAATGTAGATATATTTACGTTTTTTACGCTATATATATATATATAGGTTAATACTAGAGTAGTGGTGTGTTGAAAACCGAAATGGTATGGATCGTTTTCTACTATTGGGCCACGGGGATTAGTAATGTGTAGCCCAAAACCTGTAAATACGCGTCAGATACGTTGACAGATCCGAAGCTTTCCATACGTATGAAGCTATTAATGGCAAGTTAAGGAAATACGTCAGTATGATAAATTATAAATATTTGTGTTTATCAACGTTTACCATCCGTGTACAGTAAGTATAATCTTTTCCTTCCTACACATATTTTTAAAGAAAAATAAAATTTATATGCAAATATGTTGCAGGTGCATAAAGACTGTTTTAAAAACATTATTTTATCTGCAAAAATATACCTAAAACTATAATTTCTGACAATAATTCGAAAACAGTCTCTAAACACCTTCAGTCTACCTACGTATGTTAACTTTTCTTGAATAGTGTTTATATGAGAAATTATTAATTAGTAATCAACAAGTTTGGTATTCATTTAAAAAAATACGTAATCTATTACATCTAACTTTGTCACTACTCTAAAAACAAGTGTTATTTTATAATGAAGATTATACCTGGTCACATGATTGCAGAAATAGAGATCACCTAGGAGAATCTCGAATAATCGATATTATGTATCATCTAAAGATATTTTAGAAACTGACGATTCCTTTTATTCATAAACACGTTTTACAGTTATGATCTTGAATTTGGTTAGTTTAATTTTTTGAATTTGATATTTATTGGTAATTTATTTACATTTAACTTTTTTTGTAAATACAAAATTTAACGATCATATAGGGACTTTAAAATGAATTTTATTATATGTGAAAGATATTGTATTATCAGTATAGTGATGAAGAGCAAATCGTAAGTATAACCTTGATTTGCATTAAATATGTACAAGGTCGAAATTGAAGCTCACGTGGTCGGAACACAAATTTTCAATATGAATGATCAAATACATGGAGTTTATATAATTTGTATAATAATCGTAGTAGTATTGGGCTGGGTGCATTATGCCAAGTACAGCAATATTAGTAACTCAGCCAAAAGCTTTGAGCTTAAAATTAATTTATGAATTAGCAAGCCTCTGATGGTAAGCTTTTCATTTCTATTATTTTTAGTTATTTTTATCACCTATTGTTAGTTTAGCCTTCCTTTCATCTGTTATAATTTTAAATTCTAATTTCTTCTTTTTAGGTACCGCTTTTGGTTTTCATATCGAGAACAAAACTTATCAAAATATCTTGAACATTGTATGCTAATAAGCTTCGTGCAATTTCAGCCGGTACTCGTTATCAAATAGCGATTGTCAAGTGTTGAATTAACTAGTGTGGCCAATGCGCATGGTAATTGCATTAAGATAGGATCTGAGAATGTATAAATTGATAATAACGACTAGATAGGAGGCAACTAGCCACTGATGACAACTGAGCGCTCCCTGGAGAATAACACACTCGTAGTAGTATATGGTTTGCTATATAGGCGTGCGTACGGTTTAGCAACCTCTCCCTTACGAGAAAAAATCTAACTAATGGAAGTCTAATCGAATAATGATCGACTTTGCGTTGATTAATTTGCGTCTAAAAAATTAACATTAATAGATCATCAATTTTGACTCACTTCTACACAAGTGAATTATTCATTCGTTATATAATATTACTAGAATACCTTCAATATGCTTCCTGATCGATTTAGTTACGTTGGTCAGTATTGAGAGCGAACAATAAACGTCAAAAGCACGACGGACGAGGGGATTAATAACACGTAATAAGTAATTGAAGGAGACATGACAGACTGTTATACATATCGTGTGAACGATGATTAGAATAAGTTGAGTCATTAGATTAATGACAAATTGAGCAGTATTCGAAATTGATAAGTAATCAATCAATTATTGAATAATTGAAAATTATTATTGAATGAAATAATTCACATCGGAGTAGCACTCAACTGAGAGTTTATTTTGGTTACATTGAAATCGATAAATGGATAATCAAGTATTTTTTTCTGTTGTTTTTGAGACGAATTCAAGTTGCATTCAGTAAGAATAAAGAGGAAAATGTTTAAAAAACAAACCAATAACTAAAGTTAGCAAGTAAAGTCAAATTTCACTTAATCTGTGCGGAAATAAGAATGGTAATTAACTTTCAAGAGTTTAAAATTGTCAACTAGAATATAAGCGAGCAAGAGAGGCGAGAGAGAGGAGACAAATATTCATTCAAAAGATCGGATCAGTTGGGCTTTGTTCTTGAGCTTGCGAAACTGAGTACATTAATTCGAATTCGGCGCACGGCGTGCTCGCTGCCGCGATAAACAAAGGCGAGTAGAACGGAATCCAATTATCGGATAACAGTGACGAACACGCGTCTGGCAAAGAGGCTATCAAATTTCGCAACGTCGCTTTATTCACACAACTCGTGTGCAGCCAGTGATGCTGCTGCGGCTGATTTCGAAGACAGAAGCACGATATACGTGCTCTATCAACTTGTAACGTTTTGTGTAATACGCTCATGTTGTTTTCATTCTTGCTCCGTTCTTTTTTTGGAATGGTATTAACATCCAAATTTCACGCTACGCGACAAGCCGACTTTTGTTAATTATTGACTGTGTCGCGTATGCCCTCCTATATATGTGCATGTGCGCGCAATCCAATTTATTTCCGCGTACCAACCCGTAGATATTTTTACGCACAAAAAACATTCATTTATGCCGCATTCGTGATTACAGGTGAAATATTTATTTCGGTAAATGTGTGATAAATCATGACAAAAATATCAAAATGAAAACAGTTTGCATGTGAGAAAAAAATCATCGTAGCATATCTACGAAAAGTAGCTTTGGCCGTTGAAAATCGGGGTCCCGAATAGATCGAATATTTAACAGATTTTCGTTTGCCCAAGCGTAGCTATACCGACGCATTGATCTCTACCTCTCTTTTTTAACCTTTCTCTCCTTCCTCTCCATATTGGAAAAGCAATTTCGCGTTATATGAAACTTGTGACTCTGTGATTAAAATTTAGAACGAGCGAATTCTGTTACGCTCAAACGTGCAAGAGCTGCATGGTATAAAAAGCATACAACAAAAATATAGCCAGTATAATTGAATTAACGCTTGCGAGTGCAGTTAGTAGAATTTTATGAGCGGCCAACAAAGCACCAATCGAATTGCTTCTAACGATTTTCCCTATTCGTTCGGTTCACATAAATGATCATTCTCTCTCTCTGTCCATCTTTTTCATGCACACTTTTTCAATCGGAAGCTCAAATAGCTATACACATTATTTATCGTTAGACATAGTTTTGTTTATTTTTTTAACAGCGCAGCGCGGTGCAATGTATCTATGTGTGCCTGCGTGTACACACGTATAGATACACATAAGAGAGTTGGATGAGCTCGCAGCACTGTTTGCGTTTGCGCGAAAATGCATTTAAGGGTATATACATATAATCCTATATATATGTATATGTATACATATATGTAGGATGAGGTTGGCTTTGCTAGATATCGCCGTCGCGCTACTATCCCTTCCTCGTCGTCTACTATTATACGCTCGCGCAAAATTCGTTGCCGAGAGATTTTATCGCTATTCGAAGTGTATCCAGACAGATACGCAGAAATTTAATTACAAATTTATGCTCACCAATTATACCATCCGGTTCCAACCAATGGCGAAAGCGGAAAGCCCGTGAACGCGAGTTTTGAAAACAACGTCAAACAGATCAGCCATTCAACGCTTAACGATTCTCCGGGGCTTTTGGGATTGACGTGATCCACTGACTTTCTGATTTACCGCAGTTGGCTTTTATACTTTGTACAGCTTTTCTTCTTTTGTGCAAGCAGCCGTACGTTATACCAATAATCTGATTTATTAATAGCTGCTTTTTCTGTTGTGAAGTTATATACGCGAGTTGATGTTTTCAAACTCTCAAGATGATGTAACGATAAATTTTCATCGGAGTGCCCTTTCAAAAAAGAAGTAAATATTATAAGTCATTTAGGTAGCTAGGAAAGAGATGATCGATTCAGTAGTGCGTTGCGTATAGTTAATTATAAAAAATTTGTGAAGAAAAAAAGGATTCATATGTTTCATCAACAAAGAAATTATGAGCATGCAAGCGCCTATATAAAAGCGGAAGCGAAAGCTTTCATCTCTTATTTTGAATATCACGTTTTTCATGCACAGACGTTCATATTCTACCGGCGATGTTAGAATTAATAAAAAACCATTTCATTAGTGCTCGCATTTCTTTGTCCACTTCAAGTGAATTAAATTTCTCTTCCGGCTTTAGCAAAACGCAAAATTGATAAGGCTGATCGCATGCTATCGTTCAATATTTGTAATTGAATGGACCGTCAGAGAAAAATCAAAGCTTTGAGTTACGCGTTGGAAATGTTTTGAAAATTTCAATGATCAAATGATTGAAACTTGATTGATTATAATTTTCTTTAAATCATGAGTTTTAAGTATCAATGCAACTGCATATTTGTTTATTAATGAATAATATAACAATAACATAATTAATTTTTTGATCTACCTGTACATTATTAAAAGAAGTGAAAGAGATTAGCATGCCAAACAATACTAGTACATATAATGTGACAATGTACTTGCGCTGGCCTTGTGCTCTAAGTTATGCACGCTCGAGTTACTCGTGTCACGTCATTCTCATGCTCATTGTCTTGCTCGAGTTGGGATGGTTGGTCGTACAAGTTGTGCACTGCGCTGTTGTTTGAGATTAAAAAGGTTGTTTTATAATGAGGCGAGCTGTAACTAGAAAGGCTATTGTTTGAGAGTTTAATCGAGTTGATGATAAACAACGAGATACGTGATTCTCATCGATATCCCAATATCGTAGTTGCGATATATTTATTTGATTGCAAATCTTGTTTCGATTGAAAAAATTCAACAATAAATAATTGTCTAATACTACACAACTTTTTAACAAATTTTTACAGTGTTATGCAAATAAATAATTAGGGATACAAATTTCGAATACATAGAAGTGAATTCTACTTTCAAGGATCTTCGTCAGGGTAGTTATAACAATTTTTTAATTTAAAGAATAATAATTATACGATTAAAAACTTCTCACTTTTTCTTATAAATTATAATTTCAACTGTAACTTTATTGAGAGTTCAAAGAATCAATAAATTATCAACTTCTAATACTAATAAAAATCACTTACCAAACATCGGCTATTGAATACAAAGTTTCCTAACTAGCAGTCTCACAAACTGATCAAATATACCTTTCAAAGTAATATGATTTAATTCACAAGAGCAGATTCCATTATCCGAACCATAGGAGTTACTCAAACTTGATTATCCTTTCATTCTCAAATTTATTGATAAATAGAGTCCCTCTTTAAATCAAAATAATTTGTGAAATTTTAAGTTTATCATAATTTTCTAAGTGAAAATTCCCAATAGAAAAATAAAATCGTATCCTTGTGTTTAAACAAATTTGTCCGAAAATTCTAATCCATTCATAAATTGTCTCGATTTAATTTTTTTTCATTAAAGATAATAAATTTTACAATACTCCAAAAGTGCTATATTATTACTAAAATCTTTATTGTGACAAAATTTGTTAAAGGCTTATTTTGATTTGAAGATAGATTATTTTTCAACTGTCAAATATTAAGCTCAATCACTCTCGAACGAAGGTCATGAGACAAAATCCTTCAAGGGAATTTCATTTATATAAATAAGAAGGTCACTGACCAAGTTAAGCCACATTAATAACCCAGGGTGTGTGCACTGAGAAAAATATATGGTCGAATCAACCCAATCATCTGTTCATTCAATAGCACCGTCTTTACATCAACTACTATATGCTTCACTCAACTCGTAAGCTGTTGATTCGACAGACTCGTTGTTGGTTTGACAGACTCGGCTGTTGATTCGATAAAACGCCGTCTGTTAAAATGACTCAACAGGCCGATCTATTGCTTGAATGTCTATGCTGTTGACTTGACGTCTCATACGTCAGAATAACAATGGCTACGTTCAAGGGACTGAGTTAACTTTTCAATTGATAGTATGCCCATTACATTAACAAACCAATCAAAATGACTTTAGTTTCAATAATAAAATAAAATGTAGCTTGTTATTATATTATATTCTTGATCTATAGTTTGCATAACATGGGGTAAGAGTGTAAATACCTACTGCATTTTTTCTTTGAGTTTGCATTATTCCCCTTTCTCTCCCCCCCCCCCCCCCCCCCCGTCACTATCTTTTGTCAGATAACGCGCGACCGGCCGCCGGCCGGCTTCTATTATAGCGACACGTGGCACTGCTCGTACGTACTAGCTTAAACCTCGAAAGTCCAACTTAACCTAGACCAGATTTTCAGTGTATCGCGATTTATTGAGTAACGTTATTACTTTATTATTTGTTTGAAAAGAGCGATTGTGTCAAGAAGCTGTTTATTATGGATCTTGCAAACTTATTAGTCGAATTGAGTAGCGAGGATTTGTTTGACTTACTGAAAGGTATGAGTGAATGTTAAATAATTCATGATTGACGGAATGTTCATTTTCCGTGAGTGCTTGTAGAAAAAAAAGTATCAAGTGATACGTTAAGCAAATGGTCTTTCTCTGACGTGGAGAGAATTCTCCCTTCTCATCGAGTGGATGAATTTTGGATAAAACACCAACAGTATTTTGTTAAAGATGTAAGTATGTATTTATATTATTGAATTTTAATACTGTAGAAAAAATCAAAGCAATATACATTAAAAAAACGAATCATTACAAATAACAAGAAAGCTGCATATAAAGGGTTTTTTATTTATAATTTGATTGTTGAGTGTAAATTCACATAATCTTACTAGTATGAAATTACTTTACAGACTGCAGTTTTAACATCAAAACAAACAAGCCAAAAAACTGGTACATCATTATTGGAAGATGAGCAGCGACAAAATCATGAACGAGTTCCTTTGCATCAAATAAATAATGCACAACCAATAGTGAATAGAATTTTCGTGGCAGAGAATTTTAACGTTCAAAAAGCATTGAATGATACATTTGAAGGAAGGCATATTCTAAATTGTTATGATAATAAACGCAAGTTGACTCTCAATAAAAGGAAAAAAGTTGTGCACTTGGTGATGTGTGCTGTACTTCGAGAATGCGACAGGTAATATGAAAATCTATTGAAGGATTTCTAATATATATTGTAAACTTTAAACGATCAAGTGCTTTACGTTTTACTTCACATATAGAGATTTAGAGGAACAAGATTTTTTGATTTTAAGAAGAAAAGTTGTGGAAGTGTTTCCCAGTGAAACGGCTTGTATTTATTATTCACCATCAGTGGATAAAAAAAAAACACTCAATAAAAAAAGCCAAAAAGCTTGTGGCAAATTATTGAATAAATATCAGAATTTGAAACGTTTGCCTATTGATATCTATAGGCCAGAAGATAATGAGAACAATCCATTTCATGATGATAGTGATGAACATACACCAACTGAGGAAGAACAAGCGAGTCTAGAATGGCTTCGTACACTAGAAGAACCTTGGGAAACTGCGAAAAAACATTGGAAAACAACTTACAAGTGCAGACATCCAAACGGTGACAACAGTGAAAATAATAAGCTCGTTCATAACATATTTGAGGCTTGGCCCATTTTGAAATGTTCTAAAGGCTATGAGCTTATAGACATGGATTTTGATTTAAGCTTAATGTGTACAATTGAAAAAGCGATAGACAACTTAAGTGATTTTTTTTCAAAAATTTATGCTGTAAGATCTACACCTAATGATCCATTATGCATTGTTCTTAAGGAATTATTAGAAGCACAAAACATTAACGCAGGTTCGTTCAACTCTTACGTTTTTTATTTAAATAATTTTTTGTATTAACAGATATAATTTTTTTATAGATTCCAAAGTTTATGTACAGATGCTGTTACTATCTTTCATGCTTCCGTCAACTGCAAGAATCTCACAAGGTCGAAGAAAACAATGGAAACCATCATGTCTCGAAAGTTTTGAGGGAATTATTACTCATGTTAAGGTTTTTGACCAGCATTATCTACAACTATAATTTAAAAAAATGACTTTATACGGAATTCAGTTTACTGTATTTTTAAAACCTGTTGCAGATTTATGGAGATATCGAAAAGAGGCAAGAAGAGAAGAAATTGTTTGCAAAAAGCAAACGAATTACACTACAGCCGTATATAATAGTTGTTGGAGAAGAAGATTGTAGAGTTGAGTCATCATATCTAGTAATTGATGATAACGAGTATGAGATGCCATCGTTACAAGCAGCTATTGATTACTGTTTCAAATCATTCCACGTGTTCAGTGCTAAGTATCCACCGCAGAGTGAACATCTTTGGTTGTTGCTGCAGAACGGCGTTTACAAATTCCGTACACGCTGGGATCCCTTAATATTAAGCGTAGAAGAGATGCTTAACGATATACAATTTTCTTTACCACCATTCAACTTAAACAAAGATTCAGATCAAGCTTAAACGCTTTCACTGATAGCTAAAATATAGCTAGTTTTATTATCTTATTTTCTTTGAATAATTCATCATTTTTGTAAGACTCAACGAGTCGAAGATTATGTTGATTTAAAGTTTTATCAAGACTTCATATTGCTTCAACATTTTGTTCATAGTTAGTAGAGAAAATTGTGTTCTGTAGTCGTATATTAGAAAAAAAAATACTTTTTGAACATGGAGGTACTTGATTGTTCTTTATGTAGATCTAGTTTTAGTACGATTAAGTTGTTTGCGCAACATTTAAAAGTTTTTCATAAAGGTGCTTTAAAATTTATATGTAATAAACGAGACTGTATGAGAACTTTCAGTAATAGATCTGTTTTTATAAGTCACATGGGGTCACATTTTTCTAAAACGACATCTGATTTAGAAAATATTACAAAAGAGATTGAAAATGATGAGACTGTAAACTTAAATTTTGAAGAGCCGAAATTCTTTGAAAATAACGAAAAACTTGATATAGAAATAGTGTTAGAATCTAATAATAAACCTGTTGAGAAAGTAAGTGAACCCAAAGATATAGAAATGACGTTAGAATCTAATAATAAGCCTGTAGAGAAAGTAAGTGAATGCAAAGAAACGAATTTTCGTGAAGAAACTAAACAAGACTATGAAATAAAAGTAGCTGGCGCAGTTGATATGTTAATGTCAAGTTTGTATGCCAAAATTTCTTTGCCCATAAACATGATTATATTTCTCATGACAATGTTTCAAAACTTCTATAACACTAATTTTGTTGAAAAAATGCTTTCGTTTAATAATAAAATTTTACGTTGTGATAGCCTCAATAACATTCTTAACTTAATGAAAAATATATTTTTTAATTATTCAACTTATCATAAAGCAATAAAATCTTTCAAATATCTTTTTTATGTAGAATCAGAAGTTGTTCCCGTGGCAAATATATTAAAAACAAAACGAATTCACAGAAGAAAAAAATATGTTTCAGTCAAAGTATCGGTCGCTAGTGTACCTATAAAAAAAGTTTTGAAACATTTTCTCGAACTTCCAAACGTTTACTCATCAATAGTAAATTATATTAATGAAAAAGAAAAATGTAAGTGTATATGCTCTATTTTTCACAGTGAAAGATGGAAATACATTAAAAATAAATTTCCAGGAAAAATTGTACTACCGTTTACTGTGTTTGGCGATGATTTCGAGATAAATAATCCTATAGGTTCCCATAAGGGACGCAACAAATTACATAGCCTTTATTTTACTATATTAGGAATACCACCGGAATTTGCTAGTCATTTGCAAAATATATTTCTACTACAAATATGTAAATCCGAATTTAAGAAAATAGTAAAGCATTCTAAGCTTTTTCATCCTGCTGTGCGACAAATCTTAGATTTACAAAAAAATGGCATTACGATAAATGTAAGTGGTAGAAATATAAAAGTCTATTTCGATATTTTCAATATAAGTGGGGACAATTTAGAACTGCACACACTGTTAGGATTTAATGAAAGTTTTAATTCAAAATTTCCATGCCGAATTTGTTATATGAGTAAGGAACAGTGTAAAACTTGCGTCAAAGAAAATGAAAAAATATTACGTTGTACTCAAACACATTTATTAGATGTTCAACAAAAATCACATGGCGTCAGAAGCGAAAATATATTTTCTAGTATTCCTGGATTTGATCTATTCAAATGCGTATCATTTGACCCAATGCACGATCTACTTGAGGGACTATGCAGATATGAGTTAGCAGAGATATTGTATCGCCTTATATTTGTTGATAAGTTATTTACTTTTCGCTTACTACAGACAAGGTTGGAAAGCTATTCTAATCCTAACGCAACAAATGAAACACCTTCGTTAAATATTGATCACATTACAAAAAAAAAATGTTTAATAATGAGCGCTTCTGAGATGAAGTTTTTATTATTTAATCTCACATTCTTAATTGGTGATTTGGTCCCCAGCATAAATAAGTCTTGGAAGTTGTACTTGTCATTACGTAAGATAGTATTTTTAGTCTTTGCTCCAGTGCTAACAGAAAAAAGTATTTCGATATTGCAGCAAGAGATAACAAATCATCATATCTTATATCGCAAGACTTTAAAAAAACTATTAAAGCCAAAACACCATCATTTGCTGCACTACATCAGATACATTATATTGTTAGGATTACCACGACAATTGTCGTGTATGCGTTTTGAGGGTAGACATAGGCCATTAAAAAATATTGCTAGAGCAACCACTTCGAGAACTAATTCTCCGAAAACCTTAGCTATAAGAAATCAGTTGCAATTGAATTATGAATTTTTAGTTGGCCAGGGATTCCAAAAAGCAATTTATTGTGGCAAGCAGTTGTTCGTAAGCATAGAATTTTTAAGTAAATTTAATTTATTCAAAGATAAAGTGTCTGAAGACGTAAAACTTACTTACACTCCAGTTGCCTGGATTAAAGTAAATGGAATAACGTATAACGAAAATTCTGTGTTAGTGACGGGAATTCATGAAAATTTAGTACAAATAAGTAAAATTGTTTATACTTTGATTAAACAAGAGTCTAAAGATATTATGTTTGTAGGTCAAAATCTAAAAATTGTTAACTATTCGTCTCATTTATGTGCTTACGAAGTTCAAGAAACAAATGGTTTCATTTGCGTTTGCGAAAATAATTTGTTTTCAAACGCAATTTATAACTTGCAGAAAATGAGCGATGGAAAATTTTATGTATGCTATGACATGTAATTTTTGTTTGAGTTCAATAAAAATCATATTTTATATTAGTCTTTTATTAAAAAAATTAAATTATTATAGACAATCTCCCCAATTATTTCGCCATGCATTTTAATTATTAAAATCTATTTGTTCCAGTAAAATTTGGCTAATAATAATACTACAATCGTTTTTGGTATTTAATTTACTGTTTTATTCAAACTGATGGCAGCTATTATTCATTCGAGTCTAAAACAAAATCATATTTGTCCATATCTCTTAGTGGAAATTTTTCATATCTGTGTCTATAAATATTTCCCGCCAACTGTTTGAAAAGCAAGCTTCCTACTACTCAGATAGGTGGCTAATGAAATACTCGCAAGTACACAGGTTATGTTTCGATTATTATATAAGAAAGTTTTGGGACCCTACAGGCAAGCGAAAATGGCGTCTTGGCGTTATGATTGTTGCGAGCGATGTGATATGTTATGAAATGCGTTAATATAAGTTGTAGATTAGGTTAAAGTAAGCATCTCCGATTCCGCCACAAAAAACTCATCACTCAAAAAAAAAAATTAGCGAATAAAAAATTCTAAGATTCTAAAAATAAACATTTCAAATACACATTCGTTCATATCATTCATAAAGAGTATAAAAAAACTTGAAAAAACAAATTTTTAATGGCAATTTCGTTTATTATGTTCGTTTAATTAACATTAGTACAATGATTCAGCATCTGACTTCGTATTAAAATAAGTACTAGGAATTTTTCTTTGACCAGATCTATCGATTGTTTTTACCCCGAACTAAGAGTTATTTTGATTGGGTTCATGGGACAACTTAACAGCGCACAGTCTGTCAAATCAATATACCGGGTGCTCTTGAAAGAACCAACGATTCCTTTGTTACCGTATTTCAACGGACTGATGTCTGTTGAATCAACCAATATACGTTTTCAGTGTGGTGTCCCCTTATCAGTTAGATTCTAAGCTGTTTGCTTCACAAATAACAATACCAAATTAGAAAATTCTTCTAATATTGATAGTACCGTATAATATAGTTTGATTGATCCAGGAAAACTTAATAAATGAATGAAACAAGAATCAATTATAAAACACCCTCTCTTTGTACAATAATGATAAATTGTCTTTTAGACAAAAGTAATAAACAGCTGAACTACCTATATATAATAGTAAAGATAAAATTTTTCTATTTTTTTAACTCAGACAAGGCAGCAGTGTTCGTGCGATAGTAAAAAGCTGAGGTCTTTGCATCTCATAAATTTAATAATAGAACCGACAGCGTTCATCACTGCTGTCTTGTGTAAACGGCGATTTGTTGACGAAGCTGTGCGGCAAACAAGCTTGCACAAAGGCTCAAAACGTGACAATTTCAGTTTGTTTTTGCAAAATAATGCCTTAGATTATTGATTATTTGATGTGACTTTCACAAGACATAAATTTTAAGTCTTAATCATTTATTCAATTTCTACGTCAAGTCAATATATTTTGATAATTGCAAATATTGATAGATTTATCAAGTTATGCATTACGTAACTTATTAATCAATTCTAAATTAGTTTTCTAAAACAGGTGATGCAATAACGAGTGTTTAGCACAATTGTAAATATTCTAAAAATAAAATTTAGTGTTACTGACGAGAGTAAAGCTTTTTAGAAGATAGCTCTGCATTTCACTAATAAATCTTTTTTGAAAAAGCTTTCCGACCTTGGGAAAAGCTTTCGCCCTAGAGCGAAGGCGCGCAAGAAAAAATGCGAGCCTAACGTCGCGAAGACGCGATGCGATGAAGCAACTTCGACTGTATGCTGGCGAGAAAAGCGGCTAACCGGGCAGAGAGAAATATCCGAGCTTGCAAGTCTCCCGGAAGCAGCGTAGAGACACCAAGCTCAACGCTAAGTCCCTTCTGCCGTAAGATGACGGGGTCGCCAATGAAAAATTTGCCTAGCCTTCGTCGTCGTTGGCTGTGCCGCATTGGCTCAATGTCTGTCTCTCTCATCTCTCATCTTTGAAATGTATAGTAGCAGTGCTGCTAGCTAGCGCGGTAGAGCTAGCTTGCCGCGTAATTGAATTCGATCGGCTGAGCCAAGCTCCCAGATCAATCACATTTCCTCCTTTCTCTCTGTCTCCTGCAGTTTTCTCTTACTTGCGTGCGCTTGTCTTGTAATTTTACAGATGATTTATATGCTATTGAGATAGATAGATAGACAGAAAATTGATAGGGGGGTTAAGCTGTTTCTTTTTAAAGGATGATTGGGTAAATAAGGACGTAATTTGCTTTCCAGGGTTTCATAAACATTTATATTCTCGCAGAAGGATAAGAAAATAATGTATATGGCTAAGGTTTTGAAAACGATTTTAAGTCAGTTAAATTGCTACTGGTAGTGAAACAAAGTTGACGGGCTAGAAACTTTACAAAGGATGAACGATAAGGACCACAATGAAAAAAAAGTTTTTTCACGAAAAATACCCGGGAATTGAGATAAACTTTTTTATATCATTTTAGATACATTTATGTTCTTTCGGAAAGTTTCCCGTTTTTTCTCGGAAAATAAACGCAATATCTGTTATGCTGATGCGTAAATGAAATTCGAATTCATAAACAACTAACGTTTTCTAAAATACTACTGGTATTATTTTTGCTAACGGTATGTAATGTCATGTCAATCATATACCAATAGCTGGATATGTAATATATAGTTAAGTATTATTGCATAACGCTCTAGAAATTTAGTATGGTAAAAAGGTAATATTAATGATTTCGGATTTCCTTCAGTCTAGGAACTGATTAAAATAAAGTTAAAATATAAGCAGCTCTTGTCAACAAACGCCAAAAATTTTCGTTCAAAGTTGCGATTCTAAAATTACTGATATTCTAGAAGTTCGTTTAGTTAGTTTCGGCGTACAGTTTAAATTTGAGTGGAATCAAAGCTCATCGGGAAGGTTTTTCAGCTATTGAAAAAAAATTGAAAATTTACGACTATATCATCAGTGAACAAGTTTTTAGTCCAATTTATACGATCGATCCAATGGTGCGCACGAGCGCATACCATACACGCACGAAAGCTTTACAGACCAGTTGTAAACGAGCCAACTTTCATAATCACTTCTCGCGCAGCCAGTGATTTTTCATGGTATGACGACCGTAACAGTAGCAATCGAACATAACTTGCGTCGCTCATCAATAGTTTTTATTAGACGCCACAGCCGTCGCCGCTGCCGCCGGAACCGCCGTTGCACACAGGATTTACGTAGTTGCGGTGGCTTATTTATTCACCGCTTTAATTACCTTTCTCCTCCCTCTATACTGGTGGTTGTGAACTCACCGCCAGTGCCAGTGTGTGGCAAAACTTGCGCAAGATTAATGGTTTTGCAGGCGAAAACTTACGGGAAGTAGTCGAAAAACGTGATATAAGAAAAGAGACAGACGGAGAGAAAGAGAGAGAGAGAGAGAGAGAGAGAGAGAGAATATTTTCGCGGAGATCGTTAGTCACTTTTGGTTTCGATTACTGTGTCGTAAAAGTCTTTGGCAGCCGTGTAGACAAACCGTCGATATAAGGATGAAAATGGGAACGTGTTTTTTGTACGAAGAAAGTACTATGGAAGTATTCTACGGCGTTGTTAGGTTTTTTATTTCGCTAGCTAGCATAGTACGCGATGATCCGATAAGCTTGAATTAGTGCAGCTGTAATGTTTGCATTAGTGCTAAAATAATGTTTTAGCAGGTTTCTTGCGTTATAGCTCAACCAAGTTCACGAGTTTTAGTAGAAAATGATGTTTATCATCAAAGAAATATTTACATTAGTCATTAAAGAAGCATTTTTATTAGTACATATACTGTATTTTTATTTGTTTCTCAAACGAATAATGTAATGTTACTTAGCTATTCTCTAATATAAATTAATCAATGTAGAATTTTATCACGATACAATATATTTTTTATTATAAGCTTTCAAACTTGTGTAAAAAATCGAGTAGTTGGACCAAGGATACGTTTTATTGTATTGCTGAAATTTCTGTTAAATTAAAAAAAAATATTACTTTGCTTTTTCTCTGAAGTATCAGCTGAAACCTATATAACTGAATGATACATTTGAAGACAAAATTTATCCGCACGTAAATATATATTCAAATCTGGAAAGTATGCTTAAGTAAGATCATTCCGGAAATGGCAAAAAAGGCTAAAATGAGGGCCATGCAAAAAAATGAGTACACAATCTTAAGATATTTATACTTTCGCAAAATCAGATTTAAAGGTAAACGTTGCGCTCTGCGTGTACCAGGCAAGCTTTTTAAAATCAAATCAGTCGTCGTCTAAACGAAGTAACGAAGTGAAGGTTTTGAACCGCACGCAAGCAAAAAGTGCTTAGCGTCTACTTTCGAGTAATTACTCAAATTCAAAAGGCCCAAGTTTATAGTCGGTCGCGTCCGCGTAAAGTAAAAAAATAAGGCGAGGCATAGAGCGGCGCGGCGCTTTAGCACATTGTGCAAGCTTGCGAGGAAAATAAGTGTCGGCGGCTCTTGTACAAGTTGCGCGCAATCGCGCTTGCGCGAGCTCTAAATTGAGACTCGTTTAGGCCGTTGGTATAATTGCGCTTTCACGGATATAACGTCTCCTTCATGGTAGCTACGGCGGCGGTGGCGGGCGGCGTTGCGATACAATCGTATCCGCGAAGAGGGAGGGAGGCATTCATCTGAACAGATAGGATCGCTTGTTAAGCCCACCTGCCGTGGTGGCTGCCCCAACATCCTACTGACACGAGATAGCACGCCTCCCTCGCGCAGGCTCATCCACCACCACCACCACCACCACCACCACCACCACCACCACGCTCTCTTATCTTTCTAGCCCTCGCTGCTGTTGCTGCTTCTCCTTCTACTTCTTTTCCCGACGTCATGAGGGCTAACCTACACTCTACTTCGCTCAAAAGTGTAGGCCTTCTTTTTGGGAACCGAGATTTATGGAAGTTCTCCACGCTGCTACTGCTGCGTTTCCATACAGGCATCATTATTACTTTGTCGAGTGGGGGATTACCGCCAACGACGATGATGATTATTTAAAATGTCCGAGTTTTGGGACATTTTATCTGCGAAATATCACTATATCATGTGACCTTTTTCAGAGGTTGAATATAGGGAGCTTGGTTTAAAACGGGTTCGCGTTAAATTTTACGGGCAGATCAATATTGGTGCTCTAGTTACTGGTTATTTTTTTCCAGGGATTTCTCAATGTACTTACTTGAGTTAAGTGACGGACGCTGAATTTTACTTAATGACTCTTACCTGGAACACACAAAAAAAAAAATTTATAGATAATGTTATGAAATTTTGCGACATAGCTTTTTCGTATTATCGGTTTCACGAGTCTACCATTTGAAGAGTATGCCTTATAACTGATCTATTAAATGAAAAGTTCTTTTTGAAAAATGGCTTATCGTTGGTGATTTGAGAGGATGTAGATAAGTAACTTTTACAAGTAATATAGCTGCTATGTTAACTAGATACTTAAGATTCAGAAACTTTTGTTTTTGATGAGACAATCTTTTGCGACTAAATCTTTGAGTCTTGGAATTAATTAGTTCTATGGATTTTATGCCCTAAGGGTTCGGAGATTGTATAGACTGGATTTATGAATTTATGTACGATGCGTTCATAATTAATATATTACTGCTTTGATTAAAAATTTCGATGTTGGTGTTGGTTCATCGACTAATTAACTTCAGTTGTAATGTTATTATTACGTTACAACTAACATTCACCTATGAAAAGAGATATGATGGAAAATTATATGATTGTAAAAACTGTGGAATATTTATAAGTTGCTATTAGAAGTAATATGTGTTTGATAAGTTAACTAATGTAATTCAGAAAATATGAAAAAAAATTAAAGTTATGTAACAAAAATAAAAATAATAAGCTGATTGTGATTAAAAATAGTTTACTAGAAAACGGTCTTACAATATTATTCGAGCATAAAATAACTAAACTATTAAAACAATAAAATAATTTAAGCAACGGCAACGTCTAAAAATTAAAACAATATAAATCGATGTTTTTGTATGCAATAAACTATATCTTTCTAGCTACTATTAATACTAGCTCAATCTACACGACACACACACACACGCACACTTTATAAAGGACAGTAAGCTGGATTGTTCAACTGACTGGCTGGCCGAAAGCTTCCTCGAATCTTCGAGGAGGGTACGTTCGATAATTGCTGTAGCTATTGCCGAATTTGTTGTGGCTTTGTGTGTACACGAATGTTTCTCCGGCTTCTCGACTGGAACGCAGGCGAACGCGCGCACAAGACTTCTTGTTCTTCTTGTTGTGTTCGCCTCGGGCGGTCGCCCGCTATAAGTGCAAATTGGCTGCCTTAGCAATTACCAGACTTGCAGTTGAGAACGTCGAGAGGAAAAGCCGAGGTTCGGCTGAAGTGTAACGAAACTGAGAGGGCAAGGCAGCAAGCGCGCTACTGCTGCAGTGAAGTGTGAAGGTAGAAAAAGAGGAGGAGGAAAAAAGGTAAATGGGTTCAAGTGGATACTTTTCTTTATACATATTTTTGACTTTTAAATTTCCACAGGAAAAAAAAAATTATAATTTATTCGCCTTATTCATGATGGGTCATCCAAAATATCGCTAACTATTTTTCTTTTGCACATTGTATTCTAGAAGAGCATCGGCGTAATTTAAAAAGCTTAAAAAGATCTTGTCCGATTCCGCAGTTGCTATTTTGCCTGAAACATTTCTAAGAGCAAACATTTTTCCAAATGATAACCCAGTCGGCTTCGTGTTTATCGGAGAGGTGATGCATTTAAAACAAGGGGGGCTTCACGAACAAAACTTGTGTGAAGAGAGCACGAACAGGAGTTGTTGAGTAGTCGCACGTTAAAGCTTGGAAGTGAGGCACTGATGAACAACCGCTAAATGGAAAGAACAGGGGTCGGCATTTCTTTTTTATCTTTCTTCGTGAGGTAGAGAAAAAGTGTGGAACAACTCGGCCGAAAAGTATGCAGATTATAGGCACCACAAAAAAGGGGAAAATAGGAGGGATAAGAATCGATGCCACGAACTTCTCTTTCTATCCCCTTTCTTTTCCTCTTTTATTTTCATCCTATCGACGTGTGCGTGTATCAAGATGCCTTGGCATGCAGAAGATTTATAGCTGGCAAGCGCGGCTACCGTTATTAGAAGTAATGACTGGCGAGCCGCGAACGAATGTGTAGCTTGAGCACCTGCATCATCATACTTATTCATGAGCCTAAGTGATTCGGGACCGATAGCTCTCTTTTTCTCACTTTCATCCTTCAAACTCATAGTTTGTAGCGATAGAAAGAGAAAGAGAGAGCAAGACAGACCACAAAGAGCGGCTGAGCAAAATTTAAATGCCACCACAAGTATATATCTGTATGCATGAAACAAGTTGGCTGTTGGAAGTTTCGTTGGGTAACTTCTATACTTTTTTCTCCTTCTCGCTCTTCTCTTCAGCGAGAAAACTTGCGGGAACTTACTCCTCGCGTTTTAAAAGTCAAACACGGGCATTGGCTCACAAGTGGCGGATAGTTGGGCAAGAGACGAAGAGAGAGAGAATCGTTGCCAATTACTTTCGTGACTCTTCGTTTTTTCTCTACTTTTCCTCCTTCTTACTCGCTCTCTCTCTCTCTCTCTCTCTCTCTCTCTCTCTCTCTCTCTCTCTCTCTCTTGCAAGGAAATTCTGCGCTCGAGCTTTATAAGAGACTAGTTATGCGCATTGCGATACTTTTTTTCCTTTTGCGTTTATTTTTATGTGTAATGCCGTAAATAAAATGGACTTAATGAAAAGTTTTTTTAGCGCTCCGACGAGTTGCTAATTTTGAGGTTTCATGAATGAATCTTTTCATGTATAAAAATATCATCTACTCGAAATTTTGAAAAAAGTGTTACTGACCAAAAATAAATACGATTCATTAATTACCCGAAATCTGTCTAAAGCGCTCGAAAACTGAGATATATCCATTCCAATAAAATCAAGTGACAAATCATTATTTTTAATATACAATACTATTCTAAAGTCTAATCTTATCGTTAACTAATTTTTCATGTGCTATTCTAATAAAATTCAGTAATTACGAGAAGGGTGGTTATTGTATTATCTCTTTGTAACGACCTATCTTTAATGACCATCAGCTATTCTATTGATACTTCAAAATATTTCGCTCTGAACCTCACTTTTTGCTAACTATATTTAGGAGAACATTTACCGTCACAATGATAATCACTAAATAGCAAACATCAGAAAAAACTGCAGTGCTACGTATGTGAAAACTCCATTTATCTCCTGCTTTTGTATTTTTCACGACTAGCAACAAAGTAACCAGAATTTTTTTTTTTATGGCAAACAAAATTTCAACGAATTATTTTAACTAACGTAATAAACTAACGAATCAACGTTGTAAAGCTCAAAATAAATAATCCAGGCGTTGCATGTGCAGCTATTAATCAGCATACGCGCAAGTATGAAATTCATTGGGAAAAATTTGCCTCGCAGCCACAAAGGCAGACGAAGTTCTATTAGCTTAGCAATTGCCAACGTGGTAAGAAAAAACTTAATGAGAAAGAGAGAAGGAGAAGGAAGGAGAGAGAGAGAGAGAGAGAATACGTATTACCAGTCGAGTGCGTTGGCAAACGACGAGGGTGAGGGAGCAGAAAACAGAGATTAATATCATTGTAATTCGCTGGTCAAATATTTATATCACGCTTAATTAATCGTTAGCTTTTAATGGTCCCACCGTATTTCATCCTATGCGCTCGCATACGTACAAGGTTGGCGCGCTTACGCAAGAACCGCCACAGCACTGTAGACTTTGCCGGGGCTCGCGCACCACGTTGCCACAATTTACGACCTACTACCCATGCACTTATAAGGTGACGTATTTTTATAATTTATACTGGCGTTCATACGCACCCTACCAGACATCTATTTTTAAGTTACATTGATGCACGACTACAAGTTGCTAATAATGAATTCACGAAGTCAGATAGCTGTTATCGAATCTTGAAAGCAACGTAAAGTGCTAGTGATAATAACCAATCGATTACCAATTTGAAAATCTATTCTTTTCCAAATAAGGTGAAGTTTACTTTAATATTCTAGTAATCTCGAAGTCGCTATATATTTGATAAACTTGGAAATAAAAATATTTGTTAACTTATGATCTAAATTATGTCAAAGTCTCTTTTCGTTATCTTTTATACTTACTGGAAATATTTGATTTCGAAATTATATTGGACAATATAGATATCCAAATCAAAAAATGCTCAATAATTCTTTATTCGTCAAAAGTTGGCTTATAATATTGAGAGAATAATCATTATTCGATCGCTTTACTTATTTAAACTTCTAATAAAATCCAATATCCGCCAAAAATATATAATCACATGCTGTATACCGGATGCAAGAAAAGTCCTCAGATAGTTCGATCTTCGATTTCGGATATTAATAATTCACCAGAAAATTTCAATAATTAAATGCAGGGGCGCGCGGGAGCTTCTAGTAGTTTGAAAACAGCAGCAGCCAGCCATACGGCAATAAAGCACGATAGGAGAAAAAGATTGGCGGGGCGAAATTATCGGCCGAGCGATATTCAAGCGTCGGTCGGAAAGTGAGAGAGACAATATCGGACCTCGCTCTCTTTCTCTCTTTTCACCCAGTCACGCCACACTAATTGCATGTCCGAGCCGAGTATATCACCGAAGCGGCTTTCTACCCTTCCTCCCTTATTCAACCGATCCAAGCAGCTTGATCTCTCTCGCTCGCAACCACTCCCTCCCAAAGCCAGGCCACTATTCTTCAAACAGTTCTCGGCCCTCGCCTTCTCTTATACCGAACGTCCAGCACGAATCTGCTGATTAACCACTAGTGATCCACACCTCACTCGTCTTTCTTGCTAGCTGAGCTTTTTCTTTCTATCTTCTTTGTGGCGCAGTCCCGCCAGATTATTTCCCATAAACACTTTCGCTTTTTTCACTTCTACTATCTAAATGAAATTTTTTTTCAAATAAATTGCCTCAAAATTACTCCTATAATTAAATTTCACAACAAATTTGAAATATATCTGTTTCATTTGTATTTTATTAGCGTTCACAATTGAATTGTTGATGGTAAAAAGCAAGTTAATTTCATTAAAAAAATAAATGCACGAAACTGTCCTTACAAAATTATATTCGTATCCTATTAGTGTTGTCGTATAATATACTGCGATAGATTCAGAAATTCGTTACTTGGCGTATTCCAATATCATCCTAAAAAAGTTGGAAAATGCTAAACTTAAAACCACAGCAGTATAAACTCATATGTGCGTAGCGTTGGCTGGGTTTTATTTAATGCAAACGCGATGGTTTTGATTAGATTAATAGTCGGGAAGATACCAGACTACCTGTGTACTACAGCATAAAATACATGAACATATATGCATAGGCGAGCGCACGGTGGCGTGGCCAATCGCCTTCGGCATTCGAATGCATTTCCGACCGCCAGAGTGAAGTGCTTGAGCCGAGGGATAACGTGTCCTCCCTCGCTGCGATAGAGGAATTCGTAAGTCTGTTTACATGCGCACACAGATACAGACGTCGAGCATACAAAAAAGGTACATCAGAAAAGAAGATTATCGGAAAAATGAGAGGATAAAAAATGGTAAAGAGTGTGCGCAAGCGAGGCAGCTTTTGTTCTTTCAATCATGTATCAGGCGCGTGTAGCAGTTGACCCGATATCTTTTCGGCTCTGTTTTTTTTGTTTTTGTTACGTCGTGACATGGCCTCGATATTTTTCGCTGTAGGCGGAGATCGAGCGCGATTGATTTTCCAAGCGCGTCAACTCATTCTGTACGGGTGCTGCTACGGGCTCTTTACTGTGCTACAAAAAAAGCAAACATGAAAAAAACAAACAAATAAACAAACGACAAAACAGAAGCATTACACGACTGAACGTAAATACAACTACGTAAATGTATAGGGGAAACTATTATCTTGCTCGCTGGGAGTATTTGGTTAATTTTCTCTGTTCAATATCGTCTTACGGATCTACTATCGAATTATCATTTGTTTACAATTGATTACCAAAATTCTATTCGTAAAGGGCGAAGTTGAATAAAATTATTTTCGTATCACAAATCAGTTTAAACTTCTTGTTCGAAAATGTGATTTACATCAAGTCATACTATCATACAGTGTGCAAAAGAATGGTCGAACTTTACAAAAAAATAGTGACGCGCACTTAACTCAATATCACGACGCAATACGATGTTGGTTGTTCGCCACTAATCGATAAATCAAAGCTTGCTGTTTTCGTGACTAAAACAGAACGCCAAATTTTCTGTCGATCTTGCTTGAGCTTTTTGGTGGTTCTATCCGTTTTCGGTCACTGTCGCTAAATTTTCCAAAGGCCCACAATCTTACTGGGCCCTTAGTGCGCTGCACGCATTTTTGCTTTGTCCTTCTCTCTCTCTCTCTCTTTCTTGCTTCCTTACTTGTCAGCCTACCAGTCTACGGTATCGCCAACATGACTATCCGCAACGTCCATCGGTAATCTGTAATACCAGGGAGGAAATCACCTTCCTCGCAAGCTCAGCATTCAAAAGTTAACTCTCTTAAAGCTGAAAATGGCGTGACGGCCACGGCAACGACACAATGCGTTTGTGCACGTCTATGGGCCAAGCTTGGAGCCGCAAAAGATACAAAATCGATTTATTCCAAATAGGGTATAAGCAAGTCGCTCGACAATTTTTACACGTTTATATCTCATTTCTAAATATTTTTGCGATCCTAATGTACACGCTTTACAGCTAAAAATATACAAAGTTTAAACTAAGCTCGCATTGTAGACCATTTCTGCAATTGTTCTCTAACCCTTGAGAACGGCTGCCTTGTCTACGCCCAGAACGTGCACCAAAACAAAAAAAAATCGTCTAAAATAAACGGATGTAAGTGAAAAACCTGCGGTGGGAAAACAAGAGACGCGCCTTTATGACATCACGCGAGTTACAACGCGATTTCGTTGACGGCGCAGTGGGCCCCAGTTTCCCGATCGGTCTGTCTCGTTTCCTGCTTGCCTTGCGGTGCACGTGTCTCGCAAATCCTTGGTCTCTTTTTTACGACTGGTTTCATGCGTTCGAGTTTCCCTTTTTTTCACGTTTTCAACACCATTGTTATTATTGATTGTCGCTTCTGATTGGAACAGATATATGTCTTCATGTGAAATAGGAATATTCTGTGTTTGGAACCAACCGATAAAATTTTCCTTGAAATTAATATAAACGAGAGTTTACAGTGCATTCCCGTTAAATTTTAACTTGAAAGATTGTCAAAACCAAATTATTTCAATAGAATAGATTTCAAGTGAATCAATTATTTTATACTTTCTAATTGACCTAAAAGCGACATACCCGAAATATACTACATCAATAACCTCGACATATCGATGCGTATAATGTAAAAGAATTATAGATGCAAATCATTTGATATCATTTTCGTGTATTAATTTTCAATAGTGTCATATTCGTATCTAATATTTATATATCGCAGCTAACGGCAGAGGAAAAAGAAAAGTTTGATAAAATCTTGATTAACCCAAATACAAGGTAAAAAAATAAAGCAAATATGAACGTGCGACGAGGACGAAAATCGGTTAAATCAATGAATTCGTGACGCAATCAGGCGGGGGAGAGCGAACGTTTGCCGAGAGAACGGGGGAGGACGGCGGGTACAACGAGCTGTCGTGAATATGAAATTGATTTAGGCCATCGGTCATTGCTGTACGTGGCAAAGCGGGAGTGCGGTTAATCACACGCTTAAATTATGCCGATTAGCGATTGCGTTTCGTGCTCGCGCGGTCCAGGGAAAACGCGCCTCGGATTTATGTTTATCCTTGCGCCCACAGTGAGAGAGAGAGTACGCTAATTGTGCGTAGATCGCGCACGATTTATTCATAAATCCAATTGAGAGAGAGAGAGAGAGAGAGAGAGAGAGAGAGAGAGAGAGAGAAAGAGGTGAACAGCCGTGGCTACTTGCTTACTAGGGCAATGATAATCCTAACGAAGGATTAATAGGGAAATGTCACAAACAAATGAGTTAACAAATGCTTGGTGGTTTAGGCTAGCGAAATTTTAAACACGGCCATTTCTCAATATTGAAGCTAATGAGTTACTCATTTTCGGTAATGAAACTATTTTATGCAAATCGGATCATTTGCGGAATGTTACGACGTGCTTCTCGCTATCTTCACTAATTAATATGGCTTTTGAATATATCAACAATGATCCAAAATATGTGATTATTAGCTTGCTAATTTTACAATACATTTATTCACAACAATTCATAACCAATAAATTTCGTATTACAATGCCAATTAGAGTTTTGAAATCAAGTAATGATTCGTGAAAAATAAAATTATGTAAATCCGAAATCGATAGATTCGTAGGTTTCCTGAACATTTGTGTTTTTGTCACTTATTCTAAGTATTTTTACGTCACGATAGAACTCGAAATGACTTGAATACGATTGCAAAAAGTTCAACACGATAGTGTTTCTTCAGCTATTCTTAACCAAACAGATAAAAGAAATCAAGGCGAGAGTAAAGGCTTGAGGGAGCGGTGAAAGAGAGGTGTTTTAAAGCGCTCACAAGACAAAATGGAGCAAAGCTGCACGAGGAAGAAGAAGACCGGGTGCAGGTATTGCATGCGGAGGACTAAAATGAGGCTAAGAAGGATTTTACTTGGCGCGGCTTCCGTAAGATAATTGGCCTCTATTTCTATCTGTCTCTCGTCAACGAGGAAGAGTTATTATGAACCTTCTGTTTTCCTCGACTGTACGGAGTTCGTGAAAGTAACTTTCCTTTGCACGCGCAGAAAAGGAAAGGAAAAAAGTAACGAAGAAATAAGAGGTATAAGACTCAGCGAAGACAAAAGGAGAGAGCAAAGTACGTCAAAGAGAGTAAACGCGTGAAAATCGAAATATACAAAGTTACGTGCTGGAGAACAGTCGTGCATCGACTTATGCTCCGCGAAAAAAAATGGAAAAGTTTACCTCGTATTTCCTTATTCGGCGCGAGCGCGCGCGACTCCACTTTCTCGACCTCGTTAGGCTGCTTTACGGCCAGATAAAAAGTTTTGATTTGTAGTTACTGTGCCATTCACTTTGTTATCTGTTGATAGTTTGATGATACGCGCAGCGGAAGCAAGAGAAAAAAATCAGACGCGTGCATAAATAACAGGTTTTTATTTGCATGCAAAGTAAAATTTTTACATTTACAAAGTTATTTGTTTGTAATACATTACCAATGATATTTTCATTTGGTTGTAGCATCTATAACCACACCATCATAAATGATCACTGCTCTCATCTTTAACGTCTAATGATAAGTTTCGCGAAAAAATGCGGATCGATGTAAAATGGTACGTGCATGTAGAAAAACTAAAGTACAATGTGAATAGAAATGAATATTTTGCAAAGAATAATAAGACAATTTTCTTAGCTAAATAAATATGTTACGAATTCCATTAAGATAGTATAGAAATTCTCGCAGTAAGATTTATAGGAATAAAGAATCATGATAGCAGCAGCTCTTTTCATTTGACCCTGGGCGCTATCATCAGCAGGGATTTTGAAAATTAGCAAATGCTTAATTTTTACTCAATCCGGACCAGTGTAGAGTAAAGAGAAGCTAAAAAATCTCAAGGCGCGTTTTATTAAAAATGCAAAGAGCGCCCGCGGCTATCCGACGAGTATATACATGACAGTGATGAGCCACGTTATTTGAAGCTCTCCTGATGAGCAAATGGTGATTTCAGCTTCCGAAGAAAAAACTTTACTCATCGAGCGGGTAAGCGAGTGAACATAAACGAAAGACAAAAAATTCTTGAGCGCATCATCTCTCTCTGTCTTTAGCAAGAGATGTCGATCTCATCAGTCGACTTCCGAAGCCGATATTAAGTTCGAGCACCAATCGATTTTACAGGACAATGGAAGAGGAACGGCGAGCAGCGGGCGTCGCGTCGGGCAAAGTTAAAAAACTCGGCCCATAACTTTTGCTCTCATATTCGCGTGCAGACACCCCACGTGTAAGTCGGCGAGGAAAAAAAAAGGTCACGAGCGTCGGAAAGTCAAGAAGCAGCAGCGCGGCCGGGGGTAGGCGGGACGAAAAAAGCACCTATACGACGCGATATTCTCGCGCGGCTGCTGCTGCTGCTGCTGCAGCCTCGAGGTATTTATCGAAATTTATGCGGCTGCCGTGGGCGGGACGCGTAAGCGAGTGCCCTCGCAAGCTCAGGACATGCGTCCTCGATGTTTATTTTCGGTTTTCTCGGTCAAAAAAGATTTATGGACGACGTCAGCGTATACCATACCACTACTGCACTGTTAGCAAATGTCGATTATTTTCATTGCCCGTGTTTGATCAAACTAGACCCCCTTCTCCTTCGTGTTTATAGATACATTGAGATGGCTCTCTACCTCTCTCGTCCCTCTAACAAATGAATTGACCACCTTATTGATTTATTGGCTATTTTGTCTGGCGATCGCTGATGATACAAAAAATAATTTTTTTTATCAGTTTCTTAACGATACACAATAATTATTTTTATAGTAAGATACTACACATTACAGCATAACCATAGTTTGCAATTATCGCGGAATAGCACAATAAAATTTACTATCAATCATTGGGCAAGCCTGAGTTATGCCATTTGATCTCTTACGATTGATGTCATTTCATGCACGAAAGTAAAATTTACACCTTTCCTCGAATTGACAACGTTTCACTGTATTGTGAAATATACACAGCACAATGGATAAGCGCGCCTGCGTGAAAATATCTTTTTCATTCACATGAATGCTACACAAAACGATTTTCTTACAGTAGCGTATAGTATACGTGTTCTTTCAGCTCCTACAATTTTCTGAGCAAACGGGGCTTTCGTTTTTATTGGGTCGTATAACCTCAAAGGCATTTTCTGTTCCTGTGTCAACGCATTATTGTGCTCTACGTGACATGTAGCGCGTCAAGTAGAAACCCGATTATCATTTCATTTCCTTGCGTGACAAATATTGTCACATGATGAATAAATACACGTTTCAAATAATATCGTGAATATTGTATATTTCATAAAACAAGTATGCTTTAAAGCAAGTTGTTTTTTCTTCATTGATCATCATATTTACAATGAGTGCATCAATTCAAAGTATTTTCACATCCGTATTTACCAACACTTTCTGGATTTTCAATTATTTTCTTCCAGTATTTACTACTGATTAGTATAAATAAGAGTATATGTGTATGTTTGCATAAATATTTCTAACATAAACAATGTTCACACCGCGGTGTTTCATTTCGTAGAAAGAAAAAAAAAGAAAAATTACCCAAGCATGCGCGCAAATCGCTGGAAGCTACCCCTGAAAAAAAACGGATAAAAATAAAAAGCAGACGAGAGTTACGATTTTAATTTGCAACAGCCTCGATGTATATATACACGTGTATGTGTGTGTGCGCGCGCGCACGCGCGTGTATGTGTGTGTGTGTGAGGAGGGGGGGCGTTATCATTGGCAGTAAAATTTCAGATTCACCCGCAGCAGAACAGAGTAACGCGTGTACAAACGCGCGCTTGGGAATCGCTAATTCCCCGCGCCTGTGGAGAATGAAACCGGCGTCGCGTCCCTCTCCAACTCTCTTTTTTTCATTCTTTCTCTCGCTTGAGTCCAGTCGCGATAGTGTGCGCGCGTATTCCAGCTTCCGCTCTTTCCTTCCGCCCGGATTCACTTTGTTCTCGGTCTGATGCGCACTCTCCCGAGTCGCATTCAATGCCACGACGAATCAATGCGCCGCCAAGACAAATTAAGCTTTTGAGGCGCTAGGAAAAATGAGGAACCCGCGCACCACCGTCGACGCCAGTCAGGGTTTATTTATTAGCTGTGGAGCTTCAACCCCTGAGCACGCTCCAAGTCTTTGCAATTTTGCCGTAATTAGAGGAAAAAGACGCGGGGCAAATTGGCTTCAACTAATTAGTGCAAATCATTGCTATAGGAAGTGTTCTTGCGAAGCAGACTTTTGGAAACCTTTCTATCAGTTTCTAGGACATGAATATTTGTATAAATCTACGGTTTTCAAGGAATCATTCAATTTGAGAAATTAGTTTTGCGAATTACAATAATAATTTTCCGCTTAAGCCAGCGTTGCCACTTGTTGAAAAATATCAAAGCAAACATTATTTATTTAATCGTATATTCAAAACATAACCATGAACAATACGACTTTCTTTTATAATATGAATGTAATGACTATACGTGTAAAAATGCATTTGATTAATTTCGAAATATTTGTAACCCATATTTTTCATTCATTAATGTCGATTTTTTGATGCAGTGTTCTTTTCAATATAAACAAGTAAAGTTCCTTTTAGAAACAATGTATGATAATTTGATGATATTAATAGCATACACAGTTAAATTCACAATGAATTTTCATCGATAAGAAGTTTCGACTCACTAAGCTCAAACATCAAGGATCGCGATCGCAGACCGACAGGCGAGAGAATCTACCGAGAACACTCGACACTATAATGTACAATAAAATGACAATTCGTAACCCTCACAGAAGAATGACACGTTTTATTTTATTTGTATGTATCACTTTCCAGTTTCCTTATTAACGGAACTGAAACAAAACGTTGTAATCTTTCATCCAAAAAAATTTCAATCAATTTCATGCAATTTTAAGAAAGTTATTCGAGATCATACATTTTAATAATGTTGTTCTTATAGTTTAGAAATTTTTCAAACGCTCTGTAATATATGTCAAATTTCATATACAACACTGGTATACCGCAGTATATAAATCCATGTTACATATGTATGAGTATATTTACTATTATTATTTCGGAAGGATTCATAGGAAAAATATTCGTCAAGCTTCCGTGATACGCGAATAGTTAACGAAATCAAGTCTTAACTATTTGTGGTCAAGTACGTAGAACATGAAAACTCATGAATAAGCAATTTATACTGGACGAACTGAACGTTATTTTTATTCATCTTTAATTTGGTTGAACATTGTGCTGTGCTGTGCCAACCTAAATATTTCATGACCGTATAAATATGAATGCTATTATTGAAATTTCGATAATTATATTTCTCTCTGATTTCTTTTTTTATTTGCTGTGAGATTTTAAGATTTTCATTTGGAATTATTCTTTGCATTCTATGCTATTAATTTAGCCTCTACAAAGCTTAAAATTAAAATGCATTTTAACTATGTAGACAATTTTTAGTTTATAAAATATGATCAAAGGGAACTTATATGTTAGCTCTATAACATATTGTTATATAAATTACCTTATAAATATTACTATCAACAAAAAATTTCGAGACATTTTTTATAGGTGTGTATAGGGATAAAGGAGGATCGTTTGATCATTATTATTTTCGAATCTTTTTATAATAATTACTAGTGTTCAAGTGAACGTCAACGAGACTATTTGTCAAATTCATTGTGAAATATTAACATGAACATTTTTGATTTGTTGTAAAAGTTTTTACGACTGGCTTAACAAGTAGTCTCAATAATGTTCATTTGAGTGTCTGAAGTTATCGCAGAAAAATCTATAAAGCGCGAGGATCAAATGACTCTTATTTACTCCTATATAACACATAACATAATTTTCGATTTTAAAAATGATATTTATTTAAATTAGTTTACTTGTTTGGTGAACAATTATTAATTTTACAACGTTCTTTAGTTCACTGTAGAATTAGATGATGACTACTTTTTGACAAATACGTAATGCGGAAATCAATATCTCCTCGTTTGTTAGATTTTATTTTTCGTTAAAGGTGTGCAGAGAGGGGAACCAATGATATTTAAATATTATTTGAATTAATTCTTCACTTTCCAAGCATAGAGTATTAAATATATCATAATAAGAATAATTTAATTTTTGTATTTAGCATAACGGATTATTTAATGGAAAAATTTTTTTTAAATACGTTATTCCAACTAGTATAATCTTATTTGCAAATTTGACGTAAATTGATTACGCTCATCGTTGTTAAAATACCAATATTGTTTGGTTGATTTCCCGAAATAGATTTTTATAATTGAGAAGTTACACTAATTATACCTAATTAAAATTATCAAGTGTTAAAATTAATTGTACAAAAATTAAACAACATTTTATAAAATACAGAATTATTAAAGTATTTTTATATTTTATCGCATCAGGTTGATTTGAAAAGTTTTCCTGGAACAAGATTCCAATTTCAGTGTGATCTATATGTTCGTTAATTTAGTTATTTGTTCGCTTATGTATAGAAAGTCTTATGAATTCTATTCTTTAACCATTACATTGATTACCTTTCACCAATGATGAATCAACACACATACATATTTCTACTGAACGAAAATTTCTCTATGATGCATCTCTCACATATTATATGAATATTGCAGTGGATTTGACTTAAGGAAATTGAAAAATGCGGCCTAAAAAAAATAAAAAGCTCCAAAGCAAAAACTTTTAAGAAAGTTAGAACAATTTCTTTTTCTCCGCTTCGTTTTTCTCTGGTGATACTTGCTTTCACGTAGAGTGATTTCCCTCCGGGGTTAGCTTGGAAAACGAATGGCATTAACGCCGTCGTCGCGCTGATATCTGCTGATTTTCAGTGCACACATACACTTGCATACATATACTGACGTTTGTATACACGTTCCAACAATGATTACAAATCGATGCACTCGTTACCCGTTGGGATGACGCCTATCTTCTCGTTACAAACACACATGTTCCCTCACCAAAGTACACAAACCGCGGGCATAATTGGAACTTGTCTGCTTAAGGGCAGAACACGCATCCCGGAAGCTCCCAGTACTCGGGCGATCGACATTTCATTTTCAACGAAATTTCATGTTCAATTTTACATGACACTTGATAAACAAGTTGACATATTGCTGCTCATAAGCGGTTTTCACCCTTTAATAGAATCATTTCATATGTTCGTCATGATTTTGTCAACACTTCAATCATACAGGTATACACGAATTAAAAGGATAAACTTTCCGTAATAAGCGCAACAATGTTATATTGCAATGAGAACAATGAGTTATGGTTTCGGTCACAATCAAGGAAAGACTCAGTCAATCAATTGATCAGTCGAAAGAAAATAAAATTTAACATACGGTGAAATCGTGTGTACATATAAGTTGATGAAAAAATTATGAACAAACTAATACAGAATATCCAAGTAAATTTAAGTTAAAGTTGGTTGAAGCTATTAAACTAAAACTTAATGACGCTTCGAGTTATGCAGTTAAATAAACTGTTTTATTCTTCTGTCAAAATACTAGAATACTAGGCAAGATATTCGTAACAGGAAAAGATTGACCAACCGAAAAATATTTTGATCGACGTAGTTAGAGACAAAATAAAAATATTTTATCGTAAAATAAGTATCAGTATCCCTCGTATTAATGCTGAAAATGTCAAGCTTAATAAGATAGATGAAGGAAAAACAATGTTCAAGAACTCTTATTGATGCTACGTAGTTAATTCAAAAAAAGCATATGTACTTTTTAAAGAATGATACAAAAAAATAGGTAAAAAAAGAAATAAAATATTTTTAATATTCGAATCAAAATATGTTTTATAAAAATGAAAAAAGTTAATAATACTTAGAAAAATACTAAACATTGTTACTTTTCGAATTTAGATAAGTTTCATATAAATTATAAAAATTGATATAGTTACGTTAACCTAATACTAGTAGTTACGCTAATCATAGTAAGCACTTTTAATATGACTACAATCATGGTACGTCAGTTTCCAGGCTGCTTGAAGTGTATAACTGTGACTCGCACAGTAGAGTAAAAATGGAATAGTCGATTTGACAATTTTTGTGATATGGGAAGAAATTTGCAACGTTCTACTGACGCATCTCACAGTAGAAAAGCTTTCGCTATCATTCCTTACAGCTCCTTGTATAAAGCTCGATCTACTAATTTCAATGTTCAATCTTATGTATCGTCTCCAAAGAATCAAATAGACAAATAATTTTAAGAATTAAAGATTTGTTTATAACTGAAATTAATAATTTCCTGAATATTAATTAAAAGATACTTTTGCATTACTACTTTGATAGTGAATGGTTTTTTACGATATTTGGAAATGAAATTGATATCATTCACCTATACCCCTGCGGTTGATCGTAATGGTCTGGAACGTACCACATATCAATCGAGCTAACAGCCTAATGAATAAACAACTAACTATGAAATTTCAGAGAAAGTAATAGAAAATAACGTGTTAAAAAAGACAATGTAGAGGAAGTCAGTTGAGCTCCGCGACAGAGACAGGCGAATCGATGGCTGTGCCACTGCTGCTGTACAAAACCGAGAACGCCGATGGCACCATTACAAATGAATGCATAACGTGCAACGCAGGAAGGAGTATAGGGCCAAAGTTCGGCACAGCAAACGGGAAGAAGAAGCACACCAGCGACAGCGGTACCGCACCGGCTGCGCTCCTAGTAGTAGCAGTGGCGTTCGGACTTGGGCATGGATTTATTCGGGCATCGCGCGCGCCACCGAGGAACAACGGCTCTTTGGCTGCGGCTATGCATATTAATAAGGCGGTGGCGAGCCTCGAGTGAAACATCCATTAGCCAATGCCGAAACTTAAACTGCGAAATAAACGTCCATTCCTCAACAAGTAAAAGATGCGACGGCTCTTTGAGGTCGTCGCACGCAGCAGTTATGTTTTAATTGGCTTCGCGACTGTGCAAAGAATCCCATGAGGCGAATAATTGAACCTAGCTTCGGCCCGCGTGCGACCCTCTTAAGCTCCATCCATCCCCTAATCTTAGTTATTCCGAGCCGCTGGGGCGTGCGAAGAGAACGTGTGCAGTTTTCGCTCGCTCGGAACGATTATCGAGCAATTGCTTTCGATTTCCCCTAGTACCTCTCTCTATTCCTTGTTAGATCGCTCGAGCACAATTCATGAGCTGTTAGTAATAGCTTGACACGCATCGTCGTTATTCTATCGATTATTTACCAAATTGCTTTGATACACCCTTATCGGTGTTTCTTATCTCGTTTGAAAACCGAAGATTTTTCATTAATATTTCAGTCAAGAATGAAACGTTTTTTTTTGTATGAGACTCGGTATGCAATTATTGAATACAATTGAATACAAAGAAAAATTCTACAGATTGAAATATATCGGAAATATCAAAGGTAATTTTCAATCCAATGAAAAATGAAATACCAGTTGCTTTTGCGAGTCACGTAAATGTAACGTATTCTGTGAATTCCGGTTGTGTTCTCCTTGTAAAATAATGAATTGGATTTATATTATCTCTATCATTCAATGTCGGATAAGAAACAACTTAACGTCAAGACGAACAAGAAATGTTAAAAATTGTCATGGAAGCCTGTCAGGTGACATTCTTATTGGCAACGTCGAGTGCAGCTCGTGGAGAAACCGCACGGAGAATTGCACACGTTGAAGCGCAAGTGCAGATACATATATCCAGAGAGGAGGGAAAAGCGTGTTTGGCTGCACGTGTCACATGCAGCCGTCATTATATTCGTGTGGCACGTCGTCATGGATGCGGCTGAAATAAAGTACGGTGATGAGTGAGTATATATTCGGCTGAACTATAATCCAGCCTCATTTTCAGTTGGCACGAGGCGCTGCCACTGCTGGTGCAGTATGAGAACAGCCGGAAATCCGTGGGCATCGGAGCCGCATAAACTAGCGGCAAAAAGTTAATTAGAGCGAGCGCCGTTTACAGTTGTACGAGTTACATTTGTGCAGTGGCGATGCGCTCCGCCTCATACCCGCAGTGGATGTGTATTAAGCTTGTGCACGTACGTATGATGCATACTTTATGCGGGACCGAGGAAGCGCCGAAGGGAACGCGATTCACTCGTTCGTGAAGAGATGGGATGGGATACGCGATCGCACTAGCGTCACCGCTGCGAATTATCGAGCCGAAGAATACGCTGATCCGCGCATGAGGCATATTTGCGATCATCATCAGATTTTGAATAGGCGAAATTTCAGCTCGGGCCTTATATTGCTGCAAGTGCACGCGCCCCGGTGATTTCTCGTCGTTGAACTTTCTCTGTACTACTACGATAGCAAAAGTGATTATAGAGCGTTCGCCGCATGGAAGCTTATTTTGCAGGAAATCCTGAATTGGGGCTAAAGTTTTGCTCGGGCCTTTGACGTTTACAACGCGCCCGATATGCCAAGCGCTGCTTTTGCTTCCCATGCTTACATCGAGTCTCCAACTTTTTTCCCGCGAGCTTTCAAAGTGTAGTTGTGTGCACGACTACGTAGCTCAATAACTAATTGCTTGGAAAATTTATATATGCTGGCTTTATTAATTTTATCAAGGCAACTTGATAAAGTGTATTTAAAAGTGGAATTAATTATTTTGGAGAACTGTATCCTCGGAAAACGAAAGTACTCGTAAAATGTTGGATGCTAGCATGTTTTCCAGATTTTTCGCAACTTTATGGAATTACTAGTCATTAATTATGCTAATAAAAAATTCATCATTAGTCATTAAAAAACGTGCAAGGACGAAAAAAAGTTAATAATTGTGTAGCACGTTTGGTACAAAAGAAATGAGATAAACTAGTGGGATGAGAAGAAAAGAGTCAAACCTTCAGCAGCTTGTGCCAAAGCAGTTTACTTTTTCATTCGGAAAAGAGGATGCTGGGTGGGGGTGACTCCTTGCGCGCTTTAATAAAGGTTGCCGTGTGCAAACAAGAAAAAAAACAGCAGCAGCAACAGCAACGCAAGGAAAGAGCGAACGAGCGGCAGGAGGCAGAGAAAAAATCGCGTACGCCCGTAGAGAGGGTCACTTAGCTATTTCGCGAGAGTGCGCGCTCCAGCTTTTTAATTAATGAACACAGCCGGCGGCGGCATGCAACATGCTCTCTGGATTATCCGACTACCCGTTTCCGGATATCCCACCTTACAGCAATAATTATAAGCGTGATTACGCCACCAGCCTGTGCGCACCGGCACGCCAATGCTACTCTTACCTTACTGCTATTATTATTAGTATTAGTTTTGCGGTGCGAGCTCCTATGACGGGATGAACTTTTTAGCGGCGGTCAGCTTACGATAATGAATTACGAGCCAAATGTAGATAAGAATCTCTTGAAAATTAAACGAGAATCTGTTAGAAACGATAAGGGTAATGCCGACAGACATCGACCTTATCTATTTTATTCCATTACTATCCAATACACGATATATGTATCAATGAATATGAACCAGTGAAAACAAAATATAATTTGATCAATTAAGCCATATGAACTACATGATATATTTACCGCAGTGACCTAATTCAGAATATACATTATGACTATTGGGTTTCTGGCATCAGGTCTGATATATCATTTACTTGCACTACTCGCGTCGAAAACAAAATGGTTTTGAGACACCTGAAAGAGATTTATTTTATATATGAATTAACGAATGATGAGTACCGTTCTTATATTTATATGTAAAATTGAACTAAAATTATTATTTTAATTTAATTCTGTAATAATTTCACGGACATTTAAAAACAACAATAACTGAACTACTGGCAGAATTTTAACGAAAAGTAATCGATAATCTTAAGTGTATAGTCGAAAAAATTCTATCGAGAAGAAAAATTAAAAAAAAACGATATTATCGGAGAAAGCTTGTTCTTTGTGTTTACTAATTTCACGCTTGAAACGCTTGCCGACGCTATCATTGCTCTTGTCTCCATCGACGTGCTCACTTTTATTTTATTTTCGAATCACTTTGTTTTATTTTCTTCTAGCTAGGTAAAATCTTTTTTCTTTCTTTTTTACAAAGTACAGATACCAGTTACTTTCAACTAATTTAAAACGTTTTCATTCTCTGTCAAACTAATGAGCTATGTAGGTATTTTAATGAAATGTAGTCAAATTAAAATTGCCGTAGACACAGCTAACCTTTTTTTGAAATAATATAGAAGCCTCGTATAGAAACAATATAGATTTGTAAAAATATATTTCATTGGAGTCACATCATAGAGGTAGTCAATAATCTATTCACAGGAGTTGAATGGCAATGGATTATTGTACATAACAAAATGTCTACGCGAGGCGTCAACACAAAACAAATCAACTAAAGGAAGGAAGTCGCATTAGAAATAGATGTAGGTCGCAATGAACACCAGATGTTATTCAAAAGCGGCAAAAAGAAAAGTGTCGAGGGCTACTCGATATCGCAGGCGCGCGAGGATAATGAAAAGGCTGAGTGCACATATCGACTATCACGGGAACGGACACCTCTACTCCGTACACACCAAGAGAGAAAGCCTGCGAGCGTTCACGTGCCAAAGTGTCGAGTGCGTCGAGCGGCAGACATATAATATACGTTAAGGGCGCTGACGACAGCCGACAGCCAGCGCTTTCCAAAGAGAGAAAGACTAGTATAAGGCAGCACTCGAGAGCCTGAACGAGATACGCTTTACGACTGGCCGTATTCGCGTTTATCTGCGCACGACAAAGAAACGTTTTCTCGTCGCTATCGGACGTATAAGCCATTCGCTGATTCTCCTCGCTCTACTCACTCGGCCTGCTTTCATCTTTCTGCACCCTTACTCGTGTCGTGCCTTACCGTAGCAGCGCCTTCTATATACCTCAACCAAGTTGCGGCTGCTGCCACCACTCGATGCTGAAGCTGCTGGCTCAGAAGAAAAGAGGTCGAGCTTTCGTCTTTGGAACATCTCTCCAAGATCATTTTGTCCCCCCCCCCCCCTCCACCTCTCGCTCTCTCTCTATCTCTCTCTCTCATGGAATAAATAAGCAAAAGCATGCGCGTACCAAATAATCATAAAGTTCAATTGTCAAAGTAAAATGTTAGAATTGTCATTCACTAGCATTCTACTTTCGTAATTGACCCAATTGAGCTACAACTATTATCGATCTCATAACTTTCTCCTTAAAAAGACTGTTTTATCGTTTTTTAAATTAGCAACTGGAACGGTAAGTTTTTTTATGGGTTCGAGCGTTTTCGAATACGACTCTAGAAATACGTTGAAGGATTTCTTTTTTGTGAACGTTCGCGGAAATGAAAAACTTTTGTTACTCGTGCAAATTAAAAATGTAGATAAGAACTTAGCTTATTTTATTTTTTTTTTCATTGCTTGCATACTCTTAAGTTTACGAGTAATTAGAAATATGATATTTTTTATGAAACAAAGGTTTTTTATTAATTAATAAGCTTGCCGCGGCAGCAAATTCGTAAAAAGATGTACCCTAAGCTACGTATAGCATATAAAATAACGACATTATCTCCATAGCTCTTTTATTTGAAAACTCAAATTTGTTCTTACGTACGGGACTGAAAAGGCCCTGTTCCAAACAGAATTTCACAGACTAAAATTTTATACAGATTTGACAAAAAGAACGTTTTTTAAAGTATACCAAGTTTTTGTTTTATCCTTTATTTCATTCACATTCACTACCTCAAACTTTTAACTCGAGCATAAAGAATCCTCAATTCATCATTAAAATAAGTTAGCGAAGCATAAAAATACTGCTATATAAGAAGAGTAGTTTAAAGCGGCAGACTTATTACTATTATAATGTAAATATTGTCCGAAAAAATATAGTCCTATTTGTAAGAATAAATTTGAATACAAAATTATAGAAATATGTAGTTAAATAATAATAATAATTTCTAAATATATAAATTTGAGAAAGAAAACGCACATTTATTGAAGAAACTCGATCGAACCAACGAACGGCAAAATACATAAGCTTGTCATGCGAAGCTTTTCCGCACGATAAAGCGACAGGGAAGAGCTTTTGAAGCAAACAAGCCCTTCGGGGCTATTATCGGCTCGTAAGCATGTTGTAGGCCTGAAAATCTTTAAGTGTGACATTATGTTGTCGTGGAGCATGAACGCATGCATCTAGGTGCATATTAACGTGCAAATACGGTAAGAGGCTGCTCAAATACCAACATGACTCACCCCTCATTTCTTGAAAGCTATTACTACATATCTATCTACTTGTAGATGTATATCTGTAGAGGACTGTATACTTACTTCGCCGCGACAAATTCAGCGTCTCAGCGCGCAATGTCAACTCAAACTCGTTGAATTAAATGTCAAGAAGCTCAAACCTTTTTAGACTGACAAGCGTGTAATTTTAAGCAATTAATTAGAGCTTTAAAATTTAGTTTATTTTCTCTTTCTTACTATAATTTCAGATTGACTACAAGATTTTACGATATAATAGTGTTTTATCGAAAATATGATTAAAATTAAATACTTCATACATATTCAAGTTATTTTTCGCAAAGCATAATAAAAAGTTGGTTCTATAGCAACTTTTTTTCTTCTGTTAAAATTTGAAATAAAACATTCCTAGTCTGGGAGATTTCGACTTTTTGCAAGTTATATCTCGTCTAAAAATTACTTTATTCAAAAGTTTCGTTGAGATTTACATGATTCGCCTACAGATGGAAAGATAAAGTACTAGAGATAAAAATTTTGAGGTGACATAAAGTATATATAAATAACTGCACAAAGTTTTATTCTGTCGCTTTCTAGCAGATAAGTTATTTTATCTAACTTAATATTAACTTATACGTTTCTTTCCATTTGAATTCTTTTTAATTCGATAAGAAATTTCACAGTTTGGAAGCACGATTACAGTTATTTTAATAATTAGTTTTGTACTTTTCATTTTATATACTATCAAGTTACTTTCTAATTGAGGGTAACATTAAAACGGTAAGTGTCAAGTTTTAGACGTATTTACATTCTAAACTTGATTTCGGAGTTTGGTAGTAAAGTAAACATAACCCGTTAATGTTGCTACATTTTATTACAGGACCAAAAATTTCCCTGGAGAATCAGGTTGTAAGCTTTAGTAGAATAGTTTTCATTTGTGAAACTTGCTCTAGTCGCTATCATTTCATTTTGAACTAGAGTTGGTGTACTATCTCTGCGACGTAAGTTGCACATTATTTCGAAAGGATTCATTAACAGTATTGCATTTGATAAGTTAGAAATTTATGAAATTAGAAACTTTCATGTTACTTTATTACGTCAACTAAAATGATTTTCTTATTTAATAAATATTCTACCTAAGATGGTGAAAGACATTGGGTGTATTGTTTTTTATAAAGCTCGGTCTAATTAGCTAATATTTGAACGCGTAATATCTTGCCTAGATAGACTATATCAGCTTCTTATTTTAACTTTAAACACTAGATAATTTGTCCTGCTGTTTTTAATCAAAAATCAATAACGTTATTCGTTACATACAATTTTTTTATGTTTTTTTATAACAAAAATGTTTGGTTTAAATTTCTCAATATGTAATCCAAATTCGAAAGTTCAAACGAGGTTGCTTAAGGCATAAATAGTTCAAATGTAAATGACTTATTTTGAGCGTGATCTCCGATAATATTTTGTTGTGTAATAGAGCTGATTTAGGGAATCACGTTGGGATCCGATTCTGCATACTAGGACCTGTAACATCGAGTCAGCAGTACTGCGGTCTGTTGTAGAAACTATACCAGCAAACCACAAGTCGGTTCACCGCCTCTTTTTATTTGCAAACATCCTTGTACAACAACATGAAGCTTGAGCAATCGATAAACAAATGGACCGGTCAACCCTCTTCACATAGCTTCATATGTAAATATATAGAGAACCACCAACATTTATAAAAATGAATCAGTGGGAAACTTTTATTACATTTATTAAGTATGTATAGTTGCTTGTTTTATCGATTTATGGAAAACAAAATATACTATTTATTTACCCAACTAGGTTGATTAAACCAAGTGGTATACATTGATTGTTTACTTAATATGTATCATTATCATATATAATATTTTAACTAAACTCAATAATTTATGTTGTTATTTTGAAATTCCAATGAAAACATAACGAAAAAATTTCTTTAAAATGTGTAGGAGCTTACTTTATAAATTTCTGCATGTATCGTTTAAGCTGATTTGCTATGAGTAATCTATTACAATTTTCATAGCTTGACTCAATATTTTTGACTGAATAGTAAAAGTCATCAATTTACTTGAAGATTTTGAAATTTATATGAATACAGAATTAAATATAATATTGTATTTCTCCAGAACACTTATTTTAGAAATTTCCACTTGTAAAATTGAATGATATGTAACCGAATAATTTATTGGAATTCTTAAAAAATGTTTAAACAATGCTGCATCGAATATAATTATATTATTATAGTAATTAAAATTTGAAGTAGAAATCTGAAAGAAAAAAGATTTTGGTACAATTAAAAGTTTATTTATCGAAAACTACTATCCCAATGAACACTTCTAACTAAAACGATATTTTTGTATTAGATACTGATGAACTAGTAAAATACTGAAAAAGTTCCATCTCTAATGTATTTAAAAAATCTAAAACCTATCTAAGATTAACAAACTATTATTCATACACAGAAATGAATTCGTACAAAATACAATAATATTCCATTAAAAGATGTTAAAATCTGATTATGATTATCGCAATATCTCAGCAGCAGCTGGAGGCGCAGTATAAGCTTCTGCCTAAGATGTAAACAGAATAGTCAGCCCCCAAACTAAACAGCAAAAGCACACATATCGCATAGCTATCTCATTGTGCTTTGGCATCCTCTTGCTTCGTCTCGCTCACTCACTCTCTCTCACTCTTGTAAACAAAACATAACAGAACATAGTTACTGCCCTCTGCATTCTCTCATCCAAGACCCTTCTCTCAATCGCGAGCGGGCTTGGGCCAACGAGTAATCTGTTTATCCCATGCACTCAATATCCGGGGTTATCCTGCTGCTTTTCTCGTAATCGCCGACGCACTCGTCTACGCTCAACCCGACGACGCATTAGTGCCGACATTGCCGCCTCCTCTACCTCCTCCAGTCCGACACATACACATACATATACAATAGAGAGGTCGAATTCTGTCCCTACCCCTTGCCAATGCGCCACCATTATCCGGCTCGCGCGTCTATGACATTTCCATGAATTATGCAAGGTAATGTAGACGGATGTGCTACTCTACCGTTACCGACACCTCGTCCCTCCCTTCCCAAATGCATCATCTTCGTCATCGAGGTTTAAATCCTTGATGTATTCGGGAATCGAACGAGACAAGCTAGGCAGAAGAGCAGGTTGCTACCGCACGTACAGATCGGTAGACTTAATCAGATACGCAATGTCTCGTCGCTAAATATGCTACCTATAATGGATCGATCTGCCAACAATCCATTTGGAGAATACGGCAGTTTTCTATTTGCACGGAATCTCGTAATCTAGTATTGGTGGATAAGTTATTCACCGCCAACCTAACTGTGTAAAATTAGATGGGTTGACATGACATCGTACAGTGGAGTACAATGTTTTTATTTCATTCCTTTAATCTGAAATTCACACCTTCGCCGTTCATTTTCAGTTCTAGAATTGAAAAATAGGATCTTTGTAAGAACATTTTTTATCGCTTCTCGTTCAGTTTACAAGTTTTTATGCGACCCGATATTTGCTCGTTTCGTAATTACCGGCCTTTAATTAAGGACGGAAAGTTTGCAACGTTCTTTTTGAAAGACGTATAATGAAAAATTCCGAGACCATCAGAAATTCATTTTTGAAAACATCAAAAGCCACCCAGCGCTGGGGCTCAGCAAACGTAAGCTTTAGAATTAGATCGAAAGTAAAAAAGCTGTGAAGTCTGTGCTGCAGCGAGCCGTAATATTGTTGCATCTACCTCAATTGAACGCGAATTATGTGCGAAAAAAGACCAAGATACGCGGCTGCTTGTATATAGAATTACGAAAGCCACAAGAGACCATACAGTGCTATCGCCCCTGCGGACTAGCGCAACAACCTTGAAAGAAGAGCGGTAAAACTACTTGACCTTCTTACGGACGCGCAATGCTTGAACTGGTAAACTCAAGAATTCCAGTTGAAATCACAGCAAGTGATCCACCTACCTATACGAAAGGCGAGTTACGTGCTCAGTGCCCCCTAAGGCGACAGCGTAGGCGCTCGTGGAGCAGGAGGAAGAAAGGGAAAGATGAAGATAGAATAAATAAAAGAAAAAAAAGAATATACGATGCGTACTGTGGTATGTTGGCTCTTTCTTCCTTTTTCTTTACGACTTTTTCATTTGTTTGACTCTACTTTTCTGTATACTGGAGTCCTTTTTTTGCATTCTCTTTCGTACGTTTTATCTTTTGCTTTCGCAGAGAGTAATATTCAAGAGTTCTCGTACATACATACTGTGTGACACAGAAACACCGGCTACACCTGCTTAACTTGCCCGTGCATTAACGTTTGCGTTTGTTAACGTTAACGTTTCCTTCTTAGCTTTTGCTTTTACAAGTTCTTCTTTTCGGACGTATGTATGTGAACTTAATAAGCATGATTATGTGCTTTTTGTCTTTGAGCTTGTTTCGTTTCGTTCGAGCGATGTCTGAAATTGCGTTGTCATTTTTCTTTGAAGTTCGTGCCACACTAATGTTTTCTATAGAAAATTTCTTTCAATTATGCTAGCATAATTTTTTTTACCAGTAAACATTTTTAAAACCATTATGCGCAAATGATCAAAGTGAAAATTAGTTTTGTATTACGTGCGATTACTTTATAATTTTTATTTTCTACTTTGCAACTCTAGAACGTAAATTTTCTTTGAAAATATTGTTATCATTAGTGAACAAAGTTGTTTATCAGACACTTTTAACGCTAGAGTTTTAACAACAAAATCACATGAATATTTTTTATATGATTCTTCAAAATTATCTCAAGTTCAATGCAGAATTAAGATAAAGATTGAACTTCAAATTGTGAAAAAAATTTTGGTAGATATAATTTATAACGTGAATACTTACGAAAAGTTAATTTATGATATACCATTTGTGGAATATTAATCAAACTAAAAAATAGTATACGTGATTTGATTTGCAAACAAGATGCCATTAGTATATAAAATGTTAAAGTCATCAAAAATTTTCAAAACTAACCTAATAATATACGTCGAAAAAGGGGACCAAATAAAAAAATCTCATGTTTAATGAAGGTGTTTTACAAGTTTATATTGATTTGGGTACATTGGACACAAGAACATTTATTTATTAGATATATATATATGTGTGTGTGTGTGTGTGTGTGTGTGTGTATATATGTGTGTGTGTGTGTGTGTGTGTGTAAGCTTGTATGTTGACAAGCTAGGCTTGACCGCCCGTTGACTTGTGTGCGAGAGGCAGTATATAAGACTCCGAGCTGCTAGCATCAATGTTATTATACGCTTGTATATAAAGGTTTGCTATCGGCAATTGTATTGATTCAGGTTAGTTTTAAGTCCATGCGTTCACTGTGATATTTTTGGCTTTTGCTAAAATGTACATATTATGAATAAATGTTACAGTTATATCACTACATCATACAAGTGTTGATTTCAATCTCATCATTAGGCCACTCATAAATAGCGGTTTACATATCAATACAATGGAGAAAAAAGCAAAGTTTTATTTTGTCTCGGAGACTGGAGCTGATTCAAAGAGCACTATAATTAAAGTCAAAAGAATTCAATTACTCGATCATGAGGAAAGTTTTTTGTTTCCAGAAAATAAACAAACAAGTGCTCAACACGAACAGTTATTTGAGGACAAAATTGTTAAGAATGTGTTCAAAAGTTTAAAGGTGCGCAACAAATTTCGCAATGTCATCATAACCTTATCTGACGGACTAGAGAAGATATACTTGGACACAGAAGGCAATGTAGTGTTGTACGACGAATATTTGGAAGAAGTAAACACAGCGCAAGAATCAAGTGTAAACAGTGTGTCAACAGCAACAACATCACTTGAAAGAAAACCGAGTTCTCTGGTAAAAGACATAGTGATTAAGAAATTTAACGGAGATAATACCAATGCGAATGCTTGGATTAATTTATTTATTCAGGAATGTAACAGAGTAGGGATTTTACAAAATAAATACGCTGAAGTGTTAAGATTGTTTTTAGAGAAATCAGCTTTAGATTGGTATAATGTATTTATAAATGAGATCTCTATGTTGAATTGGGAGGCATGGAATAATGCCTTTATCGACACCTTCGCTGCACAATCCTGGATAGATATAGAATATGCTTATAATTATAAGTTCTACAATGGCTCGTTATTAGATTTAGCGTTAAAGAAAAGAAGATTGTTAGAAATGGATGATAGTTTGTCTACTAACACACAAATAAACATGATAGTGATTAGCTTACCAAAATTTATCCAAAATAAGTTAGAAAATCCATTACAAGTATAGAAAATTTAATAAACATTTTTTAATTTTAATAATAAATTTAATAAAAATTTAATCACTCATAAATAGCGGTTTACATATATATATGTGCGTGCGCGCGCGTGTGTGTATAGTTAAAATAATAAGAATTTTTAGTATAGTTTTTATGGATCCCTTTGAGAATATGTAATACCGTACATGTTAGAACCATCTTAACTAATGGAAAAATAAGAAAACTATGAGATTATCTTTTCAAAGTAATATTGCTTTTATCGTATATATTTTTGTTTTGGAAAAAGATGCTTATCAAATTTATTGGTAAGTAATACTAACGTTTTTCAAATGATGGAAATATGTTATGGACTATAGCAACAATTCTTTTCATAACGTGGATTGAACGAATTCTTACATTATGAATCCTAGGCATTTTATGAGATTAAAATTAATAGCCTTAGTTTGAAAGTGAAAAAGCAGCCGATCAACATTCCCTCTCACATGGTAAAAAGCGATGTAGCTTAGATTAGTATGAGAAGGGCTAACGAGTGGCTGGTTTCCGTCGACGATTAAAACTTTTTAAGTGGCCACTTGCTCAGAACAACGAACGAAAACCTATCTCTTCACGAGTTGCTGTGCTTTGTTTGAATGTTCGTGAACGAGTTTTAGAAGCTTGAGCTGCTTGAGAGTGTTTCAAATACTTTGTTTGTAGAGGATTAAGTAAGGTAATGATTAAAAATTTGACAATCTTTTTAAATTATAATATTAATTTTTTCGACACATAAATAATAAAACGATGTTTTTTTTCTGTAAATATACAAGTTTATTATTAAAACAAATGCAGAAGATTCTTTAACACAATTACTTGATATGGTCAAATATGATCGAGTATACTTTCAAAAAATATGACTAGTCATGAAATGAATTGGAATGAGATTCATAAACAACAACGAGAATAATAAGTATGAAAAAGCTAAAGTGATTAAAAAACAAGTATTGCAAACTCATTTTCACTTTTACCGTCATTTTAATACGTTTCCAAAAATGCGAATTGTAAAACTTTCTATCAGGGCTTTGGGATATGCTTTTTTCACATCACAGTGTCTACGGTATATCTTATCCTCCTTTGAGATTATACGCATACTGTTTACCATCTATCATAATTCACTCGTCGTGAATTACTAAATGACATTCAAGTTTCACTATAAATGATATCACGAATAATATAACTGAAAAGTAAGTATATACCTTGTCCACTTAAATTTAAGAGAGAGAAAAAGAGAGGGAGAAAGAGAGAAGAACTTGTAATTTTCAAAATACTTTGCTTTTATTTTTTCAACACGATTTATCCAAGCAAATCATTTTATGCAAACTTTTTTTTGTTCAGTCGAGTATAATAAGACCTTGAGACCTCATAAATCAATGATTTTATCGTTACTAAATCGAATTTATTAGGTCTACCTAATTTATGGCACGTTTTTCTGAGATAATAGATGAGCTTTCTTACGATATTTACGAAGCTCGTAAAATAGATGAGGTTTTTCCGGAAAGTTTTAAAATAAGATTTAAGTTAACTTAAATTTTAATTGAAGATATTGAAAACGGTGTTACATTGTTGGAAAATTCTACAACATTTGATCAGAGTATCTTTTTATAAATTACATTATATTTTCAAAATGTAACTGAGATGACGTTAATGAATTTGTTCACAATCAAACAGTGAAATACGAAAATGTATTACGGTACAAGCTATAAACTGCGATAGAACTCGAGATGCGGAGGAGTACGAAATGACATTCCAGGCAAACCTACGTGCTTGAAATTTAAGACAGTCTCATACAAACTAGGTAGGATGTTATGTAAGAACGGTACAATCAGGGTTTTGGCTGCCACATCGAATCGTCTAGCTCAAATAAGGATTCTTGAATGTGTCGAATAAAGTACAGTGTCAGGATGTCTTCGCATGCGAGACGTAGCTATTTTGAGGATTGTATATTACTTTTGAGCATCAGGTTAATTATATAGAATAGCAAAAAACCGAAATGTAAAATATCATTTCTATACAGTCGATAAAATTTGAAGTCATAAAACTAAGCTTTTCGACTTTTTGAAAGTAATCTATAAAAGTAGGTAAAATATTTATAAATTTGTTTAATTTGTATGAATTAAAATCGTTCCTTAAATAATTTTTCACGAAGCAAATAACGTATTGAAGAATATTTTAGAAGCAGAAAAGAAGAAATAAGCGACGTTACCGAAGACTGAAAAATTTGTTATTCTTATCGACCAAATTAAAGCTACTAAACCAGCTCAAACACCATTTGCAATGCAGAGCAGTCGGCGTGGGCGTATTCGACAATAATAGCATCGCGAAGGAACTGTATTAATCAAGCTAAATCAACTTGAGCATTAAATCAAGCTAAAAGTCCTACTACAATTCATTAAATTTTACAAACAACCTCGTTAACAAAACATCAAGTAAACCCCGAGGTTTCTTTAAAAAAATAATTGCAAAGTGATAGCAGCTGTGATAAGCACTATTGCTGTTATTTGTCTACATAGCAAGCTCATTTCAGCGCCCAATCGAGATATTAAAATAAAAAAATAAGTTGTTAAAAGTGTCATCCTTTAGAGAGAAGCTACTGCCTAGCTAGCCTGGCTTCTATGACGAGCTACTGCCATTAACCTACAAACACTGGAATCGATAAAATCTCTCTTTATCTGTCTTTCTCCCGTATGCCAAAAGAACCAGTCCAGTTTTATGACGCTAGAGAGAGAGGGAAAGAAAAATGCATGTGTGCGACCTCTTCCACCTCCTCTTTACTGTTGCCACCTAATACTTCGAACGATTTTACACTGTTGATCCTGTGGCGTAGCGCGCCATCCGGTGAAAATGCCTCCCTGCCGTCTAAGTACAGAGTTATGAACAGTCGGTTTATAGGTGTACAACGTGCTTTCTGTCTCGAGCACTATGTGCTCGTTTGTTCGCATTTTTTCTCTCTGTAAAACAAATTATACGGCCCTCTAGATAACTTTATTTGTTTCCAATATTTTACTTAAATTTATCTCCAAAATATAAATTGAAGTAGTCTATATAGGGCAAAGAAATGATAAACATAAACAGGTTAAACTATTTGAAAATCACTGTCCGACAGTACTTAATTCGCACTACTTACTAAAATTTTTTTAAATTCATTAATATCAATTTGCAATAATAAATATAATTGTAGTTAAAATAAATTATATAAAGAATTTATTAGAAATTTTGCATATTTTGCTCAATATGATCGAACAGTTCGGCAATAACAGCTTTTATCTGTACGTGCACTAAAATGTAATATGGTGTGCCCAAATACGTAGATACGGGTGAAGTTCGATCTGATATGGTCACAGAAAATTTCGGTAAGCCACAAAAAGGTAGACGAAAGTGGAAGGTGAAATGAAAAAGAGGGGATAGAGAACGAAAGTCTTTCAGTGACGCAGTATCCCCCCTCTCAAGCAATCGTAGAATCTATACGCCGTTGGAATATCTTTGGATTTGTCGAATTCGATGCGTATTGCCGTCGAGCAGCTTGACCGACATTTGCGATTTCTATATTTCGCAAATGTGGTGCAATGATAGTTAATAAAAGATCAAAGTAAATGAGGGTAGGAGCACTGTTATTTTAACATTGTTTTACTTTATTTATTCAAAATTTTCCAAAAATATCTTATGACTAAAGAAATTTAACCTAATTGACATTTTATAAATTTTTATTGGTGATAGAAATACAAGTATTTCTCAACATTTTTAATGTAAATATGTTTTCATGAATATATTTTTAATCACTTTATGAGCTACTGTATTACTCTTGTAGTACCAAATTTATTTTGAAATGTAGGTTTAGTATTTATACTCTAGTAAATAAATGATTTAAAAATCAAAGGGATTCAGTTATATTGGAAATACATTATGTTTGGACAATATGTATAAAGTGCAGTTATAATGCTGGTAAACTTTGACATTATTGAACTGTTAAATCTATCGTGTGCCAGAAAATTATTGATATTGTTCATCAGTTGAAATGTATTGCACAGAAACGTAACGAAAAATTATATTTCTTTTCAAAGTTGCCTCGTATTATATGTGGTAATGAAAATGTGCTGTATAATCTACATCTTCCAACCAGCAAATATTAACATTTTGCTCCGTTACGCCGTATCATGAAAATAAAAAATATTTTATTTTTATTAGCAAACAATATTGAGTGAATAATATTTCTCTGGACTTTGTTAAAATTTCTGGTTTTATCTAAAAAAACAAGCTGGATAAGCGATGACTGCAATAAAATTGTGGGAGATAAACGGCGCTAGGAGCTAATATTTATAAAGCTATAACCATTTTGATGCGAGGCATTATGACATCCCTCGAAGACAACGGACGATAGCTTAAGGTTAATTACAGTCTATAACTAGGAAAGTAGATAATAAACGATTCACATGAACATAATTCGCTCGATACCTCATATTCAAACTCTCCTAATGATTATAAAGGGATCGACCTATGAATTATCATTATCCTCCTTTCCATTTTTTTCATGAAATGGATGAATGATTACCAGAGGATTCACTTTTTTGACGTATACTTTAAAAGCCTTCGCATGTTGAACGCGTCCTGGAGTCTTCAGATTCTGGAAAACTATTATTTACTTAAAAAGTAATTTCACTAAAAACCGCACTCGAGGAAATTGATAGATAAACTTTAGAATGCCTTTGTCGTCGTTGTCGTATGACAGTAGTGGTGGAGGTGCTCGTCGTGAAATGTATTATCTTTTTCCGATTCACGCGCGGACAACGCGGGGTAAAGAGACTAAAATACAAGAGGAAAGAAAAAGAAAGTAAGCTAGAGACAAGACAGTCAAGGTAGAAAAGAAAGACGAAAAAAGCTGCAGTAAGGTAGAGCGAAAGACACAGAAAGAATACAAGTTTCGAAAGGCACACGTAGTCAGAATAAAGTAGTCCGCGGGAGAAACAAAAGAGACGGAAAAGAAGAAGACGAGCTACATACACCCCGAGAGGCAATACGGGGAATCAAATTTTGTCCCTCGGCAGAGCGCGAAATTGAGAGTAACCGATTTAAAATCGACCTCATTTTCCCCACGCGCGCGACACTTACATCCTCTCGTTAGGCAAGTGTCGGTGGCTACATAAACGTCGTCATCGCCGTCGTCCAATATCTGCTTCAAGGGCATGCATGTACGTATGCACTAGATATCCAAGAAGCGACAAAACGCATCTTCACTTCCATGAGACTGTAACATGGCAAGAGTGGAAAAACAGGCGATAAACTCTTTCTCACAGCTTGCAATAAAGCTTACAACCGTGTCCACGTGTCGCATCTCTTTCTCGCTTGTTTCGCTCTTCCAAGCATACTTTTTCAAATGTATATATTTTTCACAGACGCTTCAACGAGCTGTGTATAATATGGACATTGATGGTTTCGTGCATTCTTTCATTTTGAACGAAGGATGTATTCTAATCAACCTTCGAGATTCTCCTTACACGTGAGTAAACTTCAAAATTTATGTTATGAAAGTATTTTCATGGTACGTGACCAATTTGAGAATATAACTCACGCACCTCTCGATTTCTCTACACTGCTTTTATTTTTTGTTTAGAGCTGAGTGAAGGGCCAAAATTTACATCGAAGTATCGTCGATCTCTTTGATTGATTGAGATCGCCTTTGATACACGTTTACAAAAAATGTATTTCTTTGTTCTTGTTAGCATTATTTGTAAAAAAATATCAACGATTTTAGCTGGTATTCTTATTACAAAAACTAGAACGTTTAAAGTGTTACGTTTATCATAATTTAATAATCACCAAATAATTATTTAATTTACTATAATTTTTGTCATCAATTGATACCAATGAGTTTTCTTTAAAACTGAAATCCACAGATAAACTGCAATAACAAAAAAACTGGTGGAGTGACCGAGGGATAAAGAGAGAAAGTGAGAAAGATACAGCGGGCAAGCCAGAGGCGATGCTGTATGTCCACGGAAGTGGAAGAATGTTAGGGAGGAAGGGTGGTGCAGAAGAAAAAAGAAAAAAAAAGAGCTAACGACTGTATCGTGCGCACTGGCTTACACACAGCCATATACACTTAGGCAGGTAGAGAGCAGAGGCGCGAGGACGAGCTGTTAAAAAAAAGGCTGGCGTGGGTAGGAAAGAGCCCTCGTGAATTTTTATAGGATCACCCAGCTGAGTCGTTAACACGACGCGTTTGCACCTTTTCAAAAAAGCGCGCACGCCAACGAACCGTCGCGCTGCGCGGCAACCTGCAGCTAACGCTCCCGCATACCTGTCGTTGTCTTTCGTTTTTCCACCCACCCTGTCTAGAATTTATGTTGCATGCCAATGTGATAAGATGTTTTGCTCATTTTCTATTTTCCTCTCGTAATTTTATTTCAGGATCGTACGCGCGTGGTAATGGATGAGTTTGCTGCTAGGGGAAATCAATCGAACCCTGTGACTTCGCCGATGTATACGCGAAGGAGTTGGGCCTTTTTTTTTTATTCCGCTCGATGCACGGTGATTTATTAGAATGCTTCGCTCGGGCCGGCTTCGCGTGATATACTTGAAAGCTCCGATTATCGTCACTTTGCGGACTGTATCCATTTGTTAAGCCTTCAAAACTTTTATTTGCCAATTAAAATAATTGAATGTTTTTACATTCGAATTAAAAAATATGAAACAGAACGATAAATCACTCGCAAACTACGTAATCCGACAGATTTCAAATGGCATGATTACATCAACTTCCCGTCAGATCTTGAGATACCTTCAGTAAAGTCTACTCATTTTATTCAATATTATGCGATGACTATTATTTTCACTTTGTCCCTTATAATCTACCATTATCAAAGCCTTCTATAGACGAGTATAATGATAACTGTAACGAAGGTTTTAACGCTTTCTTAAAAGCGACAATAAAGTATTTTGCCAATTTCTATTAAATCTCGATTATATATTTAGCCCAATATTAAAATTAAGTTTATTTTACTGTGTTATATTATTTAAATTTTATAAGATTTTCGTCTGTTTATGGAATCAAAAAACGAAATAAATAAATTCACTGTTTTGATTTTGCGTGTATGGAAAGTAACAATCTAATTTTATCAGTAGTAACGATTACATTTTTTTTATTCCAAATCAAAATTGTTAGCGGGGTAACAATTATTTTTGCGTCAGTATGTGCATGATGCGAATTAGAATAAAATAGCGTAATCCGAAAGCTTAATGGGCGAGCGATGATCGATGAAAAATGGGGCATTCGTATCAGCTATCTCATGATATTTGCATATTAATTGTTGCCAGTAATAAATTTCAAAGCTGTTCTGAGCGCTACGCCACCCCGCATCGCCACTAGAATACACAACACTTTCTATCCGGCGCACGAAAATTTGATCAATACCTCAATAATTTAAATTTTGTAACGAACTATATCCTGTATCCTCTCAGTCTCTGCGTTCCGCCATTGTTTGCAGATGAAATATTATCCAAATAAATCACAGCTCGAGTGCTTAATAATGCCGAGGCATAAAACATTTATCCTGTAGACACAAACTGATTTTCATATAGATTCGGGCGAGATACGCAGCTCGATAATGAAAAACATAAAACCCGAGGCCTTCGATGAAATTGCCTGATACAAGCCCCCATCGGAAAGAACGATAATACCCACTTTAATCTTGTGCAGCCTGCGAGAGAGTGAGAGCATCGCATGATACATCGTCCGCTGATTAATTATCAATTGCGCTTGAGAGTATAGGTCAATGTGGCATATTCAGCTTCCATTACAAAAATTTGATAAACGAGTGGCGAGCATGCGAAAATTGTCTCCCGCTCGTGTTTACCAACCTGATGAATCAGCGCCGCTTGCAGATTGTGAATTGCGAGCGGCATCCACTAGTCCCACTAGTAACATCGACGACAACGTCAGCACTAGACACCACATTTTAGTCATTTGTTCCGATTGATTAACCACGCGACACCACACAGCTACTCGTCAACTCCACGATCATGATCAACGAGTAACACGAGCAACCATATCCACGGTACGGCACCATGCGAGAAACAGCAGGTAGTCGCTGTCCCCTTGATGTTTAACGCTCTCTCTCTCTCTCTCTCTCTCTCTCTCTCTCTCTCTCTCTCTCTCTCTCTTTCACTCTATTTCGCTGCACTACAACACTTGGTCTACTCTAAACGTTTCAATGGGCAGATTCATATCAGACTGGTGTGCATCCACTGACGTCTCTCTCTCTATCTCTCTCTCCCTCTCTCTGCCTGAGCACTCAGTCACGCTGTACTTCACGCTGTTTAAACGTCATGAAAAGGGTGAGATTGGGTATAGCGTGTCGCCTCTGCAGTTTCATCCAACGAAGCCACCAAATTCTGCTTGAAACAGATTTATTGTTATTTATTTTATCTGTACTGCTTGCAAGCACTATTTGAGACTAAACAATGCTCTAAGATCTCATTCTCTCAATTTTTCCACGTGTCATCGACATCGCAGCATCTCTCTTGCTAACCACGTGTCACGCTATTGTCGCGATATTTCACTGGCCTAAACGGCAGAACTTCAACTGTCGAATAGGATCAGTAACACGTCGGACGATTGATTAATGAAAACTCATTGAAGAATTGACGAGATAAAGAGAAAGTTAATTGGTAAACGGATAATAGTATTGAAAAGATGATCGTTTGAACCGCGACATATCCCACGCACGCGTGGTCCTTCGCCGACGTCGGACCGCACACTGATATATACAGGAGTGAGAAACCGGGGCGCTGGAAGAGCGCCGGCGCCACCCTGCGGCTGACGATGAGCGCGCGCGTAATGCTTTGCTGCCTGCTGTTGCTGCCCTACTCCCTTCCCTTTCTCCCCATGGGGATTTCTTTTCTCACATGCGCAACCGTGATTGGTACCGAAGGGGCTATACCAATACTGTGTTAGAGCAGGGTTGCTGACTATTCAAATGAACCAAATACTGAGAAAGAAAAAAAAGAAGGAGAGAAGTAAGAGTGAATTGCCGAAAGCTTCCGCGTCATTTACGTAAAACGAAGAAGTAGTTAACTAATTGCTAAGTAAGCGGAGAAAAGTAACCCCAGTGAATTTGTTCTGGTAAGTAGAGAACGAAGCTTTATAGGGAAGCGCTTACGCAAGTAAATAGATGGTAAGCAGGATGATTTTGTTTTTGTGTTAGTGACGCGCTATTGTCGTCGACATCATAAGTAAATCCTTTACATAAAGTAGTTGATTTGATTTAATACGTCTATTATGTCTGCCAAATGATTCAATATTTTTTATTTATATGCATTTACGAATGTAAGTTACATATAAAAATTATTTATGAAACGGTAGAATTACCAAATTAATTATAATTCCTCACTGTTATTTTAGAAAAATTGAAGTTTAAATAATGAGTGAAGAATATAGGATGCCTTCAGAGAAAAATTACGATACGAAATATGACATAAATGTCAAAAAATAAATTCATACAGCGTGCAAAAATAAATTGTATTTTGCTTATTTTAAATTAAAAATGTTAATAGTCAAAATGTTGTGGTTTCCTCATAGAAAATATGATCATGAAAATAACCAGTTGAGTACTTTTGTATAAGTTTTACATTCGCATTAATTCCTCAATTATATCGAAAATTCACAACTGTAAAGCAGCAGTAAAAGAAGCCAAGAAAAGGTCAATGTCAAAATAAAGGAGATAAAGATATTATCGTAACAATTGTATAGCCTGCCCATAATCGTGTACAGAAATTGTTGTCTTAGCTGTAGCTATTAACTATTTTATTTGTTTACTTTTCTTCAGTCGAACGATTTGATGATATTACGTCATAATTATTTATACACTGTACAGTATGGGGATGAAATATCTCGTTTAGTTGCACTTTTACTCACGTCCAAATTACGGAGTGAAGATTTGAATAGAAATCATTCTATTTGATTTTTTGTCAATCTATAACTCTTTTATTTACCCGGATATTTAGTTTTGTACATTGTACCGCGTGCTGTTGAATTTTAAAACGTATATTTGGAATATTTAGTAAAATGCACACAGCTGGAAAGAAACAAAGATACCCATAGTATACGCATTAATTATACCCGTACTTTTTCTCCGTGTGTTTAAATATGCTATGGATATTTTGCAAACTCGTTTACTATTTAAAGTTATTAAAGTAGTCTAATTGCTCTTATTATTATAATTTTTCTACCACAACCATTTGATTTATTCATGCAAGTACATGTTCAATTGTAAAATATAAATTTTTCATAAAAATGAAGTCGATTCTTATAGAAATTGTATTCCTAAAGCTATGATACAATGAGCTAGATATTTCATCGTACTCTAGTTATTCTGTATTTACAGGTATATTATTTTTGTATTTATAAAAAAACTTATATATAAAAAATAAACTTAATTGTAATCTGATAATCAATTATTATACAGTTAGGTATGTCTGTACATATTATATAAACATTATTATCAAGGGATGGAAAAATTTATTGATAGTTAACTTACTTTTCTAAATATAAATTATTATCAAAATTGAGAAAAGCCTTTAACAATAACAATTCGCATTTTTGTTGATAGAAATTTTTATTAAAAATATAGGCGGCAGATCACATTTTCATATAACAATTATTCCCAATCATATATTAGTCTCGTACGTAATTGTTATTGGCATTTAAGCTACTTTATAATCATTATTTCTATGTCTTTTTTTACAATTATGCAAAATCTATATTAAAAATTTTTATTGAAAATCCTTCAGTGATGTCATCGAGATTTCCACCAAAACCCGCGACTCTGAACCGCCGTGTTTGCCTTTAGCCAGTATATGTGCGCCATCCGGAAATGGGCCAGTACCGCCATCTGTACTAGTGCTTTATAAGTTCATTAACACTGTTATAACCGAAAAGTACAAGCATCGATAATGTAGGTGTTATCATTACTATTTGTTTTTAAATCGTAATTCATTTCAAAGATAGAATAAACGTGTTACACGAGGAACACTTTAAATAAATTCAATTTGAATCATATCGGCTTTAACTACTGTAGATGCTGAATATAATAGTGCTCAATATTATACAAATAAATGCCATATAGATATTAATTAACAACCTGATAAATGATAATTTGATTCCATTTTTTTTTTATTGAAAAGTGATAGAAGACATATTGTGTGTATTTCAGTGAACTTTGCGGTGAAGGCATACCAAATTTACATTTTACAGATTAATGATTTGTACCATAGCAAGATAAATTCATTTATCTGCTGCACGTTCCGTACGTTACAGTTTTCAAATTTGATCTATGTACTTGAATCATTTGAAATTGTAATGAAAAAGATGCCCATACAGGAGTAATTTATTAAATGTATTTCACAGGAGTGAAAAATTTATAATAAAAAATGTATTTGAGTAAAAAACAATAATTACGATAACAAAGTAAATTAACAAAATTACTGTATAATATTGATCTTAAAATATGCTTAAAAAACAAATATGCAATTTCGTTATTAAATCGCTTCGTAGAAACGTAACATAACTTTCGATGTGCGGCTATGTTATCGTTAGACACGTAAAGACCTAAATGTCATTATGTCGAAATGCTAATCTATAAGCAAAATTAATTTTCCTTGTAAGGCTAGCTGAGCAAATTATTGAGTAAAAAGCATATACTGAGCAAAAGAATATACTATGATCGTATACTGCAACATTGTGCATTTTCCAAATATGTATTTTGTTAATAACTTTTCGTAATAAATAAGTGTCACAGTATCCAACTGAATGATATTAATTGTAGGTAAAATTAAAAAGAAATCTTTTATTACTTAACAAGTATAATTAAATCAAATGCATGTAAGATCACTTGATAAAGAAAAGACCAGACTCTTTCATTTTGAAAATTTAGTCTAAATCTTGAAGTCATTTATAAAATCCTCCTACACAGTGGAAATAATTATTCAAGTTTTATGGCTGTATCCTAGCCGGAACTTCAAAGCAAGTAACATCTTGGTCACCTTCTTTCAGAGCCCAGTGTACGACCAAATCTACCTGTATAAATTATCATAGTTATTATATTTGTTATCATTATAATTACTATTATTATTATTATATTACACAATTGTATAATTTTATTTATAGATAAAATATAAGTGAATTTTTACATTACAAATTGGAAAATTAATTAACATTATTTTCACATTTTTTTAAAGTAATCAATGTATTTTACTATTTTAAGTTTTGTAAAATTTTAAATTAACATATTATCATTTATTTTGTAAAAATAATCTTATTCAATAAGAAATATAACTCACCGTGGGATAAATCTGAAGGATGGGAAACTCGTTCTTATAAATATATTCTACTCCCTGCTTGAGTGGACACGAGGTAGGTACATTATCAGCATTGAAAATTTTACTACAAGCATCGGTACCATCAACACCGATGAAGGGTAATGACATCCCAAGAATATTTGCAAAGACATTAGTGGTAAGTTTAGGGATGTCACGGTTAGGCGTAAACTTTTGAATGATGCCAACTTTAGTGCGCTTCTTCAGTTTGCATGGCGGTGCGTCGCAGTTCGTCACCACGACTCTTGTAGTATCGGGAAGAGGTTTGCCTTGAGAGATAAGAAAAAAATGTTCAACTATCCAAATTTACTAATTGTGTAGCTAAAGATAGGTTGTTAATGTTTTCTTAAGTACTACATTTCCTAGAAGATAAACATCGTTAATGCACGTTCGATGGTAATTATTGAATCGTGCGTGCCGACTGTTGACCCCCGCTTTCGATTTATCCGGAGATAACGAATGGGAAAACTTGCTGTTGTAGACTCTGATTGATTTTAGACTTGTGTTTTTTTTCTTTCAGCTAAAAGGTAAAGTATGTAACTTGCTCTGATGTTGGATGAGTTAAGTCTTCTTTTACCATAAGAATGAATTGTATTTTCGATTACGTTTTCAACAAGCTGACTGTGTTATACCTTAAAAATCACAATATTATCCCAATGCGTTAACGAAGTTGTTAATTACAAAAAAGTGCCAATTTAGCTAGCGTGAAATCTTATAATAAACGCAAAAATTAACGACGTATATAACAAGAAAATTTCTGAAAAAGAAAAATTTTTATTCAGTAAAATTTTTGTAATCCGTTTAGAGTGTAAAAAAAATAAATATTGGTACGATATAACTACTACGATAGATTTTTATGACTTATAAGAACTAGTTGAATTCTAGTAAAAATAAAATTCATCTACAAAATTTTTTTCTCAATTCTCATAATAATTATATTGAAGATAATAACGTATGATGTCATACATGCCCTCTATTTTCGTGAAGCTAACAATGTATGAAAATAAAATTGCGTTTCTGATTGAAAATTAGTTCAACGAAGACATAAACATCCAACTCTCGTCGTTATTACTAGTTGGGGAAATCTGTATTGCGATAAGTATTTGATAGTTCCGTATGACCCGAGGTTATCAAATCACTAGCATACTATTACTCAATAGAGATAAATTTACCAACGATGACTATCTCAACCCAATTTTTCTTCACGATTACCAAAGCTATTTCAATATCTTCCACGATTAGTAAACATAATAGTTATAATAATAAAAACAATGAACTCGTGACAGATAATAATTTTTGACGGTGTCTTAACACGGAAATCCTACCGACAATCAATTAGCAAGATCGCGCATGAAACGCAGTAAGAAAACAACAAAATGCAAGAAGACAGTTCCATGGCTTCTCGACCTATTAATGTTTGGTAATTAATCAATGCAAGAACGAAGAAGGAAAATTGTAAAAGCAAGTGAAAGGGGCTATGCGTCTAATAATATCGAATAACTGTCTAGAAAGCCTATAACACAAATATGACGTCTTGTAAGAGACATGCAAGTGTCGCGCGAGCTATCGCATAACCACGTATGCGACTCATGGGCTTGAAAATATAAACGCGCATTTGACCGTGAACTCACCACTTTTGCACTCGTTGACACGAGTAGCACTCGCTTGGACAGCAAGAACTGCAGCCACGGCAAAGAGAAGCAATGTTGCCTTGGTCATGATGATGAAAATCGACGGTTGCGTCTATTACACTCTGTTTACAATACCTACAGAACAACAAGCTCTTACTCCGCTAGTTCTGCTGCTTCTGAGCGACTGACTGCCGATCGTCCAAGACTGCTTGTATATACACACAGCTGTGGTAAGCGTGGGGGGATATAAATCAACAACCGCGGAGCAGCAGGTGTCTTTCTTCTTCTTCACGAGGCAACAATGCCATACCGTGATTGTGTGATGGCTCTCTGCGACCGAAAGAATAGCTTGCTTCCGTTTATTGTTGTATATACACAAGCCGGCTTATCACTTTTGGAGGCCGATTGATCGTAACGCATTAAGGATTAAAATTCTTCTGTGGACAGTAACGTGGAGTAGCATCTTAATTAGCGCTCATCTGGTTTTTTCTTTTTGTTACGAATTCTATTAATGACGTAGACTACACATATTAGCACACGTTTGAAGGATTATTATTTTATCTTTTGTTATCCCGTACGGTTCGAAGGAAAATTTTTTTTGTCTCCTGTACACTCGATCAACCGTAAATTGTACGCTAATGGCATGATGATAAAATGTTCATTCTATCGCTTCGAATAGATGTGTTGTAAGACTTTTTTAGTGCGGAGCTATGATACGACGGTAGGACTTTTTTTTTCTTTTTTTTTTGTTAAACCTGGAATTCTTGGATACTTAGTCGTCAAGATTGTCTGATTATATTTTAAATTTAAAATATCGTTCATGAATCGCGGTTGACTAATAGTTATATTTACTTACTTCAAAATCACAGCGGTAAAAGGTCTTGATGGAGGAAAATAATTTTTATGGAATTTCCAAAAAACGTTTGGTATCGAATGAGCATAAAAATATCAGCGCACATTTGTCATTACGTCGATTAGATATATTTGAATATAAATTTTATATTGTGAAAAGTCTGACAGTGATTTATTTTATAATTTGAAAAAAAAAAAGATTATTTCGTAAAGAGAAAACCGAAAGACCAACCTGGTATTGTATAAAATTTAACCATTTCCAAAAGAAATCATAAAGAAATCCGATGCATATCAAGTTTATTAATACCAACAATTTTATCACAAATCTCATCTTTCGTAATACTCATAACAAGAGCCATTAGCATGAAATAATTTGAGAAGAGGTAAGTAAGCAGAATGACGATGGCAACGCGTGATAGTCGCTCAGCAAAAGTTGCAAAAGAACGAAACAGCAAGCAAAAAAGTAAGAAGTTTGAGGCTGGTATGTACATGTCATCAATTTAAAGGCCTTTTCTTCAAGTTTTAAAAATTCTAAAGTCTCTTACTTTGCGTACTCGAGGATTATTATTTGTATACATTATTATTAATGATAGCCAGTGCTTAAAACATTCTTCAATACATTAGCAGTGAAAATAAAGAGGAAAGTGAGAGATACCAAACTGAAAAAGAAATTATATTCTCTAATAAATGATCTTGAGGCGTTTTAAGAGTATTAACACTAGTAATACGCTGTGTACGTGTAGAATTTTTAATCAATTACACTCATGCGCTGCCCAAACGAACAATACAACAAAACATTAGTGATGTACTTACTTTATATATCATAGTCTTTCATGAATTATGATGAACTTGATTACTTATGAAACATAATAAACTGCTCAGATGAATACATTTTTGAATTTCATCAATATATATCTCGACCTAGTGAGAAGAATGTCCTATCCCGCTCTCGAATAAAAAATGTAGTTGTCACTCTTTCTCTCGTTAAAATTGGAAAAATTCTGAATAGACTCATTCGTTATTCTAAAAATAAAGAAAAGTTATGAGCACATGCTAGGTCATTGGACTTTTAATAATAAACGTCCGAGGGAAATTCAAACTCAAGGAAATCAATGAGATATTTCTTAAAATGCCATTGAATTCGTCACGAGATTAATGGAATATTTTTAAATAAATTTTACTTGTGTTTCTAAATATACACTGTTGATTCACTGAATATTTTGTCAAAATATATTCGAATGCGATGATATTTCATACAGTTTATACAAAAAAATTCAAAAAATCAAATTCTTGCAATGTTGTGAGATTACTTGAGTAACAAATAAATTACTTAAATAATAGTTGAAACCTTAAAGACTCATACGTTTATGTAAGCGAAAAATCAAATCGAAATTCTAAGTCGTATAAAGATAATTGCTGCCTAATCAATTTCTCGTCTAATATTTACGTAGAAATTGTTAACGTATCATAAATACTTTATGATACCTTTATTATCTTGAAATTATATTAATTTGTTACTTCTTTATAAATATATTGAATAATTATTTTCTTCGGAATGTTAAATATTTTTTAAAGTAAAATGAATTACTGCTATATTTAAGAACAGTTTAGAATATTTAGTGAGTGTAGCGAATTACCCACAAAGGTCAACAATACAGTGATCTATATATCGATGACATAGTTTAAAAAGTTTTTTTTCTTGCAATATCTATAGGCATAAAAGTCAATTCGAAAGGCATTGTTTGACTTTATAAAAAAAGTTCTTTTTTTTTAGTTACGTTCAAAATGCCTATGAATAGAACCCAGGGTAAAAACAATCGTGAAAAATTCATTATCACAACAGCAAAAATAAACTTCCAGGAAATTCAACAACCAGATTGTTGAGGAAAAAGAACGCCTTGATTTTAAATGAATTTCACGTTGACGGAATTAGCACAACAATAATAGTGATACGACAATAAACCTCAGTCTATATATGCGGGGTTCTGAATCCGTTACTTGAAATTTCACATTATCGTTAGGTCCATATATGTAACCCCACGTGACAACCATACAGCAATACGTAATACGCTCTTATAATAGTAAGCGCTATCCTAGTTAGGAATATTAGGAAATTTAATTATAATTGATAAAAGTGTGATTTGAAACTCAAAATGTGAAGAAAATGTTTCTAAAATATAACAATTATTATCAATTCAAATATTAGTTAATGTTCTTTCAAATAATACCATACAAATATCATTTGTTAGTAAATATTATCAATACATGGTATTTAATACTAAAATAACTGCAGATGGTAAGGTAGTAACTCAAGTAAATCATTCATTCAATGTAGATTTCTATAATATCAGCAGGGTAGTTATTCAACTTGTATAAACTTAAGTTATCCTACGTAAAATTTCCTAATTACAGTCAACGTGGTAATGAAATTGAAAAAGTAGAAGTATATTGAAATATCTTATTTGTTAGAATCAGAAATAGTTCGTTGATATATGTAATTTAGTAAAAGTTATGCGAACGGTGCAAATGTATAATCAACGTAATCTAAGGTGTACGGCAGGAATGTAGCAATTTATTCATTAATAAAATGCAATTACGCGACGACGTTCACTTTAGCGTAAAAGAAAAGCACATATGAAACGAAAAACAGGACATTTATAAAACGTCGAGAGAATTTAGCAACTCGTCAGAGTGGGTCGAGGTGGAGTCGAGCCGGACGCTATACTGCATGGCACTTCATATATGCATGTAGATCGACAAAGCTGCGTAGCGCTGTAGTCTATTACCGCTGAAATTCCATCAACGTTCTCGCATATTCGTGTCCTTTCTCCACGTTATAAACTAGACGTAGCGAGAGCGAGCCAGCGGGCAAGCGGCCGGTCGTAGGTTGGGCATCACAACAGAATACTGCAACGCTCGCTCGGCCGCCCGCTTCGCTTAATAAAGACCAGAATGGATGGTTATTATTACATCCGCGATTATAATTGTACATTACACGTGGGACGCGGCTCGCGCGTATAATTACATTATACTTTGGAAAGGTGCCTCTCTCGCTCTCTGGCATTATCGTTATCGTTATGGGACGACATTGTCGAGATGGCGCGTTGCCGCTTTATGCGTTTGCAACTCTCGCTCTGCTTGTGTGCGTTGAGCTTGAACTGGACGCGAGATACGCTAATTTGAAAAGTAGAAAAGCCAATGCTGTTTGCTCACTGAAGGCGAAGGAAGAGAAGGGCCGACGACGCTTGGAAAAATCCAACGGGATTGCCTCATCTTTGGCGGAGTAAAGAAGCGATAACGAGGAGTCAGCCATAGAAAATACTCATTTGTAGAGAGACGCCTTAACATTTTTAGAAGTACATCATTATATAACGGATTCTAACAAGATCTATATTTTAACAACTTTTATAGACGAAATTTCGCCTCTAACAATAAATCGGTTTGAATTCACCCTCCAAAAAGATTTCCTCTTTCTCTTCCTCTACACGTACACGCAGATGCTGTTATTTACATTTTTCATTGATGCAATAAAAAAAAGATAAAAGAGGAACAAAAAATATTCTCTCTATGAAATTTGTGCGGATCTGCATATTGATGCGCGTTGGCGGCGAACAGAAAATGATTATCCTATATTCAAATACACTGTGACAGGGGCACTCGCGAGAGAGTGAAAGAGAGAGAGAGAGAGAGAGAGAGAGAGACAGGGGCTATTACCATTGCAACGAGTTTGGTGGAGGCACGTCGACCGGTATGGGGTAAGGGGTATGGGAAAGGCCGCAATACAGTAAACAAGCGCTGGTGCGGGTGGTATGCGTCGCTCTCTAGTCGAGCTTTTTTACATAGTAATGGTATTCATCGAGGTGAGTTCCGCTGGGCCGACTCTCGGCCCCCGAACGTATCGTTCGACTCTCTCTCTCTCTCTTTCTCACGTCGATCAATATGTACACCCTTTTTCCAATCTGCGTAAGATTCGTCAGTCTGCTGCACAGCTTTATAAAAAAATGTTTAATGAAAAGATCACAAAATCAACGACTACTATCACCATGATATATCTAAGTTTTCCGTTCTTGCATATAATAATGTCCGTATGTTTAATATGAAAACTGTCGGAGGTCGTGAAGGGTACGCGCACACACGCGGACACATAGCTTGCCTAGCGAGAGTTATTACTCTCCTAGACTGCGAGGCAGCGCTCGCGCGTGCCTCGTGTGTAATTTTCAATTACGCCCGGTGCGCGCGCTCTAGAGCCAGCCGCCCTTTTTTCTATTTCGGCTGGGATAAGCGAGCAGCACACCACTGTGACAGTCGGTTAATTAAACCCGCGCTGCTGCGTTCACGTCATACAAGCGCGGGGCACGAATTTTCGAGATCTTTGTACGCCGCGATTAAATGAGGGTAGAAAAATGGAAAGAGAGAGCAGGCTTGAAAAAGACATTATATTTATGGGATTGACGTGCGAAGTCGATGAATGTTTTAAGAGTATAGTACCATTGTAAAATGGCACGAAAATTCAGTTTTACACGATAAAGTAATCTTCTTTTATCGTACAAACTAGCGAAAAGTCATACCAAACGAGAAAAGTGGTCTCAAGCAGTGTGACGGCTGTGACGAAAACGAGTAAATTACAGAGCAGCTGCTGCTGCTACTTTTATAGAGTTAAATGTGACATTTCCTCATGAGGAACCAAAAATGCAGCCAGTGAGGAAAAGAATCATTATACGCACACGAAAATAAGAACGGGAAAAGCGAAGAGTGAGCGAAAACAATTAGTGTATATGAGAAATAGATGCCGTGAAAAAGAGAGCTCTAATTTATACGAGTCAAACTAGATTTTCATCTCGTCGTATGTTCGGATGAATAGCAAAAATTAACGCGCACTCTTGCAAGGGAAGGTAGGGTTTAAGAACCGTCGTCACCGCCACCGACACCGCAAGAGGAATGAAGCTAAAAGGGAGGGAGAAACAAAGGAGAGTAAGGCGCGCAAGAACGAACGAAAGACCTCGAAAGTGAGAGGGACGGAGTTTCCGGCTGGCTGCAATAAGAGGAAGAAAGAGAGAAAAAGAGGTCGGGGCTTTATAGGCGGCCCCGACAGCGTCAAAGGCGCAAGCTCGGGCTGGCGCAAATTCTCCGTGAAATCTTCGACAAACGGATGTAAGGTAACTCATTTCCGTTTCATCGACTAGTCCGTTAGATAAAGGAGCAGAAAAAAGAAAAATAAATCAAATAACTGCAGACGTCTAAACAAAAGCTGATTGATTCACATGACGTAATTACACTCGCATTGTGCCCAAATGCGATACCGACAAATTTTTTTCTATCAGGACAAACTCCAGAGTCAGAAAACGAGAAGGCTAAACGCTCATGAAATTTTACAGCCCGTTCCTGCCCGAGATTCCTTTTATCGGTTACCAAAGAGGGAGAGATTTCGCACGAATCTATTTTACATCTTGAGAGCAAAAAGAGCAGAGTTTGCGAGCGTGATATGACTATATCGGTTCAGAATATATTATCTAAAGTTTTTTGATCGTCGCTCTCTCTACCTAGCCTTTTTCCTAGAATTTCTAAACTCGCACTTTCTGAAATTGCATGCCAAGATTAAATTCTAAGAAGTTTCATTATATTCACGCAACAACGATTCTATATAATAATAACGACAAAATGAATATTTCTTGATATGTCGGATAGTATACGACGAAACTTAATAAATGTGACAAATGTGTATCCTGACTGAAGTAATCTGCTTTAGTTCATAAATAACTTTCCATAAATAAAAATAAAAAAGAAAATAGCGATAGAACTTAGTAGTGAAGTTTAGCAGTCCGTCGTTTAAACTCTCAGCTCGTTTTAATAGTCCGGCAATCCAGTCAAATAAGGATCAACTTGATAACCAGATTTTTGAAGCAAGGTTGCAGTTAAAAGGCAGGCAGGCAGTCAAGCAGTAACTTGGCTCAGCAACAGCTCTGCACGTAATATCTCTATGACAGCAGAACGTTCACCTGTATTCGCTCTCTCTCTCTCTCTGTCTCTCTCTCTCTCTCTTTCTCTCTCTTTCTTTCTCTTTCACTCCCTTGAGAGAATATATTTCACGCTCTTGTTAGGAAAAATAATTAGTGACGCCAGCTACAGAGGCTGAAGCAAACTATGTTGTACGTGGCAGAGGAAAAAAGGTTGCTGGTAACGCGTTGCAACTATCCTTTATATAAACGTTGTCCTCCACCACCTTTTTCATATACGACATTTACGCGCAAGCATCATCGCCCTCTGACATCCCTCCAACCCTGCATGTGCATTTTTATATGATCGCACACGAGAGAGAAAAAGAGACAGAGAGAGAGGGAGACAGATAGAGAGAGAGAGAGAGAGAGAGAGAGAGAGAGGGAGAGAGAGAGAAAGCAAGTTGCGTCGTCGTCGCTTATACGAGCTCGAAGGCTGCGCTTAAGCGGTTTACAAATTTTTGCATGAGTGCCGTGTAGCTTTTGCGGCTCTACAACGTCGTTAAGTGAAATACTCTCTCCTCTATGCTTACATGTTGGTGTGCATTTGAATTTTATACTGTTGTAAAATTAGCATAATGATTGGAAATATAAAAGCTATTCGAACGAGAAAGAACGGAGGTCCTGCTGACCTTATAGCCAGGAAAAACTACCTTTACAAAGCGGATGGTTAGCATGAGAAATTGAAATTTTCAGCAAAAAAACTTTGAAAATTGAGTAATACATTTATTTTAATATATTACAAGATTACAGAGGTTCTAGTGCGATGAACATTGATGTATCGATTTTTGTTTGCACTCGAAACAGCAAATAAATGTTAGAACATTTTGAAAAGCTTTTATTCGTCAAAAGATTTAAATAAATATGAAAGTCAATCATAAATGAAAACTGCATTTAATATTTTCCTACAGTATTAACTGCAAAGAAGACAATTGTTTTTATTTTCGTACAACCTACGTAACTGAGAAATAGTGCGAGTTTTAAATTTTGACTGTTAACAGAAACACATTCAAATAAATCACAACAAAAATACTGTATATGCTATGAAATCTGAAAATGTAGTTAGATAAAAAAAAATTCAAATTTATCCAAATGAATTTGAATTCTGAATTAAATTTTTAGCGACTAATTAATCAATTTCACCAGTTGTTCATACTTAGCGAGCGAAATTGATGGAATATCGTAGGTAGGCGAGAAAATTGCTATATCAAAGCTGCCTGGTGACGTATGATGTAAAAAACAATTTGCTTCTCCTACGCGTATGAAGCATCGTTATTGTATGTTTTCATGTAAAGAACACGTCAGAGAGGCAGGTGAGAACGAGAGAGAAAATGGTTCATCATGGCAAGGGCTGCTTGTATATATGACTTGAGAAATAATGTACCAGGATGGCCAAAGGTGACGTAAAACGTTTACGAGGTACGACGTTTGCTTGTGAGGTGCCTCCATCATATAGTCGAAGCAATAGCTACGTTTATTTACGTGTATCTAACCCCTTACTAAGGCAATTTTGGTTTTAAAAATTTTGTGTTTTAAAATTTTCACGGTATCAGTTAATTAACTCGATTAAAAAATCTGGTAATTAAACAATTGAGCTGCATGAAATATAATTTCTCAGTGCAAAATAAATAAAATTTTATTCTTCTAGAATTAAAATATTGCATTAAATTAAAATTGAATTCAATAGTTGTTTTAAACAAGTGAACATTAAATTTCTGTAGGAATTATACAAATAAACACGTGAGTTGTTTGTTTAAAGTTTCATTATATAGCATTTAATTGATAATTTGTTAAATGAAAAAGTAAAATAAAAACGTAGTGAACTTGCATAATTTTAATTGATAATACTAAAACATATAATCGCAACCCGCGACCGCATCCTGAACTGTCGCGGGAACAGCCCAGATCCAAAATGTGCGTCACTCTCTATCTCTCATCCTCTCACTTGATTGTCCCTCACTGCGAAAAAATCTGCCACATACTACTACGTATTTTCTCAGCTCTCATAATTCCCACACTTTTAAAGTACATCTCTGACATCAAATACAAAATATATGCAACTGTTAAAGAAATGCAAATTCGCACAGTACTCAATATGATATTACTGTTGCACTTTCCGATTTCGAACAATTCCCAAAGAATTGTACGAAAGAGATGAAAAGTCAAGACCAATAGAGATCTCAAATAAATCATCACTTGACCCTGATTACTTTTCCAACACGTTGATATTGCCAAGTGATTGAAGCTGCTATACGCGCACTCGTGCTGATTGAAGCGATCTCGCGCTGACCGTAGTGGAATTACGAGCGACTCTTATGTGCCTGCATAGTTTCGTCTCGATGGGATTCGTCGCGCGTGAGATATATATCTGCCAAGCGAATTTTCGAGACAGATGAAAAAGCTCTCTCACTCGTGCGCAAGAGGGTTGCTGAAAAAGCAAAATGTTCGATAGGGAGAGATGGATATATACTCGAACTGCAAACTCGTAATGAACATTCAAAATGCCGAGGCCAATTAAATATTTGGTGCGCGTGCATAAAAGCAGCATGTAATTGCGAAAGAGTATCATTTTGGTAAATTGATGAATGATTCCAGGCAACACGGACATGTTCATTGCGAAAAATCCGATCAAACTGGAAAGCTTAAACACGAAATTTGTTGAGTATTTGTAAATTAATGAGCATCAGATTTCGATTCGTTTGCAAACAAATTTTTCATTAAAATAATATTTCGCCAGTAACTCTTGGTGTCACTGACATATTTTCATACTTATTATTTGTCAATAGCGACATTTACGTTCATTATTGCTGCAATTACGGATCAATTTTGTGATATATAATAGTCTATAAAAAACGTACGTGAAATAATCAATTTACGAGTTAGTATGAACTTACGACAGAAGCTCTTGCGGCGTGCAAGTCTAATCAGGAATTTACGTTTACGTAAATGAGCTAATCCTTCTACTTGCACTCAAAAGCTCAAAACAGCGTACAGCGAGCGAGTAAACACAGCTTAAATATAGCTGCTGGAACGAAAGGAGTATAAAGTTGACATATAAAATTCATGAATTTGCATTTATAAAAGTTGTACGTACAGCATTGTCGCGTTCCTCGCACAGGTAGATATAGCTCGTGGCTCATCCCAAGGAAGGAATCCACAATGCGCGGCGGCGGCAGTGGCGGCTGCGACTACATAATGCGCGCTCTGAAACTGCCATTAATAACTTTGAACGAGCGCACCCCGCGCACCAACTTTGAATGGGATTAATGCACGCAAGAAAGATATACATACGCTTACGCGCAGAGCGCGCAAGTCGTTTGTCGCGCTTGGTCGACGCTACGAACCGAATCGAACGTGTAATGGGGTCAGCAAAAAGCGTCTTCGACTTCGAGTAACTTTTCCATTTAGAACAACGACGATTGTGTGCGCGCGAGAGAGAATTGAACGCCGCGGGGACTCGCTATACATACTGTGCCAATCGAACACTAGACGCCGGCGGAAAAAAACTCTCTCTCGTTTAGAGCTACTAAATCGATTCGTAGAGTATGAAACCGGGCCTTTATCCGTGGATCCAGATTTTCGATAGATTGTAACTTTCGTTGTTTTAAGTAAAAGAAATTTATGATGTTTCTTTTATCAATTTATTCTCAACTGTATAGTCAAAGTTAAAATTTATTTAAATATTGGCTAGTGAATATCTTGATATGTATTGCTTGAATTGAATAAGACAAGCATTTTATTTGACCGTAAAGAAAAAACAAATACAATATTGTTGTCATTGTTATTATTGTTGTTGTTATTACCTTAAGAGCTACGTTTATGTGAAATGCTGCAGATATACGCTAGGTACGTGTATATATTAATCTTCGAAAGAATAAATATGTAATATTTTTAAATATTTTCTTTTTTCGTAAAATTAAATGAAAACTAGAATGAAAACGTAAAAAAAAGTATATCAAAATGAAATACCGTGTGATTAAAAAAAGGTAATTTTATAATATTATACAATGTACTTGACATTTGTTCACTTATTTGATCTATAATGTATAAATTTACTTTCTTTCGTTTTTTAATCTAATTGAATTAATGTTGATGTAATATTGTACTACACGTTTGAAAATAGCCGTCTAGCAAATTATCATAACAATGTTCATTATACAGATCCTGAATGATGAAAGCGACTAGACTCTGATGTATATATGAAACAGAACCAAGAGACAAATGGATGCGCATGATAATCAAAGATATGAATGCCAGTCACGTTCTTTCGCGCAATCCGCTGGGTTTTGCAATTAAGCTAAGACAATATCCTTCAGGACATCGACGTAAGTAAAAGCCAGCACGTGGTGGACGTCATTCCATCTCTTGGATCTGTCCATCCTTTTCTCAGTGATAGCAAAGAACTAAGTTTACTTTCGACTCAAACTAAAAAAATACAAATAAACAGCGCGTGAAAACTGAAATAAGAGGAGTGAGAAGTCTTTTTAATCCTTACACAGGCAATCAGTGTTTAATCTGTTCAGAAAACGAATGAAAGCTAATCTCTTTTGCTCGACTCTCTCTCTCTCTCTTTCTCTCTCTCTCTCTTTCTCGCTCTCTTCCTCTCGCGTGGACGGATAATCAGCTAATATCTAAGGCGCGCATCGGCTAATCTGATTTACGAGGTTGTGTCATTCGGAATAAGAAAAGTTCACCGGCCAGCCGGCGCATTTAGAAGATTAAACGCACGGCCCTCGAAAAATCAGCTCCCCCTTTTCCACGTCAAGCGTTACATTTTCACCTATCGTCTGTACTGCTGTATGGATTATACCAGCGTTGCGTCATTGTGCACACGTCATCGAATCTATTTCCCGATAATTAATATGTTACATTCATTCTGATGCGCGGTCAATGTAGCGCTTGTATTTTTTAATTTTCTTTGTTCACCAATACTCATTTACAAGCTTTCCAAATATTGGGATCATTATTTTGACGGTAAAATAAAGGGTTTGACCGGCTGAAAAAAACATTTTCTAAAAAAGAAAACGTAAAAATCGACTTTTCAGTTCAGTAAAAAACACAAGCATTTGTCGATAGGCAAGGTTGACAAGCAAACAGTAGCATTGAAAATTGACAAGTGCATTTCTGTTTTTTATCATTGCCCCTTCACTCGCTCGAAGAGGGAGAGACTTTGGATTTATCCTGGCTGCATTTTTTTTTGTGTTACGAGCGCGAGCGTGTGCGCTTTCCCAACGCGACGGATTACACATTGAGATGCAAAGTCGCCTAGGTATTTGCAGCTCGACAACGCTGGATTTTCCACAAACAACGCAGACTTTGTCCATTTCGCCGGGGGCAGCATATTTCCACTCTGCTCTCTACTCGCGTGAGTAAGGGAAATCGACTTGCGCGCACTCGCCCTGCGCCGAAGCTTGCGTTATTCAGCAGTTTTCCTTGAGCCCAACAAGATGAATGCTGAGCGTTTCTATTTACTGCCTCGAGCGAACGTTCTTGTGGCAACAAATAAAAAAGGCACCCGACACACGAAACCACCACCATCATCGTGCATGTGCTCCGTGTAGAGCTTTTGTGGAGTTACATCGAAAGTTTCGGGGAGATGTTTCTTCAACGGTGAACAGCATTTAAAGCAATACGCATTCTCTGGAAAATTAACTTCAGGCGAAATGTCAATTCGGAGCTTTCTGCCGTGACTGTGAGTACTACAACGGTGTACGCAATAAAATTTAATGACCTATTATACACGGGAAAAATTCCTTGAAACGGTAACACCAAGTCAGATTTGAATTTAACTACTGCTTTTTACCCTCTCGCTGGATTCTGTAGACAAATTTTGCACGAGTCAACGAGCACGTACCGCATTCGCCTTCACTCTCGGAGTTTGCGCGTGTCGCAGTTGAGATAGAGCTCGCGATGCTTCGCTCAGCAAGAGTTCGCTCGAGCTTTCGATAAAATCTAATTTACTTTCAATAAATCTGATCATTTAGGTTTCCGTGAAGAGGCAAACTTTGACGTTAAACTACCAGAAAATAGAATTCCGCGCTGCGGCTCACGTCATACATGAGTAGACAACTGATATTATTACAGATAGAATCTTATGATAAAACATTGCCAATTTTCTGCCAGTCTATTTTCATGTTATCACAACCACATTACTTTCATATTTCCTTGCTTATAAATTATATCTAGACAGTATGTATAAATATTGTTTGCAATCATTTTTAATTGATAAAAATGCTCTTATGTCAATCGTGCTTAACATCTCAAACAATCAATTGCTGTTATATCAAGACAGATTAAAAATACTACAAACATTATTAGTTTCGATTAACCATTGAGAAGGGGAGGGATCTTAAATTACGGTAAAACTTTTTAGAAGTTCATTGTCATGCATTACTTCTGTAAACATGCCTATTCAAAATTATTCTGCACTTCAAGCCGTGGAATACTCATTGAACTCAATTTAATTTTCACCTCTAAAAGCTCTGTAAATTTTCTCGTGTATAAGATGAGATTCAGCTTGCCAAAACTAAAAAGATAAGAGATAAATATTAGAAAGATAATTTTACCATTAGTACATTTTACCTGATTCATCAAATTACTTACCCAGATAAAGACAATATACTATAATGAAAAATTATTTTATTCTCTTGTTGATTATATATCTTAATAAGTAATTTAGTGCCCTCATCAAAATCTCATTGAATTGCACAAGCATCATTACAAAGATCTCTTGGCTTGGCTATAATCGAAAGCGCACTCGACATTAAACAGTGCCAAGAGTCGAGCTCCTAGCTGTCTTCGATTCATAACAAGACTAAACACTCGTCTTCCCCTTTGCTCCCAATCTCAATGAGATTTCCTCCCTCTCTCTCCCTCTCTCTCTCTCTCGCTCTCTCATTCAAGTGGTTCCGCGGCTATGCTTAGAGATTGAGCTTTGTACTTGCGTAATTGGCTCGAGTTTGGCAAACAACTTGAGCTTTCTTCCAATGCAAGAGAAAAAGAGATTGATAAAACAGTGAATCAACAGTGCTTGGCGCCATCTACTTTCTTTTTTAAGCTTCACGTCTCTCTTTTGTTATCCCTGCACAATATTCTGTTATAAAAGAATGGTTCTACTTTATTCGTAGTTTTTATCGAGTTTTTCTCTCAATATTTTTTCCCTTGGCTCGTTGAGCACGTGTGAGAAGTATGCGTGCGAATACGACGAAGTCGCTTTTGAAATATGCATGCCAAGGCATCTGGAGTAAATATTTGACTTTAATGAGAAATTTCTGTTCGTTTCACGCCTTCTCTCTCTCTCTCTCTCTCTCTTCCTCTCTTGCATTCAAGTTTATAGGGCCTGTAAAATAAAATTCGAGGACAGTATTACGAGGTGCTAAAAAATGCACAAGATATGCGCTTCAAAGAGAGTAAACGTGACGATGAATTTTCAAAATGCACAGTCCAAAAATTTTTTTCTATTTTACATCGTTTTTGTACACGCAGCGCCGCTTAATTCCTGGGTAAATTGCGAGTAATTGAAAACTTTTTGAGAGTATCTCGATACGGGAAACTTTTAATTACATCTAACTTTTAATTGCAAGCAGAACTCAAATTATCATGCATTTCATTCCTAATGAACTTACGTATTCTCATATTTTTTTCAAAAAATTTTGAATTTATTTTACAATAAAATGAAGTCGATATACATGTGTGTGTGTGTGTGTGTGTGTGTGTGTGTGTGTGTGTGTATCCCTCCTTATTAATTATATCGGCTTGAAAATCTAATAGAAAAATCACCATCAAGTTATTTTTTCTAATAAGCGTCCTGTTAAAAATCCTCAACGATCATCGCGCTGCTAACAGAATCTCTTGTGGCGCCGCAGAAGCTCGAATCTATTTCACGAGTTTTTTTCTCTGTCGCTTCGCGCGGGAGCGGTGCCTTTTGTGCGGAGTTATAAACGTTCTCCAGGGCCACCGGAGCTTGCTAACTATAGCTCTCGGTTTCTTGCACGAGCAAAAGTGAGAGAGCAAATGATCGGCGCCAATGAGCGAGGACAGCCGAGTAATTAATGTCGTTTGCACATCCACTCTATCCTGCCTATTTCTTTTCTTTTTTTTATCGCCCGAAACAGTGTTAAACCAAATGCGGGACTAATGCGACGAAAGGAAAAACGTTGAGCGCAGTCCGCAGAAAGAATGGAGATGGAGCGAGGAGCTCGTTTTTGCCGACCTAATTTTTTTCACATTTTCTTTATTTAAAGTGAGCGAAGTTGAATGCGCATTATGAATAGTAATGAATAGGAAAATTCATCGTAATAAGTGCTTTTTCAAGAATTTGCTGTCTAGCCAACGCTAATAAAGTACGTTGTAAGTATATTCTTTTTAATACCAGTTCTCTTCCTATTTAGTAATAAAGCATTGAAGAATTATGACAAGTTTTTTCGAAAATTCCGATGTATATTTAATGATTTTTAAATATAAATTTTCAATTTGCAATTATGAATCCAATGAATATTTCAATATTGCTAATTTAGACATGCTAATTGCGACCATTCTCAATTCACTCTTGGACATAAATGGCTTACTAATTATGTTAACGGTGTTTCACTTTCTCACGCTAGACGAACATCAATCCAAATTAATTCCAACGTATTCGAGGAATAAAAAAATGCCTCTTTCAGAAAGATTAATTTGTCAAGAATCACAGAAGCATCACCCGGAATCCTCTTTTTTGAAAAGCTCACAAACTAGGGTCTCGGAAGATATATAAGATGGCAGAGCCGATCAGTTCTACGACGGTGCATTCCCCCACGGAGGCATTAAGAGATAGACACTACGCAGTTAGCGAGATGATTTTTTTCTCTCTCGAAGATCGCGCGAGCGCTTGCTGGTTTGATGGACGGGCTGCGCCTTCGCGTGAAGCGCGCTTCCGTTTCTTTCTCTTTTACTCGTCTTTGTTTTTACGTGGTTGCATAAAACTTTTGATTTTGTTATTCTCTTGAAATACTATAGTAGAATATTTGTTGAATGACATAGACACTGAAAGGGATATGAAAGATAAAGAGAGAGAAATCATTAGGTTAATTAAGAATCAACAAATCCATTGTAATATTGTATAACACGTGTACTATACTTAACTATGTAAAAAGTTATTTTTAAATAAACATTTCAAATGCATCAGGTTATAAAAATAATGAAAATAGTTGTATAAAAAACTTGAAAAATTTTATTGACTCTATAAAGACTTTTTGATGTGTGTAAAATATTATAAGTACTGCACCCCTGTGATTTATGTCACAGCTGTCGCAAGTGAATTAAAATTAAACTAATTTATTTCATTTAAATAGACGAAATAAAGGCGATTGCAGTGCAGTCATTCTCGTAGGCAGCTCATTTTCAGTCTAATCTAAAGGAAATATTTTTTTAGTTAAAAATAACGGCGATTCTATTCTACCAACGTCATATATAATGATATTGACAATGTCTATATTTAGATAGGTAACTGTCAGGAAGAAAAATGAAAACACTAAAGAATGAAGTAACTCTATGGAAATTTTTAGAAAGAAATCAATCGTCCAATCAAAAACCTAATATTTTTTGACAAAACGCTTAGCATGGCGCAAAGAAAGTGAGTCACACGGATGTAAGTTTCGATATGGAACGAACAACTGTGGTATATTTTTAGCTACCGTTGCCAAAGCTTCGGAAATCCAAAGGCAAGATCTCGCAAGTATAATAATCCGGAGAAGAGAAAGTCAGCTTAAGGCGAACCGAGTATGAAAAGTTCGAAATACTCGGTACCAGGGACAGTTTGAGTCGAAAATAGCGCCCTTATTTGTGAGCCTTTGGCGATTTTTTTAAAGACACGAAGGGGAGCTCCGGTACATTATGCATAAAGAATGTACAGCCACGTTGCTATATCTGTTGGATTATTTCAAACATTTTTTGAAATCGTAATTTCATGCACGAATCAATTCTTTTCAACTAAAATAAAGAGTCAACTATTGTTGAATTATTTAAAACTAATTGCTTGAATGAACAAAATATATTGTCGTTTTACACGAAAAGAAGATTGGAAATTTCTTATGTGTAAAGAAAAATTCTATTCACATTTTGGCATAGTTGCCACAATCCCTGAAAAATATATTTCCATAAAACGAATGACCAACATCGAAATTCAAACGTACAGTTTGTTTACGAATTACAAAATACCAGTAAATACGATCGGCTTTTTCTAGTTTATTACGTATTAAACTTTATTTAAAATTCATGTTTTTAATTAATCTTGGTAAAAAAATAAATAATCGAAATAATCTTGTATGCTGATACATCTTTAGTTATTACCAATTAATATTTTGTGAAGAATCTTTTTATATACCAAAAAATTGTTTTTATCAGCTTAAAAATATTTTTCAACAAAGTTGAGAAATCGTTTGAATACAATGCATTCCTTATTGCATTACAAAAAATATAGTTATCAATTATTCCATAGAAAACAAAGGAAATCTTGAAATATTAGTATAAAATGACCCCGGAAGGGTGCAGCTGCAACCTTGAAATCGGATTTCCTCGGATTTATCCTACTTGTCTGTTTTTCATACCTTCGATTCTTCGTCTGACTGTTACACGACACGTACATATATATATACTGCATGCCGGCGAATCCTCCGCTCACACAAGCACTACAAATAGACTGGCTTCTCGTCGTGGTTGGCCCCGTTGTCTCTGTCGCCGAGACGAATCAGCCGGCTGGATAGTCAAAGCGTTGAGTACGTACTTATACCAAATGCCAGTACTTCGACTTCGAGTGTTTTGATTTTGCTCTTTATAAACTATACTCTAAAGCACTTGACATTTCTATGCTTTAAAAAGTAAGCTGATTAAATATATAATTTTAATTATAGCAATTTCCTTAAAATCGCAAACTTTATAAATATTTTTAATATAAATTAAATGAAATAGCTATTTTCAAATCTAAAATATATTGGTATCAGAATTCATGAATAGATGTAGCATCGTACCATTACCATCGTTATTAAGAACATCGATTTTACATTACTTTTATGCTAACATATCGCACATATTACATCAGTTAACTCATTAAATAAGTCGGTATTGATGCTTCATCATTGTTATACTAGGACACACGATTTAAATTTAAAGTCAACACACGAGTCAAATCTTGAAAACAAAGCAAACGTTTACTGAAAAACTCAGGCTGCATAAAGGCAGAAAGACACGTGAGCAAATAAATCAGGTAATTTGCTCGAAGGTAATCAGAGCTTCCTGTGGTTCAAGAGAGTAGCAGCTGCGAGGGTGCGCCCTCGTTCTCTCTTGCGTATATATGTGTGTATATATGCGCGGCCAGCCTAAAAGAGGCAGAGGAGCGATGGGTCAAGGGAAGCGGCTAAATGGCAAAGAAAGCCGAGCAAAGAGAATTCTCTCTTGTATTATATATGTATATATATCGAAAGACAACCCGCATGGAAACGGACGCTATATATACGACAATCATCTTTTTTGCTTGAAACAGGTGCACTAACGCGTGCGCCTCTATTTTGGCTCTGCTAAAGCGATTCTTCCTTAGCGGCCTCGAGTAAAATTTAGCCTTAGCATGTCTTTACTCCTTTCCCCCTTTCTTTCACTCTCATTCACTTTAATTTTTCGCATATTAAATTCTTTTTCTTCTCCTTTTTGCACGCGCAAGGGACTCTCAAGAAAGCAATACGATTTTCGCTCTCTAGCGAGTCAAATGTATATGAGAAAAATCTGCGTTTCAAATGCTCACCTTAGGTTAGTGCCTTTCGCCTTTAGTCTACCGAAGTCGCACAAGCTCTACATACATATATATATTTGGACAGATGTCTATTGCTTTATTTTTATTTCTCACAAGATAAGTCGCTTTTTCGATATCAGATGATAAGTATATCACTGCAAGCTATACACAGCCGTTTCACTTTTGTGACAAACTCAGCCGTATCGAGAGAGTGACGTTTTCAAACTTCATATATATGCACATGTTTTGCACGAGATCTTGAAATGCGAGGTACATTCTGCTTCGAAGAAAATTTTACTAGCCTACAATATTGAAAAATCTCTTTACACAGATAGAAATTCGTTGAAATCGAATAGACTGCGTAAGAATAAAAAAAAGAATGGTATGTATGGTACGCAGGTACATTAAATCGTTGATTCGATTGGACATAAAATATTGTTCCAGGAAAGAACTCGAAGGCAGCTGCATAAAATTCGATAATGCCAACAAGCTATGAATGCTTATTTCAGTTATGAAATTCTTTGGAGCGAGCGTTTGCTGCTAGTGTACTATACTTACATGCGCGGCAGAAATTTTCAAGTCATATAGTCGGCGAAAAGTGCAATTGGCACGGAAAGTAAAAAGTTGAGCGGCCGCGGGTGGTGCAGTGCCGAGTCTCTTGCAGACACACAGTATGTATGCGATACGATAAGAAGACGCCGTCGCTGTCCTGCGTGCGCATACACATTTTCGCATTGGAAGCAAAAGGAAATCCTTATGATTCGCGCAGCTCTGGCTTCCGGCGCGAAAGAACGTTAACTTTATTTTGCTTCCTGCCGAACAAATCCACTTCGGCGCTCGCAAGAAAAGCATATACACCTTGGTCGGCGCCATCCTTTCCTGGCTTCTGTCTTATTTTTTTCTTGTTACTTTTAGTCTGCGTATATGCATTTGGCGCTTATAAAATTGCAAGCTTTACGATCTGCAGCTATTTCGCCGATTTATTTATTTCGACTCTTTTGTGGTACTGCGGCAATGGGATTCTCTGGTAAATCGTCTAACGACGTCTCCGAGGGGTTGCAATTCCATTGTTTTCTTATCTCAGAGCGTGTGCATGTGGGAAACAGAAAGAGAGAGAGAGAGAGAGAGAGAGAGAGAGAGAGAGAGAAAGTGGAAGGGGAGTTACGCTTTATTTACGCTTCGAGGCGTTCGAGCGCGTTATCTGCGGCGCGATTTGCGACAGTTGGAATTCGGTTATGTTTAGAGATTTAAGCGCGATTTACTGCGCCGTCGATAAAAGCTCAATCAAAAAAGGATGTCATTTTTATCAATACAACCCACCCCTATGTTTAGAAAAATTGACTGTGTCTAATTGACTATAAGTTATCTTGTCCATTTAAGAAATGAAAATGATGAGCCAGAATAATGCTACCATTTATTTTTTTTAAATCATCCCAATTTGAACAGTAATTTTTTGGATACTTGCAGTGAACAGATATCAAGAATATTTCATTAACATTATATCATTTTAAATAATAACTATTTATTTTTGAACTTGACAATAAACAGATAAATTGAAATAAAAGATTATCAAAGTATCTCGTTTCAAAGTTTTTTCTACAAAAAGAACACTCGATTTTGATTACTTTAAAATCGAAATATTTTTCTTTCAATATAGTTATTCTATTTCGCTTTGAATTAAACATGGTAAAGTTTCACTTTATTCACCTTTACAACTAGTTGCTACGATAATCAACAGTTCTCTTGTCGAACAACAGAGCTTCTAGAAGTTCTTACAGCAAGTTTCCTTGGAAATTTTTGTTGAAAACTCATAAAGGGACTTATAAAATTGGAAGGTTGTGGAAAGACATTAACATTCACAGCAATATACATTTCAATAACTTTAACGCATTCATTTTAAATAACGCAGTTACTGTAGATCTTAAAATTTTTTTAAAATATATTGCATAATAAACCCGCTGTGGAGAAAATGTTGAATGTATCGTCTGAGACTATAACAGTAATAAATTTCCATCTAAATAAGCGAATAATTAAAAAAAACAATAGCAAACCCCGAAATATATAAAATTTGATGAAAGAGCAAGGGTCACATCGAATCAATTCAACTTTTGCCAACCAATTTTAGGCCTGGTACTTAACTTCAAACTAGTTGCACGCGTCCTTGTACTTGCATATATGCCTAGCTTTGCTGTTGGGGGATCATTTTTTAAAGCGTCGAGCCCTACCGGACAACAATAAATCGAGGCCGTATGCCATTGGAAATCCGCGTCGTTGTTGAGAGAGCACTGGCACGCGACGACCATCGGAAAACGAAATGCGCGTTGAGAAGAGTAAAAAAACGATACAAAAAGCAAAAAACACAAGAGCGTGGGAGACAGAAACCCGTTAACCCTTGATGCGCGGATATACCGAAATAGGCACTCCTCTAGACGTGCGATAACGCAAGTGCTTGCAGTATTCATGCGTTTTCCTTTTTTATTTTTATTTTGTTCCTTTCAGATTCATTTTATACATAAAAGTCAAATACTATAATCAGGCAATAAAAGCATTCAATTTACACTTTAATAAAATTATTACGGATACAGAAGATTTTGCAAAGGAACAAAAAAAACATTGTATTGTATTAAATTACATAAAACTACATGAAAGAAACCATAAAGGTATATTTAAAAAATTAATTAGTACAGTAAAATCATTTGTCGAAAAGATATCAATGATATAAAATACACTGATAAAGGGAAAATAAGAAGAACGTTTGAAGGAAAAGAATGAAAAAGAACGTGAAATAATATGGATGTAAAGATTAAACTCTTTTTACTTATAAATCTGAATGTTTGGTTAATAGTCCTTGCAAATAGAAAATTTGCATCATACTAACTGTTAAAAATAAGCACGGAGAAGAAAAAAAAGAACTCATAGTTTAAGTGGTACACTATAATCATTATTATCTTTGTACATCGAAAAACCAAAAAGAAACACAACTCTATTCTAACATTAATGTTCCTCACTCAATCTTATCCATCAGTTATTGAAATAAAATAAGACATCGGCAAGGTAAGCAAATATAATTTTGTTTTCTCTCATAAATTTTGCCAACGACAGAAGTAAAAAAGGTATCCATAAAAATGCAATTTCCTATTTCTTACTCTCGACTTTCGCAGAATCATTCCTCAAGCTTTCAACGCATTTCTCCACGTGCAAGCGCAAAAGAGCTCGTCGACGGTGGATCATTAGTAAGCCTTTATCATTGAATAATCATCACATAGCTCGTTTTATCCCTCACTTTTTCCCTTCTCTCTCTCTCTCTCTCTCTCTCTCTCTCTCTTCCTTTTCATCTGATAAATCGCGTACGCAGCAAGCTCGTTTCTCGATTAATCTGCTTCTCCACGTCGCGCAGCTCGCAAGTATATAAAGAGTGAACGTGGCTGAGTGCATCAAGATTTAGCGGAACTCCAACATCGGATGAACTGCGAACTTACAAATACCCTTGCAAGCGCTCGCTAATTCTACTTTACTCGCCGCTACTATGCGCTATCGCTTCCACATCGCTTTTTCCGCAGCGCGGTTCACGTACGTGACTACTGCACGCCGAGTATCTATTTCGAGGATATGTAGGTATATACGCGAGATTTCAGTGCAATACACAGTCATTTCCGACGTCGTTTTAGAAGCCATTTGCGCACGAGTAGCGAGAGAGACTCGAAGTATATATACATACAAGCGCATACTTATCGTCGTCTTGCGCTTCCTCGCAAACGAACGTGAAGGATGTATAATGTCCGAGAGTTGTTGCCAGCGCCGCGGAGCTTTCGTTTCTCTCGCACGCTAGCGCAGCCGCGCTGTGAGAGGTAAGCTTTTCTTTAAGCCTGGCTGCTGCGACGTTTGCGCATTATTTCTGGTAACGCTGACCATGTGGCAGCGCGCGAGAGCTTAGTTTTTTTACCACGGTTAAATAAATATAAGTCCTCGGCTGAAAAACCTACCTTTCCGATTAATTTACTCTGCGGAATTTCGTTTCTAATGAGGCACACCATCACGTGCTCAAGTGTAGCTAGATCGACTTTAATTTATTCGATCGACTGTTGACCGAGCTACGGAAAAAGTTTCGTTTCGGTGATTTGGATGCAAGTAATCACATTTCCTGATTTGCGTTCCATGCGACGCGTGCGCGCTATCGAATTAAAACGAAAAACAGAGACGGTGTGAAATCTGTCCCTCAAGGAGCAGCAGCTATTCCATGCACCCCGAGCACACACTCATTTTTTCCTTCCTGTCCATATAACGCGTTACCTACGTAGGCAATTTCTCTTTCTCTCGGCGATGTTTCAAGTGATACATGAACCGTGAACCTGTTAAGAGATGCTTTTGACAAATGTCCAGGATGAAACATTATCGGAGGTTCGCTGTATGCGCAGAAACTACGTGCGAATCGTCTATGCCCACCATTTGGTCAATTTATAAGGCACTCACACACGCACACAAAGACACACGTATGGATAAGCAAGCACTTACCCCCACTTTTCTTTCATACCTTTGAGTTTTTAATTTGACTTGATGAGATTGACACTTTTTAAGTCGATGCTATAAGCGTACCCGCTGTTTGCTATAAACCTCTTTTAAGACGTCCATTACAAATCTAATATTTCTATTGATCTATTTTAATTTTTCGGAAATTTGAATAAGCTGAAATAAAAGTAGTAAGGATATTGATTAGAAATGAAATCTAGTATGACCGAGTACGCAATAATAAAAATTTTGTTTACACATTTGAATGAAAAAATTTATTTGAATTTTTCAAATAAATGAATATATTTGCTTTGTAATATAACGTCGCGTAATTTATCAAAATTCGCAATCATAGCGACGTGATAAAATCAAATATCACATTAATTAAAGTTGATTAAAATCTCGGTAAAAGTAATAACATTCAGAACAGAAAACATATCTATTTATGAATACGGAGTTCAAGTGGAAACACGTCATCGCATTTTCCACGCCCGCGCGATAGTGTACACAAAAAACTATTAAAAAAGAAACGAAATCTCGATTATGTGAGGATAATAATTATCGTGTGAAATTAAGCAGGCAAGCACCTATACTAGTGACAACGATCAGTGAAAAGATAAACATCACGCCAGTCGGCGATAATTACTCTTGTCTCCCTCAACGGGAAACAGCAAATTCACCCTCTCTCTTAGTTTCATATACCTTTTCGTGTAAATACGCGAGCTATCAGCTCGTGACTCAGCAACTAGACGGAGGAAAACATTAGTCGGAGCTTTTGCGGCTGGCGATTCATTAGCGAACTTCTGTACAATAAAGCACTCGATCGCCACACTTGAAGTGCAGACATGTGTATCTTTAACACGCATTCGCGCGAATCACCTCGCTAACATGACGAACTGTAAGCGCTGTAGTCAGTACGTAGTCGGCTGTGCAGTGAGGTCACAGAACGCGACAAACGTACTTGGATATTTACTTTTTTCTTTTTCCGAAGGATGAGTCATGGTTGTAAGCGGCAAGGGCGCTGCTTTACGGGCCTCTTGCGTGGCCGACGGTAAAGCGAATGATTCACGTAGTCCTGTGCGGACGGAATGAATCGCCGGGAATCCCTCGGCGATTAACCACTCTAATTAATGGGGCGCGCGCCGTTAGGTAGGTATATACCTGATGGCGCTGGAGCTCGCTCAATTATAAACAGCGCAGATTGCCTTCCGTGGCAAGTGCCGTTGCCGCTTTCGTCAGAGATATACGCTATCGAGACGCTCGTCGCTAATCTAATGTCAGCGAGACGCGTGCTAGGCGCCCCCTCCCCCCCCCCCCCCGGCCCTCTTATTTTATTATATTATGGCTGCTCGCGCCGCTTGCTTCGTGTATTTCGGGCCCTCGCAGGCTCTTCCCTGAAAGCTATTGTTACATAATACCGAGCCTGACTAATGTTCTATTTGTGAGTAAATTGAATTTTGTATCTTGCAAACCATTAATTTTATCGTTTTGTTTATAATCCACGTGTCCAATCTCATATTAGATGTATCAATTAATGTATCCTATTACAGATATGTCATTATGTTTCTATAACATTTGTAATGTCGGTATGATATTACGAGCGATATTTGGAGTGAAGTCCATATCATTTTATCGATTGCAGTGATCTAACTACAGTTTTAATTAAATTAATGCATTAATATTGCAGCTTCGTTCAAAAATATTCCAAAGAATTGAGTGAAACGCTCCGTTGAGATGTAGATGTTCAAGTATGCCGACTGGATTTTCGATTTGGATTTCTTCGAGTCCTGTTTCGGGCAATCCCAATAAATAGAGGAGCTCATGAATGACAAAAACCGTTTGAAATTGTACCCACTGAATAACGTTATCCTAACTTTCTCAGATAGACCTACTGCTTGGTCGAAATTGCAGGAATATGCATAAGTCCGCGCGGCAGCGAGTTCCGCAACGTATATGCCCCTCGGCGCTCGCTCGCGCACACGACTTGAAGGCGAAACACCTGTTGGCCAAAGGTCGTCGTCCGCCGCCCCGCGAATACTATATACGACTCGCAAGCGCCGCGGCTGCACCGAATATTAATTAGCAGGTTAAGAATGATCTTCCCTCCTCCATCTCTTGCTCGGTTATGAATATTTCAGCGCGCGTCACTCTCGCCGTATAGACTCTTGAGAGCGAGAGACATGCTTCGACGAACCCAATTCCCCGTGATATGGAAAGAGAAACGAAGCGAGCGAGCCAAGTACGTTGCAGCCTCTCTCTCTCTCTCTCTTTCTCTCTCTAATCCTTTGCTAAGTCTTTACTCTAGCTCGAATTCTAGCTATCAGCGTCGGATATACGCCGTATAGAGTTGCAAAGGTACTAAGAATATACTACTACTTTGTGTTCTCAGATAACCAAGTCCTTGCTTCCTTTGCTTCCTTCATGAGCGAGCCTTGCTTCAGCGAATTTCCAACATTTTCCCTTTTCAATTATTTTTTTGCTTCTCACATCCAGTCAATTGACTGCATTTAACGTATTATTACTACAATATCGTATTTGGTAATGTATTTTCTGTTGATTTTCCTTATTTAGCCATGTTTATTATGGCTTCACATTTATCGAATATTTGTACATAATCGGTTCTTGGTCTACGACAGAGCAATATCGAATATTGCATTGATGCTGTCATATGAATATGGTATTAAACGACTGTAACCAACAAATCCACTGGAGATTTTCATGTGCGAGTCTGGAACGAACACTATTTACTTTGCGTCTTACATCTCTCATGGAGTTTCTCCAAGTAAAGCCCTTAAGCGTCTGTATTCGTTGGCATACGTTGCATATACTTAGAAAATAATTAACAAAATACTTTGAGATTCTGTGTACTTTGAAAAAGTATCTACAAGTATATGGTGCAATATGGAATTAAATACTATAAATCCTTTTTGTATGACAAAAAAATAGATTATATTCTTTTAAATTTTATACTTCAACACTTAAGGTGCAGCTTGTGTTTGTTTGACTTGTAAGCAGTGCAACTATCATACGATATCGTTGCGTAAAAATCATCAAACCAATGGTCCTAGAAAGCATACACTTTGTTAAAACTTTCGACCATGTAAAAAAAAATAATTGTAATACAACGAGAAAAAGCAAAAAGTTTTATATAAGGTCTTTATCACTTAGTGTTGTATCACACCTCGAAAAGGACTAGCATCGAATACCTTCGCGTTAATTAATTTGAGCATCTTGGAATACTTCGTTATCAATAGCGAGCTATTGATGTGCATTGGACTTTGATCTCGCACTGAAATAACGTAAAACATCTTTTCCAAAATCCTAGATATAATAATCCTACTGTTGTGACAGGACTATCGATAAAATACGTGGGCCAGGGTAAATATCTTGTCGGTGCAATTAATCATTTCGTGAAACTGTTTTTCGTTGGCTGCAATATTAAAGTATATGTTACCGACAATAGTTACCATACGTGTCGATACTATATACATCAGTTCCGCTCTGAAATGCTGTGAGCTATATAAGATTGCATTCTGTTTGAGTTTACAACACCGTTGCAACGGAGAGAAAAATGAATAATAAACATATTTACATGTAAGATTGATTGATTGTTTTTGAAATTTCGAAATTCGTCTAATTCAAATTATCGTCGAATAACAAAGTCGAATGCATAATCCACTTGATTGCATAAATCGTGAAACAGCGTTCGATATATTTGAAGTTAAATGACCAGGATAATGTATTGAATTGAAAGACAAAAGCAGCCTTATCGTTGATTGAATCACATTCAGTGAAGAATCCGCCAATAGTGATACACGCAGTCAATGTTTATTTCAAATCAATTCCTCTCTTTCCACGCACTGCATTCAGTATATCTGCGAGCTAGGGAAAAAAGAATAAAAGCGTAAAACAAAATGAAAACAAGGAGCACAGTGCGGAGAGAATATAGTCGGCAAGGAAACCAACAGACAGATAGATAGAGACGAAATGACAGCGGGAAAGGAAGCGAACGAAGATGGGCAAAACTCTTTTGGGAGTCGCTTCTTCGCTCCGGCAACGGCAGCGGCGTCAAGCCGTAGCAAATCGAAATTCCAAGCTAAAACTTTTTCCCGCTCAAGACGTCTCCACAACTCTCCCACTAGCAGCGATACAATACTATATATCTACACTTTGAGCACCAGTCCCCGTTCCTACCTCCCCTCGTAATGCATGCGCGTGGCGATGATACGCCGAAAGCATTTTCCCTGCTTTTTTCCGCGTCACCCCTCATGAATATACACGCGCCGCCAGTTGCAGCGTACATGGTATGCTCGTATATTTATTGGGCCGAAACGCGTTGCGCACGCGACCGCTTGGATTAAAGCGAATCTGTCATTTCTTTTTTTCTTTTTTGCTCTCAAACTATTTGCCAAGATTTTTCTCGTGGCGAGCGCTGAATTATTATTCGCGTTTTTTTTTAACATTTCTGTCAGCGTCAAAATTACAAACGCGCTCGCTTATCAATTTATTTTATTTCATTCGTGTATTATGAATTGTTAATTGACATTTTTTCAGATGTGAAAAATTTCAAGTTTTATTTTAGTATGTTATTATTGTATGTTCTTTTCGAATTACGCGAAAAAATCTTTTATGAACATACCATTTTCTCTTCCAATAAAAATTTTTTTTATAACGAATAAAATATTTTTCCTATATTTATCCGAAAATTTAACTTTTTTATTTTATAAAAAGAAATCTTCAATAAAATGTAAAAATTCATAATCTCACTTTTCCGATTAATCCATTATCTATATTTTTTTTATTCTCTGATTCAAATAATATGAACGGTTGTGAAAGTTTTATTTTTAAATAAACGATATTTATACATATAACATTTGCATATAAAAGTATCATTAAGAAATGTTTTCCCCTATTGAAATAAAATCAACACATGATTATCAATGAGTGTACATTTTCTCGAATGAACTAAGCAAGCTTCTGTTAATAAACAAAAATCTCAAAATTAGTCCCGAATTAATAATGATCACACTTCTAGAAGGTGTTTAATAGAGTGAGTTTCATTTTAACTTGTAATTACAAAGGCTCAAAATAACCTGATTCATATAAAAACAAACCTTTCGAAGCTGAACGTCAGAGTTATCAACGATAAAACGGAAAAATATAGTCGATTACAAATTGAGTCGTACCCCGTGCGGCTTACCTCTTACCTTTAGCTCCCCCACCCCCTCGCGCGAACGCACGTGCAGTACGCATTTATCTCTCATCCGCGTGTGTCGAGAAATAGAAGTAGATAGAGGAGGGGGAAGAGGGCAGTTGCAGCTTGGATTCGCCGCTAGTGCAAGGGGACAAAAAAGAGAATGATGACGGTGAGTAGTCGAGTGAGAGTGGTTATGGTGGGGGAACGGTCACGCCGCGTATTTTCAAGCTCTTTCCCTTTTCGTGTAGGCGTTGCACGCACTTCTATAGTGGGAACCCTGTGAGGAGTCGCTGCTGCTTCTTCGGTTTCGACTAGCACGAGCTTTTAGTTAGTTTCGCGCCGGCAGCCGACATACGCGCTTATTTATGCTTGCGACTTGACGCAGACGCAGCTTCGTCTCAAATGCGCCTATTCGTTTTTTTTCCGTTTCCGTTGCATGCATCGTCAGATGACGTAAAGTTTTTTCAACTCGATAGAAAGTTGAATCCTTGGGGGCGAATTTGTGCAGATGCAATGTGTTATCAGCTTGTGAAGTGATCGTGTGTGTGATTTGCTTTTTATTGATTCGTGAAAACTGGTTCAAACGCGATGACAGATGAATAATTCATCTTCGTTTGCATTCCGTACAGGAAAAAGAACATTGATAAAAAACAGCCCGAAAGTGCGAGCATCTTTTTTTTCTCTTTTTGAGCGCGTGACAACAAAGTGTCTCGGATTTTCATCACTGAAAGCAACACTCGTCATCAGCGAGATTACAAAGCTCGAGTTTTCGCCGAATAAGCAACTGGTCCGAATAGGAACAGACGGTGAAACTTGGCAACGGAATTCGGCAAAAAAAAAATCACACATACACACAGACCAGCTGAACGAGCAACTCTTTTTTGTTTGTCAGAGTGAAAAGCAGAAGTAGCGACATCAGAGAGAAGACACCGACTACTCTGAAGTTGGACAAAGCTACGCGTGGGAGGTCCGAAATTGTAAACGCAAAGAAAAAAAGAGCGGCATAACGAGAACACGTGGTACTTCTGAAAGAATCAAGCAACGTGTCGGCGACACTCGAAAGAAGTGTGGAATCGAGCCAATAAAAAGGCAAAAAACAGCGCTCAAAAAAAAAGCACTGGAACTCTTTAACCCGACTCGTCGTCATTCATCGTTGGTGACCGCTGTGCTGTGGCGGACACATCACACGCGTCAAAAGAGCACTCACTCGCGCGCGAACGCACGGGTGAACGAGAAAAAATACCAGTGATCTGACTGTTGTCATCTCTCTCTCTCTCTCTCTCTCTCTCTCTCTCTCTCTCTCTCTCTCTTTCCTGCACGCTTTTTCGCTTCGACACAATTCCGTGATACCGAGTGCGGCAGTATCACTTTACATAATGATATCTCACGGACACTCTGCGTGAACAATTGAGCCAAATTGCTATGAAATAATATAAGCCATTCACAAAAGTTAATCGCACGGGAGATCATCGAAAAGAAGCTCGAATATCATACGAGAGAGGGATTAGATGATTTCCAATGTAGCATCGATGGCAGTCTGACGCCTGACGTCCATCATGCGGTGCACGTTCACCTTGTTGTTTCTCGCCTTGGCGTTTCTGCTGACTATCGTGGATTCTAGGTACAACGCCGCCGACGACAGCCGGAACAAAGGTGAGTCCCCCACTCTCTCTTTCCTTCGTTTTTCACCCGACAGTTCCGATAATGGAGCGCGCTGTGCGAGCTGTCGATGTCGACACCTTCTACTGAAGTGACGACGGCGGCGGTGCGGATGGATTTGCCATTGTACGCTTTACGGGGTGGGGATGAGGGAATGAAAATTTGTGACATGATGAATGAACGACTTTCAAGGGAAAACGTTGAGGGAAGAATTATTTGGCTACGAGCGCGGACACTTACGTGATATGGTTAAGGGGATCTTTCGCTTTCTGACTCATAGAGACGTTATGAATAAATTGGCCTATGATTGATTTCCCTTAGTTTTGACTCACCTCTATCTATTCTGGTTACTTTGTCAAAATTGCTGCCTCGGTTCGCTCACTCAATTTGAACTAAATATTCATTAGTTTTCATACTTCTTCTGTACTATAATAAAAGTTATTAAATTTGCGAAATAGGGAAATAAATTCTGTTTCTAGAATGTAGAAAATTTCAGTACTTAGTTACACGAGAGTACGCATTAGTGACGTATAAATCCCTCAAGCTTGAACATCTCCATGTAAATAAGAAAACCTTGTCAGTTAGAAATTACAAGATAAAAAACTTATATATGATCATAAATAAGAGACTCTTTTACTTAAAGTGTATGTATATATTGTTTCAGTCAAATACAGCAGCGAGACAAAAAAGAGAAAAGTTTTTGAAATCATCACGTTAATGCTAACAGCATGTTATGCCTTTTTTTCATCTGTCATTTCCCCCACATGGCGTAGGAATTGGTGATCGTGTCATAGTCCCCTTCAGCATTTGACTTCACCCCTATTCTTCGCGTTCTAATAGTTTACTGACACCGAATGGTACACGCTGCACACACACATACACGCACACAAATACAAATACTGGTGTCAAAGAAAGAAAGCAGTTCAACACCATTTACCAAAATAAAAAGCATGTAGCATGAATCATTGGGAGCCATTAAAATATTTGGACAATTTTTTGTCTGAAAGAGCAAACACGCGGGTACTTACCCTTTCTGAGATTTATGAGTTTATTATTAGCACAAATTGAAGTAAAGAGTTTTTTATTTACTCTCATTTTTTTATTTTCTATGTGAGATTGTTGTGTAAGAGAACACATCTTTTTCATTGTATTTGTTACGTATATTTAAATTGCGCGAGTTTAATTGTCATATCCGGGAAGGAATTTAACGAGCTAATTAGTTAGGCAGAATTGCATCATTAAAAGTTAGTTAAACTACATTTTCATGCGTTTATTTATTTCGTTGAGACCGATGACTTCGTTTTAGTTGAAAAAGCTCAAATTAGCGTTTCTAAAATAATACATGATGAAATGTAGAGTTGATCGCAAATTAGAATCTAACTCGTGATTAATATGAAACTAGAAGCATTCAATAGTGATCGATGCCGTACGAGCATAAAGCAAACGCGTTAAAATTCAACGACAAACGAGGCTCATTGAAGGAATAATACAAAGATATTCTTCTTAGAGTGGATCTATTCAACAGGATTCTGCACAAAAGCTCGAGCATAGCGTAAATAGCGCAAGAAAAAAGGGTAAAGCAGCTCGCTCGTAAAAACGAGAGAGAGCTACGGGATTCGCGCGTGAAAAGTGCACTTCGTTTTCATTAACCTTTGGCATGAACGGGTGAGAGAGAGAGAGAGAGAGAGAGAGAGAGCGGAGTGAGGGAGAAAAGAAAGAGAACCGAGTTCGTTTCCTTTGTCAAGATCGAAAGCGCGCTGGTGTTGATTATGAGTTTGGGTAATCAACGGAAGTGCTGTTTCCAATTTCGCTGGAGGTGTGTGCGCGTACACACGCATAAGCTTGGCACGTTTATGCTTACGCATCGGGTAGTGCGCGTGACGCGCGAAAACCAGTCGGAAAAGTTTTAAGCGAGTATGCAAGTTGTTGTGCATATACGCACACGCAGCTACGCGCGTACTACAAACGTGCACGCGAAAAAAAGCTTTACATCCTAGGGAGAGAAAAATGGCCATTAGTTTGATTAACCGTTGACGTTTTTTACGGCGGGCGCCGGTCACTGCAGCAGCGATTTGTCGATCGGTGCCGACAAGACCAAAAAAGGGCCGAGATAGACGTTCGCGATGATATACAAGACAAAGAATTTGCGCGGAATCCGTCGTTGAATTTATGTGTAGAGCCGAAACACAGGGAGCGCCGAGGCGAGCAGACGAGCGCGGAAACGTTAAATCTAGGTATAGCTCGTTTTAGCCGCCTGGGATAAATTGATTGGCCTTGCTTTGATCTGGATACTGACTCACGTACGCTACTCTCCCATTACGTGTGTGGTCCATTATATGCGCCAGCGTAACGAACCGAAGTAACGTTAATAGTGTTTGTGTTTTCAAACAGGCAACTACCTTGTTTTCTGTTTTATTCAATTATTTTATAATGACAGTTCTATGCAGCTCTGGACTACGACCCGTAGTAGATTGATAGTGGATACATATTAATTTATAATATAACTAATGGAAATCGTAACTGCCAATAGTTACACATGATTCAATATCAACTGAATGAAATTCAATATGTAAATTCAATTTTCGCTCATTTTTATTTATAGTTCGTTTCGTATAATAATTTTGAAATGTATATACAGTTTCTTTGCATATTTGATGCCCATTAAAATACTCAAGGTACTTCGAAATCCATCTGAAATTTATCTCATGACCCTACATGAAATTCCGATAAAACAAGTCATTTGGCATGTAAAATTCGTTTAAATAATAATAACTGAAAGAAAAAAAATTCTAAACTGAAGTCGATCTTTTTCATCGGTTGTAATAAAAAATTATAGTTGCGTTGAGTTTGTATTTTACTTTTGTATATTTATCTATTTCCTACAAGTCGTATGCTGAAAATAGAAGAAGCGAAAATGTAACCCGGTTTAACGAAGCCTATGTATGTATATTTGGAACACACGTGCCCATGGATTCTTGACAAAAGCAAAATCTTGAATATTTCATATACACACGCGTATGCAAATTGTGAAAAGAATTTCAAGTGCCATGTGTTCTCTCTTTCTTGTATTATTAAAATAACACCGAAATTCATAACATCGCATCTCTAAACCTACTCAATCATCGACATCAAATGTTCGTCGAAAATAAATTCGATGGATCTTTGGGCATTTCATGCTTCGCTTTTGTATAGTGCTAATTTTTTCCTCCCTGCTGTTGCTGCCAACTATTTATAAACTCTAGTCTTTCAACGCTCTATTTTGATTCGCACGCATAAAGTTCTATTTTTTAACGCGTGCCAAAATTAGAATTTAGTTATATGCATCACGTGGATCAAACGAAAATACATTGTGTACAAACATTAAATTAATAATATTATCTGAAGATTTTTCATTTCATCTTTTACATTTTGTTCTGTGTAATATTTTCTGAACTTGACAATAATACTGATCATTGCGTATCTATATCACAACGTGATTTTTCATACAGTGGATTCAACATTCAAAAGTGTTTTCAAATTCCAATCTGATAACTGTTCCATGATTTCAAAATAATATAATTGTCTTCTATTTCAGTCTTCCGATACATTTATCATTATCATTTTGACTAAAATCTAGCTGAAAAATGTCAGTGTCTTAAAAAATTCACTTTGTCGCATCCCGACTATTGTTTTCCTGCATGTATGTCCAGCACTAACAAAACTAGCAGCAAAGCAAAACTGAATTATCGCTATCTCTTCCGCTTATCCGAATCGGCTGTATAGTGCCTTAATAGGGTAACTGCTGTACGTAGACGCATCGGAATGCGTTTTAAGTTTTAGAATCTCTCTCACATACACACGCACACAAGAGTTGGTCGCCCCTCGTCACACGCTGTGTCCCCCTTTTATTCACGTCACTAGCATTCGCGGCGCTTCGAGGCTTTTCCTTGCTCTCGAAATATCCGCCTTTAATGTACACGCTGTTTTGAAGATGCCGAATTACCGCAGTGAATGCAGAGCTTTGATCAAGGTCAATCTTTCACGATTCTATTTCCAAACTTTCCTAGAAAATTTTGTCGTTAAGTTTCTTTCGTTTAATTAGTAATAATTTTTTACTGTTCAGTAGCTCTCGGTAAATAGCAATTATATTGGTCAAAGTAGTTATCTAATCTATGAAACCATAACATCTAATCTAATATTTTATAACATAATAAATAATCTATGTAACATACGCTAATTATTGCGAAGCAAGTACTCTCGTTGGCATTTCTTGTTGAAGTACATAATTAAATAGCGAGAAAAAGAGGAAATAAGAGTCCCAAACCGTGTCAAGAAACTTAATTAAATAAATGTAAACATAGAGCGTGAGCGTAGAGACGATGTACAAGCACACGAGCACTGAGATCGCGCAAAGTACATAATCTCATAATTAATTATCCAACATAGCTCGTTGCCGTGCGGTCCTATCATCTTTTTTCTTTTTTCGCTTGCTCCTCGTTGGCGAAATCTCCTTTATCACCAGAGAAAGAGAAAGAGAGAGAGAGAGAGAGAGAGAGAGAGAGAGAGAGAGAGAGAGAGAGAGAGAGAGAACCGCGCACGTTATCTCCGACCTTCTCGACACATAAAAAGAGAGAGAGACAGAGAGTGAGTATAGGGGGTATTAAGGGCAGGTGGAGGCATGTGTACGTACACTTGCAATAAGGTGCACAACGTTTTCCCTCGGCATAGAAGGCTCTTCCACGCTGCATAAAGGTGAGCCGGCTATAATGGAAGAGAAGCCGACGGGACCGCGGCACTGGATGACCGTTTTCTATGGTAATTTTATCGATGGATTTTCTTCTCTCTCTTTCCCTTATATCTTCCTCTACAAACTCGTTTTATTGCCCGTACTTTGGGATCTATTACATGCACAGGCTCGACATGCACCAAGTTTTCTCTCTAATGCGACATTTGTTTCACAAGGAACGACGATTAATTGGGCTAAGGTAGACATCAGCTTTTTCTTCCTTACTCACTCTCTGTACTATATCTTGTGGCTCTTACCTACAGTTATACGAAGCTTCTATTTTCAATGCCGGAAGTGTTTAACTCCCCCCTCCCCCCTCCACTCCGTTTCTCTCTCTCTCTCTTTATCTTTCATTTCAGCGACGTTTGTTTTGCATAGAGCGAGTGCTTCAATTAAACACGCAACGGGCGCGCTTTGATTTACCGATATCGGTTGTTGTTTATACCCGATATATATGTGCAGGTATATCAAGAGTGAGACGTACGATTGGTTTAGAGGGTATTATAATTTGTACATTTATGACTAGATGTCTGTAAAATTATACTGCACAATATAGCTATAATATGAAATTTAGTAAAATGCTTTGGTATATACTCAGTCACTAAAAAATTTGATAAGTGCATCGTGTTGTTGATTTTAATTTGTTGGCGAATCAATACGAAATATTCGAATGAAATTAAAATATAAAATACTTGTTCACGGTCGTACATTACGGCAAATATTAATTAAGATGCAGGTCTTTTGATTAATATTATCCTTACAGTCTGGTAAATATTCCATCTAATCCTTTGTATGCCAACGGGCGCTGCCTCTAAATTTCCTCAAGATTGCACAAGCGCAAGATACCTCTTAATTATACTCGTGGTTTACACTACGCGCTGACGTTGGAAGCTCTGCGGCGGAACGTGGTATGCGCGCTGCACCATAAATGTTACACTGGATGCGTTATTACAATCTGAAAGTGCACAAAAAGTGTATAGAAAATTTTCTAGGCCAGTGTAGTTAGTAGCTTCGCGTGAATAAATAATACGTAATACAGTAATTCCGGCAGAGAGTTAGCTTGTAAAATCAGTTATTACAGGGAAGGTATCCCATGTAAAGGGAGTTCTTAAAATATCGACTACTGAATTATTGACTGCCGAGGTTAGTTTAAGAGAGGTAACATCTCTCGACAAATTGATGGCATCAAGTAGTGTTTTTTCTACACTAAAAAATACAACGGTCTACGCTTGACTTAACTCAATACCAATTGATTTACGTGTCGGTCGAGTTTTGTCTCGTAGATTTCGTCATTTATCACTAATCGCTTATTTGTACACTTGTTAATTGCACTCATAACCATTGCGATCACCGTCCACCAGAATACTAAAAATTGAGTTGTCTATTATAGTATTATCGGAGGCACCGAAGGTCATGTAACTATCAAGGCGATGTTATAATCTTACGTAGTTGACCGCGTTTAGTACGTGAGTGGTTGGGTTGATTAGTCCGTTGAAAGTCTGGAGATGCTCGATATCCTGAACTTTCAAGCTGCAGGTTGGTCTGTGAGAAGCCTTCTTGTAGCATGGTCGCGTGCCAGTCTATGGTTGGTACCGGCAGTAACGGCAATGGCCTTGATTGGTTGAAATAGATCCTTCATCTGCTAGGGATGAAGCCTACGCAGTTCGTAGTCCGTTACAGAACGCCAGGATCAGATCAGTCGCAACGTCGACATCCTCCGGAAATGGGAAGTCAAAGCTCGTAGAGCGATGTTTAGCAGATGGAGCCGAGCGAAGAAGTGCCAATTAAGGAGCAATATAAATACCTCGGATACCAATGTGGCGAGAGATCATTGCTGTGGCAGACACATCTATCTAAATCAAGTACTGGTTCGATATTGAGACGTAAGTCAAGCGCGCAATTCAAGTTACCTCGTTATAAACTTGCATATATTTTTGTTACAGTTATTTGCGTATTTCGAAGATCCAGTATGATAAGCGCGACCGGATAGAAGTACAATTCGAAAACGTGAGCTCACGAACAATTTAATCAGGTTGTAAAACATCAAATCTTGCTCGCGCTCTCATCATGCATTCAAAGCATGCGAATACACGTTAACCCAACAAAATTTTCAAAAGTTTCATCAACGTCATTCATTAAGCTCGCCGGCCATTCCAAGGCTTTTAGCTCTGCATGCTGGGGAAGAGAGAGAGAGAGAGAGAGAGAGAGAGAGAGAGAGAGAGAGAGAGAGAGAGAGAAAGAAAAAAGTACATACAAGGTAAATTACCAAAGTGAGGGTCGGCAAAAGAGCGAGAGATACAAAAAAGAGGCACAAGTTTAATCAGCTTCGATCTTGTTAGTCGAAGCTTCGCCAACTCGAACGAACTAGTTGCTCTCTGCTCTGCGCCGTCGGCTAATTTTACGCTCCGCATACTGGGTGCCAGCGCGAGGCAATAGCCTCTTTTCTCTTTCTCTCTTTGGGGAGTAAAAAGAGATAAACAGGATAATAAGCCTCTCTCACGGAAATTAGCATAATGCAGCTAAGACAGCAGGATAAAATCGTGAGCTTCCGTTCTCTCGTGCGTGTGCGTTCAATTAATATCCAATCCCAAGGCAATTAAAACCCAGCAGGTAATTTGCGTTAATCGATGAATAATCCGCGCACATGGCCAATTATCAAACTATCGATTCTACCGTGCCGCGGCTATTGTGTGAACGGAGGGAAAGGAAATAAAGTATTTAGGACCTTTAATATAGCACACATCGCTTTTATCGATCATAAACTTAGTGGCGTTCGAGATGTATATAGGGGTATAAACAATGCTTACTTGCTGCAAATTTAGGCTTTGTTTATGCGTGTATGATTGGCGTTATATAGCAGCGTGCTCCTTGCAATAAACTTTAGCAAATGAACAACGGGCAATCGTTTGATGATTGAGAGAGAGAGAGAGAAGGCTGGAGGGGACGGAGATAGTGAGTGTATGCGAGGCCAGCTCAGAAATTCTCTAATCTCAAATGGCTAAGCCATTATGTCGCCTGCGCCGATTACTTGCAGTGTGTCGAATACTCTAGCGAGCAGCTATCCTCTACTCTCTCCTTGAGCTAATGCTGATTGCGGAATTGAAATGGAGATCCCTTCCCCCCTCTCTCTACCTCTTTAGCTATTGTACCTTTGTGTCCCTCGGCGCGTAAGCTTCGCAGTCTCCATTCTATTTTTGCGCTATTCATGCTAATTGCAAATTTGTTGGATGTGGCGTCGAAACTTTCGACGATTCTAAAACTCGGCTCATTCGCACCACTTGATCTAGCTGCCTTATTTTTTTCCGTGTAACTATTATTTGATTACATCAGCGATTTTCATATTTAAAATGTGCTTTAAACGCCGCGTTATTTACAATGCTTTTAAATATTCTCTTAACGAGAGGAAGAGAGATAAAAAGGGAGAAAAAGAGAAAACTTGACTAATTGCATACATTTGTGGAGTGATAAATAATGCTGTTATTACAAGTCGCAAAGTTATATACAGTTGAGTTTATAATGTAATGACCAGCTCTTCATATATGTTACAAGTACTTAGCACTACGTAAAGTTGAAATGTTAAATTACAGGCATCAACTTGAAAGCTATTTTGAAAATCTAACACGCAATTGAATGTAATGGATATACTGAATTCGACTTAACTATATAGATTAAATGTCAGTGTCAGTTTACTCGCTATTTGAATGAATTTAAAATTAAATATTGTCAAACAGAACTGATCGAAGAAAAATATTTTGCATACCTGATTAATGAAAAAAAGGCAATTATTATAGTGGTATTTATTCGGTTACGCATTTCCGTTGTTTGAATCATTATGCAAACCATGTATTTGAATTCTACTAGCACGTATTTTGTAAAAGACTTTTATTGAAATAATCTATACAATGTGTATTCTATTATCTACATTTGCTTTATATAGTAATGCTTTAAAAGTTGAATTCATGGAAATTTTTACTGAAAATGTTTCTATTTTATAATGTATTGAAACCATTTCGTTTTACTTTTCTTTGTATTGAGATTGATTTAGGCTTGTAACTGAAAAAATAAAACAAATATTATCCAAGCATTTATCTACAATACTATCTTTCAAATCTATCAATGTATATAATATCAATACGCGCATTAAAATAAAATAAGTAAACACCTTTGACCATCACTAATAATCCATAATATGGAGTTAAAAACGTAAATCAGCATGAGTGACATTGATAAACTTCCAAAGATATAATGCTGATAGAAAGACGGATTGAGAGCCTAATGCGGATTGAATCAGCCAACTCATCATAGAGAGGTAGGCCAGAAGTTGACGTCTAGTTGGACGCGGCGCGTGCAAGCTACACCGTAATACACTTGGGTTAACAGTATATAGAGGAGAGAAACGGATTTTCGTGTACATAAGTAAGGTATGCGAAATTAACACGTTGGTAGTTGTACAACTGTATGACGGTAGTGGTGGCGTCAAGATATGCTTGAGAGTTAAGACGCGTGTACTAACGTCGGCTCTCTATGGCGAATATACGTGTTTAAATTACATTTGCTCTTGAATTTCCTGAAGTGTCACAACCGCACTGCTTAATTGTTAAGAGCAAGGAAGCTTGCTTTAGCGTAGTGTATAACGGGGTTTCTTATAAAAAGCTTCTTTGACAAATTAGTTCCTTTGCGTCCGGTGTGAGTAATTCTACTAGCACTTCGCATTCCTGCGGATTTGAATCTTTAGTTTATAAGCAACTTATTCGCTAAATTACCTAGAAAAATATAACTTTGTCACAAAGCAACGTTTTTTAATTTCGCATATTGTGGAATGATTCCAAGGCAACGGAAGATTTCGACATGTACGAGATATCATAAAAGTCAAAGGATGAAATTGTCCAGAGATGTATGAGATTTTATATCGTCAAGCCCGTTTAATCAGAGTAAACGTAAGATATCAGAAATTCCTTGTCTTAAACGGATTAACTTTTAACAGACGCTACAGTTCTCGCGCGTAACTTTCCTTTCATTTTTCACTGCGGCGCGGATGACTTTAATCTGTCCCCTCTCGTCCACGTTAAACTCGGCAAAAAAGAGAGAGAGAATTAAAAACGGCTCATGGTAAAACCCTGTCCAACTTTTCTTTTTACTTGTGAATTACAAAAAGGTAAGAATGTTTTCACTGAAGAAATATTTTATTGGGTAAAATATAGAAAATACGATGGAGTTACGTGTGAATATTTGGATAATTTTTTAATCAATCCCGGGATCATTCAATCAAAGGCTAAACATTTTTAGGCGATTATTGTAGTATTTATTCGATTGTGCGTTTGAATTATCATGCAAACGATGTATTTTCATTCCAGTAGTAAGTATTATGTAAAGGATTACTATTTGAATAATCTATGCAATCTCAACTTGAAATTCATTTTACATGGTCGTCTTTTTACAAATGCTATCTATAGTTATTCGAGTCAGAATAATCCTTGCAATCAAAATCAAAGCTCAGAGATTTCAAGAGACATTGGGCGTGAAGAAGAGAAATTAAACGTAATATCACAGGACAAAAAAATGACAGACTTATCCAGTAGCTCGTGGAACAGATGATTAGCGTCGCAAATAACATATGCAACCGAGGTTTTGATCTGCTCTATACGAATAAAAAAGAAGCGGAAATAACCAGATCCATCGACGAGTACAACCCGTCGAAAGCTCTGGAATAATCTCGCGCTCGCTATTGTTCGAATCGCGCATAGAACACGCTCGTCGAGGTATTACAAATTACAACGGAAGATTCCCGAGAATCAGAAACAGCGTGCAGTAGCGCCATTCCATGCATATATAGAGAGAGAGTGGAAAAGCATGGGCGTGTAACGATTGCGGTCGAGTCTCAATCATTTATCTTTTCCTCTGTTCTCCGAAGAATATCGCTTGCGCAAGCGTTCATACCAATAATAATGATGATTGCGGGTGCGAATAATGTCGATCAGTGCGTACCACACCCGTCACTTTAAAAGCTCGCTTCCATGTGGCTCGTCGGCACTTTAGCGCGCCATTGAAAGCTCCGCAGAGGTTTAGCGCTTGCCTGCTTTGCAATCTCTTGCGTGTTTACAACAGCCACTGGTATAACGCGAATTTAGCCGTTTTAATTGCAATTAAAATACTGCAGCTGGCATCCCATACGCGTGGTTGGCTCTAGATTGGCGTGAAATTTTCATTGATCGTCATACGTACGTACCGCGTACCTCACTGTAACTGATATTTTATCGCATTCTCAGCATTTGGGTTATTTAATTTTGAACCATTCAATTTAATGACTTGCAGTGATTTGGCATAATGTGAGTATTTAACAAATATAAATTGTTGAAAATGGAGTCAGCTCGAGGCAGGAAAGGCCCCAAAGACATGTTAATTCTCTTTCAACAAAATAACACGCGCTCTGTTTATCGATATAACAACGTCAATTTAAATAATGTTAAATTACAATTAACCAATACACAACTAATCCGATATGCAAATAATAGCCCCCATGCGTGTACGTAATAGCATCGCACAGCCTTGAAAATTAATAAGGCACCTAATGAATTGATGTTGAATACTTTTTGCTTTTGCACTTCGCGCCGCATTAAACAACAATCTATTTACTGGGGTATAAACGCGCACATAGTATCGCGCTGGTGGAACCAAACAACGTAATCATATAAAACGGGAAAATTTTCCGCACGTTGGTCATCTAGCGCGCGCGGCAACGGCTCGCGGTTCTGCAGCTGAAAAGCTCTGGCGCATGCCGGATTTAAAAATCAGCCAGCGTGTCAACATTCGCCAGCCATCCGCTTTCATTTACGTTCTAATTATCTACCCATGAACGCGCACTTCCCTCTTTTTGCCCGCGCCCGACGCGCGTACGTGTTTTCGTCCAACAAAATCCAAAGCGACGCCCTATCTTTCTAGTGTCGTAAGCCCTCTTTTCTTTTTGCTTGTCTTTTCTTTTTTCTTTTTCGAAACGCCCATGCGTTTTAAATTTACTTTTGCGGGTTCGCTGAAGTAGTTTCAACATTTTAACCTTTGATGGGCTCACTGAGCAACAAATTACGTGAGCTTTTGGTACTTTTTTTGGTAAAATGAGAAAGGTGCGAGCAAGACACGCACTTCTAATTAATATTTTAACGAATCTACGCACTGTTAAAGTTTATTTTAACTGGGGACTTTACCTTTCTGTTTGAATATGATTAGTACCATTCCAATTTAAGAAATTTAAATGATACGAATTAAATATTTATATACTGACAGGGAGGTAAAGTAACAAATTGCTGGACAGTAGTTTGACTTTGGGTAGATTCGATTCCCGTATAATAACGTACACCTCCATGGGTCTTTAAGCTAAAGTTTTACTTTTAGATTTTGAATATCAAAATGCATTAATAAGATCAAACGGAAGTTTATTGCATGAAACTTAATAAATTACTATAACAGCTGATTAAAGGAGAAACTTCAAATTTTATGCACCGTTAAGTGTGTTAAATTTTGAAAATCAATTTGAGTTTTTAGCCACATTTGTGAAAGTGTAAGGTAACTTGTTAAATAAAACTTTAAAAAGCAGTAGATAAAGTTGAATGAAACAAATAACTTGTGCTGAATGTTCTCGCTGGTGATTATACTTACCGCAACATCTGCATTAATTCTATTCCAAGAAACTAAGCGGACGTGTCACTTTTCCGATTCCTCCTGAGTGTAAGAATACTGTTCCGTATATATTCGCACTTTCAAATTAATGTGGATACGATTTTAGTGCATAGGATATCTACGAAATACTTGAAGAGTGTTACAATAGATGATGATTCAATAGAGCGTTAATTAAGCCGACCCAGGCGTTAAAACGACTCTAATACGCACGAAGGCACGTTGAAAATGAAGCGCATTGTGCGCGCGTAGTTTGCAGTGCGGCTCAATGCTCCGAATAATGATTGGGCACGCGTAAGGTTTTAATCGATCCGCGCCAAGCCTGTTATTGGAATATGACTGTGAGCGAGAGAGATGCAAAATCCTTTTGCCTGTGCTCGAATTGGGGATTTCGAGGTAGATTTTATGGTTATGCCGATGTATCAGATTTGAATTTCGCCATTCTCGTTTTATTGTTATCATTGTCTTTCGAAAACCGACTCTCACTTTAATAAATGGAATAAACGTTTCTAAAGATAAAAAATATTCTACGCAGCTATAGTAGATATCGCACTTGAATAAATTTATCAATTGTTATTTCACTTAAATTATTGTAGAACTTGGTCAGTTTAAAAAATAATATACTATAGTAATGAAAAAAAGTAGCGCTTTGAAAACCACTGGTTAAAGCGAAACTAAACTTAAATAAATAAAAGGGCTTATTGAAGCTTCAATTTTAGCGTCATATATTGTTGACCGCAGGAATGTAAAATCGGATAATATCTTTTAATATAAAATAACCCTTGATAAGCACAAAATTTTCAACAATAAAAAAATGGTTTTCGTGAAAAAGATTCACTATTGCAAGATAGATGAATGTCGAGTTCTTTAGTTCAGTCGATTACTTTTTTCTGAAAGAGGCGCATACACGCGTACACAGTGTACAGCTGTAACACGCGCTTGCACAGAGTAGTTTGAGAAGGGCAAATATCGAGGCCTTCATCAGGCGAAGCTTGTTCGTTGAAAAAAAGAGAGCCAAACGAGCAAACGGCATCGTCGACTTGATATCGAGCAGAGCGCCAGTTCAATACATAGAGTGAGAAGGCAGAAACGAGCTTTGTCTTTCTCTCTTTCCTCTCTCGCTCTCTTCGCCGAGTTATGAAGCCCCGCCGCCGCAGATACAACTCTCCGACGAGAGCGGCAGAGCGAGCTGCAGCCGTGAATTACGAGCCGCGGAGAAAACTCGGCGATCCTATTAAAGTCATAAATTTCGAATTCAATAGAGCCGAAGTGGTTAAGGCCGTCGCGCAAGAGGCTTCTTTCTCTTTCTCTCGCGATACATAACCAACAACTTCGACGATATCTCAGGCCGCGGATATTTGCCAACTGCCGCCGTGAAGAGAGAATCTATATAGACGGAAAAACTCGCACGGGTTTTTTAGACCGAGCAAGAACAAGTAGAAGAAGAGGAAGAAGAGGCCAGCTGAGTGCACATGGGACTCTGAGCTTTTGCGCATATACACACACGTTGACCGGAAATTGAAGCTTATAGATTTCACGGGTCTGCGGTGCGAGGGGGCTAGGGCCAAGCAGGCTCGGCCAACAGATTTGTTATACAAACCGACCTTTCGGCCAGATGCAATTCTTCTCTGTCGCCCCGCCCACGCGAATCTTCTTGCCAGTTGCAATGGGTATTATCCATATACTCCCCGTGCTCCCCGCGCAAACTCCACGACGCGATCAAGGTTTATTTCCACAAAATTTATCGACTCGTTTTTATTGACTCGCGCTACACTGCTTTTTTGAAGAAAGTTTACACTTTGCTTGGGCAATCGAATCTGCTTCGTTTCTCAACCTTACTCTCGGCTTTGATCGATACACACTCACTTACACTCACATACTCACTCACACCACACACACACACATACACACTTTCTATCTGGTTTCACTTGTCGCTTTATACGACCCACGATGAGTTTGCTCAGTCGACATCGAAAAATCAAGAAGAAAAAAGAAGACATTTTTCTATGTTTGCTCGCTGCGTAATTTCACGTTGCGAGTCAACGAACTTGCTCTGACAGCGTGTTAAGTTCTCCTATTTTCACGTTGGTCGAGGAAAAAGCGGTCAAAAGAAAATTACAAGTCAAATGTCGCATGAATCTCAGTCAGTCAGTTCCTAAAGAATTTTTTTAAATCATCCGCAGATGTCACGTATAATGTGCAAAAGCTTCTTTTACTATCTCGCAAACGATACTTATGCAAGAGCTGCAAAATGTTTGCGCATTGCAAAATTATTTTCGAAGGAAAAGATCTTAGCTTCTATTAAAATAAAATTTCGTCTGGAGTATAAACACACACACACATCCATCTCCCATCGCATATAGAAGCAGCTGCAGCAGCTGTCATGTCTTGCTCTAAGGCATCGTCATAGAGAAGAAGAGCTTTGAAGTTCCCGAGTAAAAAGTAGGGAGTCAAATTTCGTCGCTCAGCGGTAAAACGATGCTACTTACCGATAAAAAAGAAGTAAAAATCTGCAAAAGTCTCTTTCGAACGATTTTCCTACATAGTCAACTCGGCTTTATCAGTTTTATGTTTCCGTTTCTCGAAGAATAGTTTTCAATCTCAAATTTAATAGATGATATTGCTAGATTTACATATTATGTGGTTTGAACACATTTTCTTTAACGAACAAACCAAAACAAACTTAAAATTAATTTGAGAAAATAGTTGGTTTACTTTCGAAAAGCAATGAACAAGTTTTCCGTTGTTAAATGTGCTTTTAGCAATAGAATTTCCAAAAAATTAATCTAGTGGAACAGAAGAATGCAATCCAGTGCGTGCAACTTTGGAAAATGTACAAGTTACAACGCAGCCTCGTACAATAAAGTAAGACGGCGAGAGAGATGCACAGGAACACAATGAATTTACAACTTCTCTTTTCATCTATTTCAGTTATCGTGGCATTATCCAACTGGATTTTTCTCTCTCTGCTCATTTGCTCCAGTTCCTTATCTCGCTCGCGCAGATGAACTTTATAAACGAGACAAAACACACTACCAAAGCGCCTGCATGCACGGCCTTCTTTCCATTTCTCTTTTCCGCACGTACACACACATATAAATATTGGCGAGTCGCCCCGTCAGCGTTATGCTCTTTTCAAATCGGAAAGAGTTGCAGCTTGCCGAGAGAACGAGTCATGAAAAGGCCGTATAAGCTTGCAAAAAAAGAGAAATGAATCTCGGAGACAAAGGTCCGGAACGTAATATCGCAAAACTTAAAATTACGCCGACAGATTTAATATGATCTGGGCTTTTTTCTATTCCGCTTCTTTTTGTATTCTCATATTTATTTTCATTTTCATTTTATGGGCTAAGAATAACCGCCAAGTAATATATTTTCAACGATACGTGATTTTTATTTTAATCTTTGAACACAGTTTTTGTAACAATCATAAAATTTTACAATTGCAACTAAGCATTTACAAAAATAACTCATATATGTTTATATATTTAAACGTGGTTTTTAAATATATCACCAAATTTCACGATTTTAACCAAGATCCAGAACCGAAATGCACCTAAAGAAACACTAGATCGGCTTTGATATTAATAAATTTTCGTTCGGCAGTTTCTGCTCGAGAAAAAAGGAAGAATGATAGAATTAAAATATTTTATTATTCACAGCGTCTGACACATTTATTGAGTATAAGCTCGTAAATCTTCTTCATTTTAATGCCGTCTAATGGATATACTTGAAAGAAAAGTAATCTATATCCCCGAAAAGCCAGTGCTTAAACTTTTTTGCAGCTTAAACGTTAGTTTTTAGAGTTTCTCGATCCTTAAGGACGAAAAGTAAAAAAAGTTTAAGCTTTTGACTCTCTCACTTGTGAGAAGAAGTTGTTCAACATCAAATACGTTCCTTTGCTAAAGCAAGTGTTGAGCGAGTTTGTTTAATTAAATTAAAAGTCCGGTTTTATTTAGGAATCAGTCGAGCAAGTTCATTTGGAAGTTCCTCTGTAAAAATAAAAGAAAATAATGCGAAATCAGATTGAAGTCGTTCGAATAAAAAGTAAAATCCACTTCACTTCAGTGAGCCCGCATAAAAGAAAATGTTTTAAAAAACAAATTTTGAAAAGTCCCTCGCTCGCTCTCGAGAAGTGCCTTCATCCACCTTTTTCCTCAGACTCAGCCGCGTGTTACAGAAATATATATTACACATCCTCGCTCGCCCAACGAAAGTTAGAGCCCAGGCCCATAAAGTTCAAATGCAACGCCCGCTTGCTCGCGTTTCTCAGATGCAGGTGCACTCACTTATGTCGTATATATGTAGCCGCGTGTCGCGGCAATGAGTCGTCTGTATACGGCAGCCACGACGACAACGATGACGACGACGACGACTACGACGACGCTGGTTATTCAAATATGAGCCTAGACCACGACGTTCTTTCTGTCTCATCTACTTCCAGCAACAACAAGAGAGAACGACCGAGGAATTCGTGCAATCGTCGAATTATGCTTATGCGCTTAATAACGGATAAGGACATAAAAAACAGAAATTGCGTGGCGGATTGGGCAAGAGAGCAAGCGAGGAACGATTGCCCGTCCAGTTTTTTGCCTGTCTCGCTCGTTTCCATTTCGCTCTTAAATCTCGGATGCGCGGCCGCGCGATTAAAGCAGCGCGGACTTTGAGCAGAAGGTTTTCCTTTTTTTCCGTGTAAAATTTCTTTTCGCCGCGCGCATACAGCCACGGCTTTTTTGACAAATGGCCGAGCTTCTGAGAGCGGGAAAGAAAGAAAAGGATATATCCTCCTTTTTGCAGAAACTTCCATGAAATTTCAGCCCTTAATCGCGCGACAGTCTCAGAGAGACAGAGGAAATGCTAGCTGACCGGCTGATGAACAGCTCTTTTCTCGGCGAATCCTCTAGGCAACAGTCTAATCGGTTGTAACTTGGAAAAGCAGCTTAGACGGATTTCTAGATGTTTGGCTTTAAGATTTCTCCTCTGTGGTCCTAGAGAAACAAGTGCGTTGCTGTAAGTATCAATAATCATATAAGATCAAGAGTTATAATACACAACAGCAGACGTTCGAAAGAATCAGATTGACGCATATCAATTCAAAATAAAAAATGCTACATATCAATGGAAAGGATATCATTATGGCTTAACCGATGGCCTGAATTTGAAAATCGATGGCCGCGAGCATTCAGGCCCGCCGCCACGTAGCGAGTCGGGCGGCAGGGCGAATAAGAATAAATTTGCACTCGAACGGAATCCATTTGGAGAATTGGATTGAGATTGGTTAGTTCCTTCAAATGAATTAAACCCTTTCCCCCTTCATTCTTGCCTCGTTCTTCTAACTTGCCTAACGACTAATGTAACGAAAGCGCTCGACCGCTTTCTTTCTTTCTCTCTGCTTTTTTCCTATTTCGTAGAAATAACAAATGACAAGGGGTAGAGAAAGAAAGCAGCTTGCGCAGCAGCTATAAAATATCGAAGTAGTTTCTTAACCTCGTTTAGCGTCGTTATGTAGGATCGTCCTAACGAACGGCAAATTTCCCTTTGCCACTTGTTTTTCTTTTTTTCTTCTCTCTCGCATAGTTTGTAACAATCAGCACTTAAATTGGTTTTTGAAAGAACGCGACAAAGTAGTATGGCGTCGCGTTGAAAAAGATCGATCGATCGATGATGAACGGGAAGAGAAAGGGGGAAGAGGAGAGCCGCGGGCGACTCCGTAACGAGAGGGTGGAAAGTTTAATTCCGATCGTTCGAGAAAGTTGCTGCGAAATAGACCTCTCTCCCTCCCTTATCCTTACTCTCACTCGGTCTTTCCTTCACTCTTCAGAACTTAACATCGAACGGCATCGATTCGTACACACACACACATTATACGTGAGTGTGCGTCAGTGTCATTCGTGCGGTGGCCTGGTATATCGCGAGTCCATTGTTATAAGAAACCGCTACTTTTACGCGACGCCGCGAACAGTTTGGTTATCTGGAATCATTACTCCACCAATCGTACTGTGCGCATGGCTTGAGCATCCGTTTACCGATTTTCCAAGTGGGCCATCCCAAACTGTATACGTGTCTTCGTGACCAATCCCACGATTACGTATCGTTGAATTGCCAATCTAGACTCGCCTGTGGTACTTCGTCCTATCCGATCATCCGTCTTCGGTTTTCCTTTTCTTCTTTAAAACGTTTTACAACGTCCTAATGAGGCACAAACTCAACAAGCTCTTTAACCAATATCGTGTAAAGTTCAGTGTTTAAATTTGATTACTAACTGTATTTACCCAAGTGAACGTTACTGACACCAACACTCATGAGTGCGCGTTGAATAAGCAATCCTTCGGACGAGTTCAATCGACTAAAATATTAATATAGCACACATGAGAATATACGCCATAAATGATACCGGAGAGATCGCGTGAGTAAGGTGTATAGTGCTGCAGGTCTTTACACTTGAGAGAGCCTGATTATGCATAACTACCTCGCTCGACATATATATATAAAATTCATTATGGGCTGCTATAACAGGGTATTGCAGTCGTTATTGTCACGACGTATATCTTGGCTACTGAGCCCTTTATCCCAAGCGTGTCCGTAGAAGCTCAACAAATAAACCCAAACTCCATCTCCTACTGTATAGTCTCTTCTCGAACGCTGCTCTTTATACATCTCGCTTGCCTTCACTTTACCAATAACGTATTCTCCGGATCTACACGTTCACAATTCCATTTGCAACTATGCATATACCTTGGTTTCCGGTAAGTTTGTCATCGTTGACTACTAGTTGTTCTCGTGCTTCCGTTACTGTTCATGTCGTAGCATTAAAAAGAATTCTGTTACAGATCTTATTTAGTTCAAATTCTTTACCTATACTCGTAACAATCCGAAAGTAACAAGCGAGCAACTACTAGATCACGTTCCAAAAAAGAGCGTTAGAAATTACTCAAGGTAGAGAAATCTGAGAAAGAGAAAATAGGGATGGTTGGTAAGAGCCCATGAAAAATTGTAGACTGGCAGAGTCTCAGTCAGAAGCGTTTTCTCGGTGGTATCGCTGTGTGGAGAAAGTAAAGGCGAGAAATCGCGGAAAAGCTTGCGTGAAGGGGGATGCAGTTCTCTCTCTCTCTCTCTCTCTCTCTCTCTCTCTCTCTCTCTCTCTCTCTCTCTCTCTCTCTAGTGGGATCGCGTTGCTAAAATTTATCGCTTTCCTCCTTCAAGTGAATTACGCTTGCCGATTCTTGTATACGTACGAATCCTATGCTGGCTCTTCGACCTTTGCTAGCATGTATACGTACATGCGCAGAGGGAGTCCTGCTTTCCGTATAATCCAAACTCGCTCGCTCGCATGCCATTAAGACCGAATTGAAAACAAGTTGCGTACACATATGCGTCACTTGTCGTATAATACGCGAGCTCGAGCTTTAAGCCAACTTACAACTATGCGTCGTCGCTGCCTTGTGATTCAATTTTCAACTTTTCCGAAGGTCTTTTATGAACTACGAGGTATTTGATTTTTTCGCCAGTGAACGTTCGGTTACATGAGTTGAATGAGTGGTAATGATGCGTCGGCTGTGAAACTTTCAAATAATTTAACTCTTTTCATTGGCACGAGTACGTCTAATGTACTTTACAGAACATTGATGATTTATCAGTTTTCATAAGTAATTATTATTTAGTGGAATCGATATCAAGCTATTTCATTTTTTATAAATTTTGTCGATTTTCGATTCTGTTAAATATCTATCTATAAAAAGACAATGACAAATAAAATATATTTAACTGTAATTGACAAAATGAAAGTAATATCATAGGATATAAAATTGCCTTAGCAATAGCTCAGAAATAAAATTCAATAAAAAGAAAAAAATTCTCACGAGTAATGATCAGCGAACCAGTTGATAAATATTGTTCATGGAGCAGGTTATTCAGTAACGCACTCGATGTAACGAAAGCCAATCGGATTCACTGCACGTAGAGCGAAACGAACCGCCTTGGAAAACTCCGCCAAGTATTACGAAAGGTAGAGGAGTGTAAAAAAAAAAAAAGAAAGAAAAACAAGAAGTAGTTGAGAGCGAGGATCTTTAGATGATACTCACGAGTACTTTGGCTTCCCGTTGCACTTTAATATTTTTTTTTATTTTGGCTCAATCGCTCTACTCGTTTGCTCCCAAGGTACATTTTAGAGCTGTCATAACGAAAGTACAGTGAAAAAGTGAGAGAGAGATTTAATGCGTGCTCGCAGAAAAAGAAATTAAAACTGACTTGGTAGTTGCGAGTAGAAAATGTAGGATTCTCCGGGTGGCAGTGCAAGTAGAGTGTGAAATCTCTCGCTAGGATAGGGAATTATTCTAATGTATAAGCAACCTGCATATAGCTATTTTTGAAAATTATTAAAAATTTAGTATTTTGAGCACCCAGTATATTCGTCCTTTGTACTTATAACTCGATTTTACATGGAAATGATATCAATATTTGTATGTAATTCGTAAAAATCAACCTATTTGTACTGCACGTATGTACTGTTCCTGTTCTCATTAATGTCTTAAGCTTCAATAAATAGGTGATTCGCCTGTATCTCCACGGTTATATATTTATATTTCTATCGAAAATTGTGAATGAGGCCAGCTTTGTTTATCGCGGAATTGTTTGTCCCACTTGCATTTTCCTTCCTTCCCTCTCCTCGTCCTACTCTCACTCTCTCAGTGTAGAATATGTCGCGGTACGTTACTTCTCTTTTCTGCAGTACTTTGACTCGAACGAGAACTGGCAAAGCGTATGGCGGGGTGCTAGAAAAACAGTCGAAGGGATTGAGAGAGAAGGACAGAGCATGCGTGCAGTATCAAAATAGAAATTTCGAGAGTGCAAGAGTAGATCGAACGGGATAGCAGTGAAAGAGTAAGAGAGGTAGAAAGAACAAGACAGAAAAAGAAAGAGAGACCTACTTGCTTCTCGGTACTAGTTCTCGACGACAAACGGTGACGACGATGCGACGTGGTCTGTCCATTCGGGAAATTACTACTTGCCCAGTCGGAATTTCGAAATTGCTAGTTCAAAGGCGGGCGTACATTTTTTCATTCAGTTACTTTGTCTAGCTATGTCTACTATAGTGATAGAGTTGATTCTTTAACTATAAGTGAAAGACAGCATGATTCAGTTACAAGTGTATTGATATTATGATACGAAATTTTTAAAATTATGTAATTTTCGTCTTTCTGAATGTATTTCGTCTTTATTTTCAGTAAACACTGTCGTCGATGAAAAAATATGGGCAATCGAAGGAGAAGACGTGGAGCTTCCATGCGACATAACTTCAATTACTCGTCCACAAGACAAAGTTAGCATGGTCCTGTGGTTCAAAGACGAAGCTGGAGTTCCTCTATATACGTAAGTTTTGTTTTGCACAACGCCTTGATACGAGAAACCAACATATTTGAAAAATATAAATACCGAAACAAAGGCTCTTCAGGAATAATATCAATGATAGTCAGGGTCTTGGAAACTATCGTTAACGGAGCTGAAGCTAAATCAGCTCTAAGCCATGCGTGGGATGAAAATTGCTGCAGGTGTATCGCGTATCGAGCCGTCACATTTTATTCGTCGCGGAACGTGTGCGGCTGTCGAAGGAGTGTATGTGAGAAAGACAAGCGTCGCGTTGGCAGAAGAGCGCGCGGAAGTCGGCAATGCCTGTTAGCGGCGAGAGATGCCATTGTTGCGAAGTTGTTTCGTGAAATTCAGCGTGCCCTGAGGATACGAACGCTCGTTAGCTAACTAGGAGAATACGAGGCTTTCATATTGCATACATATACCTATACACACCTGCGGCCACTCTTATGCGCGCACGTGCTGCTCTGTCGTCATCTACGTATATGTAGAAGAAGCGAAGGTATGCATCTAAAGCGATGAACGTACGTATATTGCTGCCGCGGAATTCACGCTGTACGAAATACTGCCGTAGTTCTTATGTCTGCTCAATGGGAATTCCATAGTTCCACTAAGCTGTGTGTATTGTCATGTACCGGCTGAGTAACTTGCACTTGGACGTGCCGAATGATCCTCTTAACTGATGCGCTCGCAATATTACGACGAAGAATGCTAACATCTATGTTCTTTCGAGTGAAATGCGAACTCGAGAGCTTAATGGATTTATCATCCTTATTGTTCAATGGCCCATAGTCTTTGCTTCTGAAATTCATTACTACCGGTATGCTCGAAATTCATTGAGCTTCTAAGTTGGAAGTAATGCCTTTGAGAAGGAATAGTTGACGTTATAGTTTGATTTCTAATGTTGCTCTCGAAATAAATAGTATTATTTCTAATTGAAAAGATATTGAATAACGGTGTAGTTTCATTTCAATTTAATTTATGCATTTTCATGGCATATAGATAGACTTTTACGCGCCCAACTACGGTTTTAGTTTTATGAAGATGACTTTTAATGGCAGTCATAAATCGGTTTCACGTTTTTATACTAAATCAGCCAATTATATCTAACTCAGACAACTGACTTATCGTTGCCGAGGAAATTTTCAACAAATTTTAAATTGCGTTATGCTATTGCTATCAATGAGTAACGATCAAACGATAGTTCTACTACGGTACCATCGCCTTGGTTCTACAATTAATTAAAACAAATGATTAAGAAGCAGTCGTTGTGCATGAAAAAGTTTAATCTATTAAGTTTCTTAATCGTGCGCGAATAACTTTTCGCCAAGATTTTTCGGAGGGGTAATGGATTACGATTAGGCAGTGTTCATTATGAACGCTATTAAGATCAAGGTGGATTCGAGAGCAAAGTTTCCGGGGCGCAGTTTTACGCCTCGGGATTTTCTCCAAGTTCATTCATTTTTTATTAGCTCACCCTTCCAACGGAAACTGGATCACGTTGGATTTAATTTGGCCCAATGAATGAAGCAGTAGCAGAGTGCAAGTAGAGCGAAGAAAAAGTAACGAAAAGTATACGCCGATTCTTTTTCAAAAATTGATAATCCGACTTGAACGCTCTTTGGATTAGTGGAAACGAGTGTTTACGAGCTCAAGCTCGAGCGCCTTGCTTCACGGAATTATGAATAAAGCGAGAAACTTTCGCGCAAAATTATGACATTCTTAATGTGAGCTTATTCGCTTAAAGCTTCTTAAATACTTCGTGCTATAAGCATCTCGGCGCGATAACCATAAATAATGCGGCTAAGTTTTTGCGCATATGACGAATTCTATTTCAAATTAAGCATTTTTCTGAGGTTTAAAACTGAAACATTTTCTTTTTTTCCTAGAGCTACGTTTTTCTCTTTTCATTTCAGATAGAAAAATAATCGTGAATATTAGAGAAATTCGCGGAAACTATACATGTTAAATAAAAAGAGGCAAGATATTTGTAAGCTGTAGCGAACGAAAACGTTTTTTTCAATGCCAGACCGAAGAAAAGTTCAATTTTTGTAGAATTCGCGAAACTGAAGGTTATTGTTTTTTTCTTCTCCGGGCGCGTATATCTCTTTGCTGATTCGTCGAATGCTATGCATTTTGTTTCTAAATCGCGCTCTCGCTCGCGTTGAAAGAGGCACATTTTCACAATCGACTCTTGAGTTTTATGGCTCTACATAAAATTCTAGCGTACGATTTCCTTCGAGCTGTTCTTCCTCCTCTTGCAATCTCTCAAACTATGTAGAAAAAGCTTATATATACATACGTGTATTAAAGCTTTCGAATATTTGTCAAACTTGCGAGCACATAAAGTGATTCACAATTTGAAATCGTGTTGATCATCGTCGGCATTCTCTTTCATCTCTGGAATACCAAGAGGAAGGGCTTATTGAAGAAGATTAAAGATCAAGTGCGGCGAAAGGGTAAATATGCATAAAGTGAGAAAGTTGCGGTACTCAAACAAAAAGTCTTGCACAATTTATAGACGGCTTTTAATAAACCGGCATGGTGAGGTTCCGCCTTCTTAGACCTTCCGTTTCTCATTCGTGCATAACGAGTAAATATCTTGGCGCCGCTAGCCATTGGTGACATGCAAGTGTATGAGAAAAATAACGAATCGCGACCATTTTATAGACAAGTTTATTAGGAATGATTGGAAACAGAAAAGTTTCGAGACTAATGTATTAACCGAAAAATACAGTATAGTAAGAAAAGAAAACTGCTGCATATAATTCGCGATTTGGCACGCACTTTTTCATCTAATGCCATCGATTCGTTCGCTTGCCTCTAGCAGTTTGGCTTCGAGAGCGCTAGAAAATGGAAAATAATTTGCGCAAAGAATGCTCGTACGAGCTCGAGTGAAAGGGATGAAGGTGGGGGGGGGGGGGCGGAAAATAAATAATGGAAAAGCGCTTAGATGGCGTTCGCGTTCGCGCACTTTTCACCAGGCAAATTGAATTTTCACGATGTTCGCGCGAATGTGGGTGGCGACGCGCGGCTTTTCTCCTCGTCGACATCGCCTTTCTCTCTAAGCGATGAAATTATTGTGAATAATAGAGGTAGCCGTGACCTGAATCATCGAAATTGACGCATGACCTGATCGAGCGAGATGAGTTTGAAACTAATTGCGCCTATAAAATAGGCCATGTATGAAGCGTTAAAACACTATATAACTAGCAGATTTCATTAATTTTTCAATCAAGTAATTAAACAATTTTACTTGAGAGGTTAAAATATTATAATTTGCTATATTATTATTGAAAAATCAGAAAATATTTAAGAGCGTTACTTTTATATTTATAAAAATTTCATTAGTCGGGATTTAGAATTATTTTTTGTTTCCTTTTGAACGTGGAAAACAGTAATGTTAAACCCTTGACACCTCCACATCCATCACTATGGTAATGCTAGGAATAATTTATTAAATTATTGAATAATTATAATAATTCAATAATCATATAACCCAATCATCATCTATCATAAAAGCAGAAGTGCTTCATAAGCTCAGAAAGTGGAACACCTTTAAATCGACAGATCATCATTTTGTGACTTTCACGTGTCGGAATTCCAAAATTCTTTTGGAATACAATGCACGTAAGAAGTTTGATTTGGAGCAACTCACAAAATACCAGTTTTGTCTCTAACTGATTTCACATCTTTTTCTTAGCATTTCATATTTCAGTATGTGAGTACTCAAACTCTCCGCTTAATTTAACTTAAAAATTTTTCAAATATAATAAACATTTCCTAAAAAGCTTCGTATAGTCAGGTACATTCTCTTTATTTGGAAATACAAATACATTAGATCCATGAAATAGAAAGCGATAAACTAATACTCCTAGTTATCTTTCCGTCTATTTTGTAAAGAATACACGTTAAGAGAGAATATTTGAATATTTGACTATATTGAATATATAGTCGTCGGGAAACTTTATAAGAACTAATTACAAAGTAAAGTTCGTAGGCAAATACACGAGGGACAATGTAATAATGAAGTAGCTTCTTTCGACGTATTCATTGATTAGGCAATCGAAAATAGAAACTATTAGAGGCAAATTAACAGTTTGAGTTTCAATGACTAATGCATGTACATTGCCGAAACTTCGTGAGGGAATAGATATAACCATCGATCAAATTAATTCGACTCACGCACTAATTGCATTGATTTTACTAACTTTCTCAATAAACATAGTATTAACTGATACAGTATATATTTCAATATCTGAAGGGTGTTAAAATACCACAATAATTAAACAATGACGATATAATTGAATCGAACCTAATTTACTCTTCGAGTGTTCTATTATATAATAAAAACTCTACATAGATGTAAGATTAAAACGCGTCTTAACTTAAATCTTTAAGTTAATCCGTACTTTTCGTGTATTCTATCAATGAATGTTGTCCTTTAAAACTTTAGTGCAAAATCGCAATTATGAATTTCTAATATTAACAACGAATTCAACACAATTGCTAAATCATCCTCGATAAAATCCAATGTAAATCCGTTTGAGAGATTTTCGAGTAAGACAGAAGCCAATATTCCATTGTCAAGAATTTAACCAAAAGTTAGTTAAAAAAGAAGATAATGAAATATCAGAAACATGGTAGTTTTATAGCAAATAACATATTCAACTAAGAAACAAGTTTATCTCTGCAGCAAAACACGGCGAAACGTGCAATAAAGCGATCTCTCGCGAAACAAGTCGAGCATTTTACTGGGTCGGCTGACATCACTGCCGACGCGCTTAATCGCATTGATGTAAGAGGCGTAATCGTGCGCACGAACGGCAGAAGAAACTCGTGGGAGGCAGAGCAGCCCGTCTTTCTACGATGTAGATGTGCCACCCGATTGGCCCACTCAATCGTCCCGTTGGGAACAAAGCGGCCATTCCATTTCCGCAACGATACCAAGAAACTCTGCTCTTGTGTATACCGACGGCAAAACAATCAGCTGAGACTTCCGCTACCACCACCACCCCCCTCCCCTCGAGGGCTGCGCGCGACTGAGGAACTCTCGATTGGCGGACTTCCTTTTAGAATCTTATCGCGCTTGCTTGAACCTAATTTCAAGTTCCTTGACGATCGTTTTTGCTTTATGTAATCTCAAAACCTTTGTTGCGCTTGTCCTTTTCTACCAGGTGACTACTTTCTTATGGCCATGCCACTACTCACTTTTTTAATATTGAATTGCTTGCATGAAAGAAGATGCCTTGTTTTTATGAATATTTTCATAATTGATTTTCACACTTTTATGCACTTGATATTACGTTACATTCAAATATGAGATTTCAGAGTCACTTCCAACAATGAGTGGCAATGATGAAAAGGCTTATAGTTACAAAATAAAACCTTGTCGATTTTAAAAACGTTCAATAGCAATTTTTGAATGTCCTTAGTCCGCATTTAGGATATTTTCTATACATTGAGGAAAACAATACTGCATTTAAAGCCACTTAAATCAATAGAATCACCAATAATAAAGGATTAATGGTATCGACAAAACGTCCGGTGAATTTGACGCTTTTTGATACTATTATCAAGGTTTAATAAAATGTATTTTATGCAAAATTTATGTACATTATTAGCATTAAAAATATCGAATATGAATATATATTTGTCAAAATATATAGAATACAAAATCAATTTTATATAGAATTTATTTTTATTTTATTAGAAATAATTAAATAAAAAAACTTTCTAGATAAAAAATCGAGTCCGATATGTCAACTTTAATTAAATCACGAATATTATTTTTCTTTCACTCAATATAGCTAAACAGTACTCATCAACTTATCTAAAAAAATGTTTCATCGCAATGTCAATTTTCTGTAGTGGCAATATCAAACGTACCAATTTCACGAATGATTCTCAAGAGGATCTGGAAGAAATTTAAATGTGATTTCGATACAACCAAACAGGTCATATCGATATTGGTTTTTGCGTGAAATTGCCAATTCAATTCAATTTATATTTGTGTGCTTTGATCACATTTTGCTAGAAAATGTGAAAACTGAATATCAATATTTAAGCATTTTAAATTTCAAATAGATAATTTAATTCTGAGATATTTCTTGAAATATAATTAAATAAAATAAAAGTAACAAAATAGCAGGTTTGTATTTTTCTTTTTTCAACGTATTATACTCTAAAAACTCCACAGTCATTAAAAGCTGTTTGTTTAATTATAAGTATTTGAATAATTGTGGTAGAACTAACGAGATTGCGAACTGTTATGTGCACACTCTTTTTATAAGCTTCGTGTTTTACGAAGTATTTAGTAAATTAATTCCGTGCAACAGAAGAGAATCGTAACAAAAATGAAAATGCTAATTTTTTAAATTTCTGAAATTCACTACTGCCACAATCTTAATAAATTCATTTTTAAACGGCAAATATGAACAATTTTTTTATTTCGTGTACTAAACACTTCTCAGCAGCCAATCAGAATTAAATGCTCGGAAATCTCATTAAAAAATAATTAAATAAGAATAGAAAAATATGTAGTTTAATAACAAACCATTCGTTTTTCGAAACTTTAATTAAAATCTCATCTGCTCGGTTTTCTTTCAGGCTGGACGCAAGGAACACCGGGGGCGATCTGTTCAAAGCCGTGCACTGGACCATGAGTGGAAACCTCGGAAATCGAACGTATTTCCAGGTGGACAGCGAGGCTGGCCTCGCTCGGCTGAAAGTCAAAGGGGTCGCCTACGAAGACCAGGGGGTATTTCGGTGTCGCGTCGACTTCGTCAACTCGCCAACAAATAACTTTCGTGTCAACCTCACTTTCATAGGTAAATATTTGCTTCGCTAATTTCTGTGACCATCTCAAGTCCTATTCCAGAATAAAATGTCTATCTACTTTTACATTCGACGAAGTATTTACTTTTTGTACAGATTAAGTGATGGATCAACTTTGCACACTCACATTCAAGTGATCTATTAGTAGAAGTTTATATTCAGGAAACATTTACTGCAGGCTATTTGTAATCATTAAAAGCTGTTGCAGCGTATGAACTGGGGGGAAATAGCGTGTAATTAATTGACCGCGAGCAAACATGGTCGAACCGATAACGCTGCGAGAAAAATGTTCCAAGGAAACTTTTCAAAATCTTTCGAAACTGCGAACTTCTGGTGGCCAAATAGGGAAACCCCGAATATCCCCCGAGGGAATACCACTGAAATGAAATTTTAATCCATCGAAATTTCAGCGGCAAAGTTTTCGATTCAGAAATTCAATTTTCCGCTCTCATCAAGATTTCAAGAACTCCCGGAAAATTTCAATGTTTACGTAAACCGTACGCGTACTACCACGTACTAAAATTTCTAGGCCATCTATACAGTTAAATTGACTTACCACCTAAGCCATCGTATATCTCACGACTACCGCGTAGGTCATCGACTAAAATTCTCATAAAAATGCCGCACGAGTGATATTCCATTGATCTTTTCTTTTTATCCGAAGAAAGACTTTTGGAAAAAAAAACATAATGCTCACAGCGTATATACAAGAAGGCCACAATTTCGCAGCGGTGGCGAAACGCGTCGACATTTACAGTTTTCCCCCGCACCGCGGAATGGTCGTCGTAACTCGGAGCGTTCGCTCGCGCGCGCTTCAACTATATCTCCGCTTTATGCCTGTAATGACCCGCGGCGCTTCTTTCTGGTCGACTTTTAACGACCGGTCTTACGCGTAAAAGAAAATTTTCAAATTTACGACGACGCGAGCGTTCTACATTAAACTCGCGCCACTCGCGCGTATGTCAACCGGGACACGGCCGCCCGACGACGACATTGCTCCGAGGGATGAAAAAGGGAGTATTAGAGGAATGCATTGCATTTGGTAAAAATTAAAATTTATACCAGAGATAATTTACGAGATAAATAGAGAATACTGAGAGCTATATCCGTAAGTGTGTTTTTAGTCGAACGTTGAGTTTGTAACGCGGAAAAACATTTCACAGCGACAGGTGCGGCTCGAATCTTTTGTGCTTTAGCGTACTTACTGAGTGTTGCATAAACTAAGAGAGCGTCTGTATAATTTTCTTTTGCAGAACCGCCAAGGAAGCCCGTTATTTACGACGCCCAAGGCAAGGATGTGAAGAGTGTAGCTGGACCCTTTCTCGAAGGTTACGAGCTTGTATTGCATTGTCAGGTTGCTGGTGGTAAGTGCGCTCTTCGTATGTATAATTTTTGTCCTTCTGCTTGCACGGCGAAAAAAAACAGCTTTAATACCGTGCTTACATCTATCTGAATTAAAAGCGCAAATTTTATTTTTGTCACACGACAATAAAACAAAACTTCCTTTATAGTGACATCCGTTGCATTAAGATACTGTGAAAGACTTTGTCGTTAACGAAGCGTGTACGCCTTCAATTTGCAAAATGAACGGTAACTCGGCAAATGGCAAATGAAAGAAAACGCGTGTTCGTGCTAAAGGAAAGAGAGAGAGAGAGAAGTATCTTTTGTAGGACGCGACAAATGATACCCAATCAGCTAACTTGCAAGCTCACAAGGGGTATCATCAAGGGACAGTCGGAAAACTTCAATGCCATGGCAGTCTTTCTGTGGTCTAGAAAAACGACTCTTGTCAATGTAAATTGGCTGGCTGTGTTGGCTGGCCCTTTAATTTCACTTATTCGCTTACTGTAGTAGAACAAAGCGTGCTCTCTCTCTCTCTCTCTCTCTCTCTCTCTCTCTCTCTACACAGCAGCACCAGCGGCAATAGCCGAGTTGCTCGAATACAAATAATGAGGACTACCTGGGAATTCTCTCGACCTTGTCCAGTCGTAACCAACGTGAGAAGAAACGAAATTCACATGATATTTTCGGACAAACATTGATTGGTTACATTCTTAACAAACACAGTTGCACTGACACTTTATCTTGTATACATTTCTTAGCATCTTGAATTTGCTAATTGAAAATTGTGAAAAGTAAAAATTCACTTGAGAGAATCCAGCGAATTGGCAATGAAAAGTGAAATTGAAATGTAGAGCAACCTACAGGTCGCTGTCGTCGGCAAAACAAATGCAGGACACAATGTACGCAGCTAGATTTCTCTCTTCCTCCCTCTTTCTGTATCACTTATCCAGTCAACCGACTTAGCATAAGCGCGTGCAACAGTGCCCGGCGACCGTATGTTTTGTGCGGTCGAACAAACCACGAGACATGCGGTATGTGTCGTACGAGCGAGAAAAAAAGTGCAGGCAGCCAACTACATAGCTCTATACTTGCTCCTACCGCTGGCCGCGCCGAGTAAATTCCATGCGGTTCACAAAGACGGATTAGCATAGGAATTACTTGAGCGGTCTTCAAAGTCTCTTCGTGTTAGTAGTATATACGTATATGTACGTTTTATCGCGAATGCAGTTTCTACCCATCCCCGGCATCGCTACGGGTAGTGTAAAAAAGAGAGCACGGACGTTCAAGATAAACGTTAATGTAAATGAGCCGCGAATATAATCTTTATTTTCCAGACATTCCCTACTACTTTTTGGTTTTCTAGCGTTATTTTCTTTATCTTAACCGACGCGTTCTGTGCTTTACCTACTATATAGGTAAACCAAAGCCCACGGTGACATGGTGGAAAGATGATGAGATGATTGATGGCACAATGGACTCAACGGAGAGATTTGTTGTAAATACTCTTAAAATTGGCAAGGTGACCAGAGAATTATGGGGCACAAAACTCGAGTGTAGAGCTGAATCCAAAATTGCCATCAAATCCAGGGTTACGTCGAAGAAAGTTTCACTCGAAATTTTGCGTAAGTATTGAAGATTTATTATTTTCTGGATTATAAATTTGTATAAGAAATATTCAGCTGCATTGGACTCTTTTATTTTTATATTTAAAATTAGTATATTTTCATATAAAAATATCGAGAACAACACATATTTCGATGTTTCGCGAGGTACATTAGTGAGCTTTTAAAAATATTACTTACACAAAGCTTTATGATACGTAATGATTCGAACATTTGTTCGCTCGTTCGTTCGAAGGGGAGAGAGAAAGAGAGAGAGCGAGAGAGAGAGAGAGAGGGAGAGAAAGAGAAAGAGGAGGAATAATAAAATGTCAAAAGGCGTTCATTTTTCGAGAAAAATAGAGATAAATCTATTGAGATGCATATCCTTACGTACTCATACGTATACTGAAAAGAAGTAAAATATATTTCGTAAAAATTCCGGACAACAATTCAAAATGTAAATCAAAAGGTGTAAGAAAGAGTGACAATGGACTTCTATGAAAAAGAATCAGCAGCGGGGAGAAAAGATCTTCAATCTCAGTTCACACACATACAGCATGGAGTCCGGAGAGCAGAAAGTGTAAAAGCGCATGTAAATCTCCTATTGCTCTTCTCGATGACGCGGAAGAAAGAACGAGAGAAAGAATCTAAATATAGATGAGATGCTGCTGCCTGCGAGCGATGGCGACTTGGTACGCGAACGGAAACGCGCCGAATTCTCGTGGTAGAGCGGACTTCTTTTAAAAATGCTCTGCTCTCGACATCCCCCTTTGACTCTTTGCGTGCACTATGTTCCAAGAAACGAGAGAGCAAGAGAGAGCGAGAGAGTGAGAGAGAGAGACTTTCAAACGTAAAAATACGTGCGCGCATGGTGGGCACGTGACGAGGCCGTTATTTTCGCCCTGACGGACGAACTTGATAATGATTTACGCTGCAATTCTGTACTTTCGCAGCAACAGCACCTAAGTAGGCGCGCGGACTGACTGTCTCTCCTGAAAATTGAATTTTAACTGGCTTCGCCATTCTTTTCATTCGCTACAATGGAATTTCTCGGGCTTTACCACACAGTCAAACTTATTTTTAGTAGTCTCTCTGTACCACACGTTATTTGTCCTTTTCTTTTGAAGGATACTAGAAAATTAAATTTACTACTTTTATATATTAGCTAAAGAATAAAAGTAAGGTGAAAGTTAATGTTTTTTGCGTTTGAATAACAAGCGAGTTTATTTGCAAATTTCGTCAAAATTTCATTCACGTATGCAAGGAAATTCTATGTACAAATATATAATAACATAACAAACTATAAAATAATGAAAACTTTGTTGAATATTACTACGTTGAAGCACGCTATATGTGTCTGTTCTTTTTGTTTGAAAAAATGAAAGCAAAATGAAGTTATTTTGTATAAAACTAAAATATTAATACAAGTTTCTGTGTAGCCTAGAGACAGAAAGAGTAAAAAGTTGAGAGAAGCATGAGTTGAGGGTAGATCGTAAAGGCCATTAGGCTGAGTGAACGTAGCAAGTTTCGATCATCTGTTGTTTTGGCGGGTTTTTACAGTAAAACCAGCCTTGGTGAGTATAGTTCTGGAGGAAGATGAGATTTACGCTGGTCGCCCGATGAACGTACGCTGTGAGACTTGGGGAAGTTGGCCGGGGGCACGGCTTGTCTGGCGTCTCGCTGGCCTCGTTATGCGAGATTCCAGCCTGCAAACGCCCACCCAACCACCGCTACCCAGTCAAAAAGCCAACTTGACCATCAGTAAGCTCGCTCTTGTGCTCGACAAGGATGACGACGCTAAGGAGCTGACCTGTCGCGCGGAAAATCCACGCTTTCCCGGAGGAGTCCTTGAGACTACCAAAGTCCTCAACGTCCTTTGTGAGTTACTTTTTTACTTTCTTCTTCTTCTTCCGCTCGAATTCTTTGATGATCGTATTTTATTTTTAAGTTCAAGTATCAAATTTTTTTATTCTTTTACAAGTCTGTCCAGTGTGCATCCAATCATTGGATTATTAAACTTTAGTGACTCGATATCAGACGCCAAATTCATTGTTACATTGATTTGCATTGCGAAACCAAAGTTAAAATTTTAGTAATTCTACTATGAATAGTACTCGAATGATGTAGATTGTTATTCTTTGTTATTATATACCAATTCATGCATATAATATAATAATTTCAACAAAGAGCGAGGGTCGGCAAAATATTACACATTTGCATTTAAATTTTACAACTTGCAAAGAGTACAAAATTTAAATACGCAAATAATTCGTTTACTCTCTTACGGAAATATCGATTATAATCAAACAATGGAAACTTTTAAAAACCTCAATTGGAATCATAATGCCGGAATATCGGAGTTTCCGCGAGAACGTTGATAAAAGAAAGAATAAAAAAAGAAAGATCGAACCTGTATGTAGGTCGCGATAAAAAAAAAGCGCAGTTCCGGCAATCGTTCCTATCTGGAGTATCGGCAATTAAGCGAAGAGGCGCGCGCGCAGCCGGGGAGGCCACTCGAGTAATTAGGAATAACTCAAGTCCTCGAAAAGTCGTGAGGCGGAATAGTTGTAGAGTCGGCATCGCGACGATGATCAGTTCTAAGGAGAGGCGAAGGTAGCGAGGAAAGTTGATGTATATACAAAGCCATCGAAACTTGCAGGCGAAACTTCCGTCGCTCAGAAATGCGATGGAGACACTCGAGAGTGGATACAAGCGAAAAAGAGAGAGAGAGAGAGAGAGAGAGAGAGAGACAGAGAGATGGGGGGAGGGGGAAGGGAGGAATAGAAGGCGAATCTTTCCAAAGATTCCAAACTGATCGAACTTGCGGGCGAAGAGAGAGTAAGGCTTTGCTGTTTGCATTCCGATAGCTGGCCACTTCCTTCCTTCCTTGGAGCTCTCGATTATCCCGAAACTCCCTGAGCTTCTTCTCATTGCCTTCGTATCCTACCGAACAGTCAACATGCTTGCTCTTCATTTTTTTTCGCTTCTTCTTCTTCTTGTCTTTCGAGCAAACTGTCTTGGCAAAGTATATAGGTGACCTCGACTTCCGGCCTAAATCCGCACCAAAAACATGCACCGCGCTGTTTACCGGATGTCAGCTCATGCAAAGCGATCGCCTCACTCGATCTGTGCGAAAACTCTCCCCCAACTCTCACGAATATACAGATAAATAAAAAGTTTTCTAGCGCGATTGTAAATACCGTCAACGTAAAGGGGATTGGAACTTGTATTCCGTGAATCGTCGACAAGAGAGTTTTCGTTATTTATAATAACAGAATGTTTTTTTGGCCCTCAGATCCACCCACTGCAACCGTATCGTTGGCAAGCGGATTCGACATTGATACTTTACGGGAAGGAGACGATGTCACATTTGTTTGTCACTATAAGAGCAATCCCCGACCAACTAGTATTGAGTGGATGCATAATGTGAGTGGATTTTAGCATATTTTTCTACTGTTTTGAAGGAAGATTTTAATATGTTAGATGTTCATGTTGAAAATATCATCAAAAAAGCTACATATTTTATTCTGAATATGAATGATTGGTTGACATAATGTTTAGTTAAAAAATGATGAGAAATAAGAATGAAAATTCTTCTCGATACCAGTAAGACTTATTAATATAATCTCGAATATTTTGATTATGAAATACTGAAAAGTCGGTAATTATCTGAATACTAAATATAAATATTATTGTATTCATAATGTACAGGATGAAAATCAAATGAAACGATCACAAGCTTTAAAAAGCAAGCCGATTTCATATTTTCTTCTGCAAAATATCGTGTATTACAAAAGACAAAACATTGATAGAATGATTTATATGGAATACCGTAAGAAAATTCTTTTAACTATGAAATATTCGTAACACGTGTTTTTCATTTTTTAAAATTAGCTGTCACAATTATTATGAAATACGTACCCTACACTTATTTGTGCAATACGAAGCTCTGTTTCATTTGAAAATGGATACCATTAATATATAAATTAATAATAATATTATTATAATTAATAATTATAATAATATTATAAATTAATAGTATTCGATTTATAAATTGTAAACTTCCTATGCGGATATATGTAGTGGGTGCATTTGATAATAATTATTTTTAGCGTGCTTTGAAAAAAAATTATAAAAAATATAAGAAAGTTTGCATTTCCATCGGCAAGCTGAAGCCTTTGATATTTACAACTCAAAGCTAGGAGAGAAAATATGATTCAACATTTTCATTTCATGAACTTCGCATACGTGTCTGCTTGAATTTCAATATTATAAAGAAACAACTACATATTTACTTTTAAAAACTTCATTCGCACTGAACGAAATATAAACCGCAGTTTAGAAAAAAAAAATTTGCAAATTTCCTTTTTTACACATAATGAAGGACTATGTTTATACACTGGAGGTCCTAACATGAACGCGAAACGAGCTGCTAGTGTACAGACGTAATCAGTATGAAGGTAATTTCGAGGAGGAATAAAAAGCTGTTGCAGTATACAGCGCGAACGCGCCTGCTTAAAATAGTAAACAACAGTATAGAGAGAGAGAGAGAGAGAGAGAGAAGAAAAAAGTTGAGAAAAAACAGGGGAGCATATGATGAGCTCAGGAAAAAGGTACATAAAGAGATGGGGAGTGAGAGAGAAAGAGAGAGAGAGAGAAGACATTGATATGCATCAGCACGAAACGATGAAAAAAGAGCAAGAAAAACAAAACCCCGAAGCTCACGCGCGGTTACGTGAGGAAGAAAAGAAAAGCGTACTTAGGCAAATATGCATGGTGAAGTGGGTGATGTTGGAATGCGAGTCTATAGGTCTTTTGCGCGCAAACACAAAGAAAAAAGAACAGAAAAGCAGGTCAAAAAACGATGAAGAAAGAATGAGCGTAGAACGGAACAAGAGTGGAAGTGCAGAGCGAAAAACGAGGACATGGAGAAAGACTCATCGTTTCTGGGATGTCTGCTGTGCTACGGCGCGCGCGAGAGAGAAAGGAAGAAGAGAAAAGTACAAGATGGAATGGCTCTCTACGGGCGAATATTTTAAGAGAGGCGTATTCGAAGCTGCCCAGCTAACGTAATTGCGCGTAGCTTTCCTTCTGTTAGTATTTCTCAACAAAAATCAAATACCAATACAGATTTACAACTCATCAATGCGATTCTTTCCGTACTCTCGACGCGCGTCGTCTTTCAATTCCTGCGGTCGTTGGTTTCTGTTATTTATTTATTTCGAAGATGCAATAAAACCCAAGCAACGATCAATAAACAAATATTTGTTGTTTTTTCCATTAAACGTAAAGGTGCAGGGATATATTTCCGAAATCCAAGAGATAAAACGATTATTTTACGAGGTTAGTGTGAGTGTAAGGAGCCCTTTTTAAGAGCTACTACACGCTGTACAGTGTGTCCCGACTCTTTAAAGTGGTTCGAAATTCGCGCTTTCTTCGCAAAATGCTAAAAACAAATCGGCTGATCCAGTTAATTATTTCTCATGTTATTTAGTTTCAGAAACAGTTTCCTTTGAAGTACGTCTACATAGATAAGTTAGCATGAAAAAATATTTTTACATTTTCTATCAATTTAGTCCGAATCCGAATAGTGGATTGAAAAAAATATTTAATTTGTCTACAAAAAGCAAATACGTAGAGTTTGATGGAGCCCTGGTTACAAATTTTCAATCAAATTATTAAACTTTCTATTAGCGGGCTTAGTATAGTGGAACGATAAAAAAACAAATTATTGAGAAATCATCAATTTATTTTGTTAATCAGGAAAAATGCTTCTTTACACTCACATCTAAATATGTACATACACTGCCCGTCAAACACTTTTGCCATGCTTACCTCAAAATTAGGCAAACTTGAAAGTTTTGTATCTCGGTCGGAAATCATCGTATCACAAAAAACCGCAGGGCATTTTAAAGGTAATTGCAAAAGCTTCCATTTAAGACGTGCAGAGACTTAAAAATGAAAATATGTGTTTTTTACAGTAAAAAAACTGATTAAAAAAATTTCAATTTTTTTAACCTCGACTTAAATCAATACCACTTTAGAACCAGGCGGTGGAGGGCAAATCGACCGGAGGGATTCGGAGGGTAATGTCTTTCCCTTTAAAATTAGCCCCCGCGGGGTTCTATCCGATATTTTTTAACCGAGTTACGGCGTTTTTTGTAAAAAAATAATCTTTTTTTTCAATCCTCAATAACTTCGACTTGCGTACGTTTTGGAAAAAAATGCCAAGGAGAAAAAAGTTTCATTTTGTGCCCAAGAATACGAAAATAAAGTCAAAATAAAGAAATAGAGAAAAAATTTTTTTTCGGTTTTTTAGCGCATTAAAAAAATAAAGGAATTTAACTTTTTTTTACGCTTAGTTTTAGTTTTTTGTGATTTACTACGTCCCTAGACATTTTAAAACGAAGCGTAAAAAAAAGTTAAATTCCTTTATTTTTTAATGCGCTAAAAAACCGAAAAAAAATTTTTTCTCTATTTCTTTATTTTGACTTTATTTTCATATTCTTGGGCACAAAATGAAACTTTTTTCTCCTTGGCATTTTTTTCCAAAACGTACGCAAGTCGAAGTTATTGAGGATTGAAAAAAAAGATTATTTTTTTACAAAAAACGCCGTAACTCGGTTAAAAAATATCGGATAGAACCCCGCGGGGGCTAATTTTAAAGGGAAAGACATTACCCTCCGAACCCCTCCGGTCGATTTGCCCTCCACCGCCTGGTTCTAAATTGGTATTGATTTAAGTCGAGGTTAAAAAAATTGAAATTTTTTTAATCAGTTTTTTTACTGTAAAAAACACATATTTTCATGTTTAAGTCTCTGCACGTCTTAAATGGAAGCTTTTGCAATTACCTTTAAAATGCCCTGCGGTTTTTTGTGATACGATGATTTCCGACCGAGATACAAAACTTTCAAGTTTGCCTAATTTTGAGGTAAGCATGGCAAAAGTGATTGACGGGCAGTGTATATGGTAGTCACGCTGACGAAAAGTATTTCGGAAACTAGATTACATGAAGTATGGTTATGTCTGAGAGGCGATTGAATTGGTGTATATTTAAGAGGAAGGACAATTTTTTATCCTTTTCTACGGACTTGGACACACTGTGCGATATTTCGAATTCGATCTTAGCAACGCTATATTTATATTTATATACAAATTTTAACACGGAAATATCTCGATTCTTTTTCCATTTCCTTTTCCCGCTCGAAAATTCGTTTCCTTCATTAGTGAGTGAAAGAGAAAACTTGCGCCGCGTACTTGCGCTAATGGGCAACCTGATCCGGTTTATCGATTCTTTCATACTACTTTTTCCTCGTCATCTCTTCTAACTTTTTACTTTTTTTCTCGTTGCTAACTTATTTTTCACAAGAAAGAGATGAAAATTATTGTGAAAAAATTGGTTGACGGAGGATCGCAGAAACTATAGTGTTCAAATCTTAATGAGAATCTTTGGAGATTTTCATCCATCAACTTGTTGAGAATGATTGACCCTTTAAAAGTGAGCTTGTTCATTTAGACATTGATTCTTGACAAAAAGATTGATAGCTCATTTGATCGTGATTGATGCTCAGCTACGAGGTAATATTTTTATTAAAAATTCATGAAGAATAATACCCAATCGTCATATTCACATTTTCAATTATGTTGGAAATACTAAGGTCACATTATATACATGCGACCTAATATGCAAAAAATCACTAATGAATTGAAATACAATACAGTGATGAATTACAATACAGTGACAAGAAATAAAATCGTTTAATTCTTGCGCGAGCTTTCATTGTGTGCATAACTTTTCTTGCTGAGCACGGAAATTGAGGAGCTTGGAACAAATAATGAATAAATGGGTCGACAGTAAGCTCTTTGCCTTTGGCTTTCTTTTTTTCTCATCTTCTTTTTTTGCGACGTATAGTTGTACCCTACTGTTCGCGATCGAAATTGAATTTGTCATGCAACAGCTGTTCGGAATTTTAATTTAAGAGACTTTGCGTTACCATTAAAAAGTTTCTTGATGAACCGCAAAATATCAATATAAAAAAAAAAGACAGCGTAATAAAAAACTCATTCAAACAATATTTCGTGGCAATATTGTAAAATATAGCTATGATAATTAAAAAACTCGGTTAGTCACTCACGAGTCGTTTGTAACTAAATATAAGAGTACATTAAATTGAACGAAATAAACTATACGTATTATTCAGTTATTAGTATAATGTACATTTTACGAATTCTCTCTGTCTATCTATCTATTTGTCTCATCTTCTCTCTCTGCCTCTCTTTCTCTTTCTTCATTTCTCTGTCTCTCTCTCTCTCTCTCTTTCTTACTTGAAGAAACTAAATCTTAGGCATACGGAAACTTCTGCCATATTATTAAATCCTTTGAAATGTTTGTCTAATTTTCCTTAATAACGTATTAATTCTTCTTGCAGAACAAGCGACTAGAGCACAACGTCGAAGCTGGAGTTCTCTTGGCTTCCAGCAGTCTGACGCTTCGAGTACTGACGCTCGCTCACAACGGAGCTTACTCGTGTTTGGTCAGGAACACTGTTGGCGAAGTTCGTAGTCCGTCGCTTCCCATTCACATGAAATGTAAGTTTTCGCGTCGCTATTACGGCATCCCTCTGTACCTCCCGACCTCTGTGTCACAATTAACATTCGAGTTTCAATCTTGTATCCTTCAATGCTCCATCGGCTTCTCTCGAGGACACTATTCTGACGGAAAATCGTTCGGATCTTAATTTTAGACGTTTATGCGACTTTAAATACTCATGTTAAGTAATTTCCAAAGAGCATTTGCATAGTTTTGTCAAATATTGTATTTTAATTTGAGATAATCTTGTTAAAATTTCTTAATTTCAGGAAACCTATCTTTCCTTGTTTCAAAGATATTTTTAACGTCTGCCTTATCGGTGAAAAATGTCATCGCTCTTCATTTTTATTCACCTTCCAGACGATCGATTTTCGCAAAAATTCCAATTCAATTGCGATCGCGCATCGACATATACGAAGTGTAATAAGAATTGTCGATAGTAGCTACTGTCGATCTCTCCGTACGAATCCCAACTGCAAATGCATAGCTGAACTTTGAGCGTGCTGTCATGAGGGCAACAAACTCACGTAGTATGTTTTCGTAGACGTTCCCAGGTGCAAGTCAGGACACGAGAGACAAGATCTAGTGGCAGTGCCCGGCGACACGCTGAGGCTACGCTGTGAAATCGAAGCAGACCCGCGGGACAACGTACGCTTCTCGTGGACGCGTAATAGCAGTCTTGGCGACGTGTCCGCAGTGCCGAATCCACGACCGCTCAGCCACACTCTCGAATATGTACCAAGAAGTGACGATGACTTCGGCACCGTTGCGTGCTGGGCTATCAACAGCATTGGACAGCAAAAACATCCATGCCGATTCGATCTCATTCCTGCGAGTAAGTTTTAATTTGCTTCTTTTAGTCTGCTGACAAGTTGACCATTATTTTTAAATAAAAATATCATTTCAACGACTGTGTGAACGACTTGAAATTTCAACAGGATTGCCAATTACTTTAATATCAGCTACCTACATTTCCTCCATTTACAAATCAATACAAATATTATATATAGTGTACGGCGGAGAGTGAATCAAAACCGGATTAGACTTCCCATCCAAACAAAAATAACCAATATAATCCATTATGCTTTACTGTTAAAATAATACAATCCTTCCATCAGCAACTGTGTGATCGGATTTACACGGATCGAGATCCCAAATCCTCAACACTAGAATCCATTAATTAAACTTACAATAAACTATGATTACCGAAACATGGTCATCTGTGCCATTTGTACAATGTAATTTCCAAGCAGCAGGCAGGTACTAAAATGAGGACAAAACGAAAATCATGCAAGCATCGAGTTTACTGATCGTGAAACTTGTCACGAGAGGAGTTTACGCTTGTCATGGGTATGAAGACGACGCACACGTGCGGATGCTATATCATAGGGTGCATCTAATCCTCTCTCGCACAGCATAATGGCTTCTCTCGCAATGCGCGCACGGGCAACAATGTATATACGTACAGAGAGAGAGAGAGAGAGAGAGAGGGATTTCAGCCGAGGCAGAACAAGTAACAGCTACCTTAGTAAAGCAACGATCGAGCTTTCATCTCTACTCTGTCTCTCCCTAGTTATGTAATGCGACTGTTTCATCGCTGCTTTATACAGATTCGGCTTGCCAACGTTAGTTGCGAGGTGGTCGAACGTGCCAAGCTTGCCAGGGCTTATCTCCGCTTCCTCTCTCTCTCTCTTTCCTCTCTCAACGTTGCTCTCTCCAACGATGTATGCATTTGCACTCACACGCGCGCTCTCCACAACCGAACGATAATGCGATGAAAATTCTTGTGTTAATATTGGCTTCTGTCCTATCTCTTCCGGTAATTATATGTCACATGCAAGTTTATGTTTTAAAATGCGTATATGATAGCTGACTTAAGCTAATCTAAAATTTTGCATTTTACATCTGACTTTTTTACATCTTTTATACATCGACTATTTTTATGTGCTGGCTCAAACGTTAATATCAAGCGATATGTGGTTGAAACCTTCAACAATTTTTCTTGTCTTTTATTTTGTGGTGTATGTAACATAATAAATTCCATGGGATTTAGTACTATTTCGTTGAGTTATCATATTTCGTCCTTCCATGATCTTGATTTTTGTATCCATCATTTGGTTGGGACACTAGAAATAAATAAGTAAAAATACTTGGACCAATCATGTAGTATAACTATGACACCCTTTCTATCATACTCGTAGCATTGCTAAAATCAATCGAAAAAGAGAATATTCTTTTTTATTTTTTTTTTTTAATTCTATAAATTTTGCGAGTTAAAATATTTTTGTAACCACATTTTAGGCTATTTTCAACCTAAGTTTCTGCTTGAAATTTCAACCCTAGTAAAACATTCAAAACTGTAACCGTGCCAGAAAATCTCATATTTAGTGAGACTGAAAAGTTGAAGAAAATTTTTGTGTTTTCAAAGCTTTGCAATTCTCGAATTTCAATGTATTCCCGTCGACTTTGATTTTGAGCTTAGATTGATATTATCTTTTTTTGTGTTCCATCAAATTATATTAAAACCATCAAGAACTGTACATAAAGACATTTTTGTTTTTTATTTAAGTTGGCACTGCTCTGAACAAAATAAAAGATTATTACAAGCATGCCTAGTTATGGGCCTTATTTTTGGTGGTTAACATTTTTTAGAATAATACAATCTGGAACTAAAATATATGTAAATTTTTTCCAGCAAAATTGTATAACAAGCAATTGAATTCGTGGTTATTATATTATGGATGAATAAGATGATATTCTCTGTATTTTCTATTGAATAAAATACCTAACTATAGAAGTCAGTGCGTCTTTATTGCGATATCATTCAAATGTAACAAACACATTTAGTGTCATAGAATTCAAAGATCTTAGAAGTGATTGTCATCCTAACAATTGAAATTCCAGTTGAAAGAGTTACACATTATTAAGCGTAAGTAACTGGAAAATGTCATTATACATATTTTTGCATCTCAATATTATCACGGTGCACTTGCAAGATGTTGAAAGTTGAGCTGTATAAAGAAATAATATATATTATTGTAATTACAATAAAAAAATATTTCCCTAACTTTGACGCTGCTAAAAGTTTCTCAGTGGATTTGTTAATTATTTATGATATAGTTGACTCTAAAGATTATAAGAAAAAATATTGTTAAATGTTGTTTAGTAATAAGCAAAACTAAAAGAATACCTTTCCTGAAGATAGAAAATGTTTTCAAACTTTACTAGATCTCCATTATCTAAAAACCAAAAACGTAGGGTTTCCAGGGTAATGAGGTAATATGTTATGCAAGCCTTTGAAATGGTAAAACGTCGCGAAATAATGGTGATTAAGTAACAATGAAGAATCGACTGAAAAAGAGAAGAAAAAGGAGAAAAGAGAGAGATAGAGAGAATGTAACATCTCTTTATCTTTTTCTTTCTCTCTCTACCTCTCTTTCTTTCTACCCCTCCCCCCCCCTCTCCCTCTCCCCCTCTACCTCTCTTTCTCTCCGGGCTAGCCGTGGCGAGTAGAATTAGCATTACGGCAAATGAGAGAAAATCGTTGGGAAAGTGACAATAGCGAAATTTTCGCGCTGAATCGTGATTTAAATGAAAGGAAGCGATTTTAATCTGAATTAACGAGTTAAAAATTGCACTCTTCACAGATCTCTTCCGCTATTCCCATTCCTTATATTTCTTAATGGAGTATGAAAATTGTCAGCTTGGTAATTGTTTGCCACCTTTAACAATTAATGAACAATTTTTCCTGTTCTTCGAATTTATGTCACTTCGAAACGAATATTCTTAAATAATAAAATGTTCTTTGACCCAATCTAACGTCTATCGATGTTTTAAGGGGTGCAAAAGTTGTAAAAACTTGTTGCTCTACATTGCCTTTGCTTCGCGTTACTATATATTTTTTATTTCCACAAGAATTCAGTTGGAAATCTCATAAAATTGTTCGCAGAACCACCGCAGAAGCCAATAGATTGCAGCATTCGCAACGAGAGCAGCGCGATGGAGGTGAACTGTATCCCGGGAGCAAGCGGCGGTCTGCCGCAGCACTTCGTGTTGGAGGTGCACGGTAGCCTGGAAAATTCGAAGCTCTTGCAGCAGATACCTCAAAATGATCAGGGCGTTTCTACTGACAGCAGTAGCAGCGACATCTCGTCCCCGGCAGCACTGCCCGTCTACTCGGATCGCAATGAGGAGCCAAGTTTTCAGGTTTACGGCCTCCAGCCAGGATACGATTACACAATTGTCGTCTACGCCGAGAATAGTCGTGGACGTAGTCAACCAGTACTCATCGAAAATATTCGGGTATCTGAGAGTGTGCAACGAAGCCGTTTTCTTGGCGCTCTACCCAATGTCATATCCGACGTCAGCAGCCTTAAGAATGTCTTCATTGTTATCACATTGATAAGTGAGTTGAATTTACTACTAGCGCAGCAATGCGATTGTCCTTGATTCTACTTTGATAGATCAAATCCGCTCAAGAAAGATGCGATGCCATCGTATACATTGAAAGCTGTAAAGAAGAAGAGAGAAAAGTTTGGAGACGCGCGATGAACTAGAAATTGTAAAGCTTAGGAAGTTCGTTTTTTTCTTCTTGATCTTGATCGTCAAGCGTTTGGTTTTTCCTATTCACGATAAAAGGGGATTCTTTTGCGCGCGCACATGTACTTGAAGTGAAAACTTTTTCCTTGTAAGTCTTAATGGTCCTTTGAATTCTTTTTAAAAGGGTTACGACTGTAATTTTAATGGTCAATAAATTTTTGTCGTAAATTTGAAAATACTATTCATTAGTTTGTATTCATTAGTATTGACGACCGGCAAATAATTTTTTTATTGCTTTTTAGAATGCTTTAATCGAGAAAAATTCATTTACTTTGAGAAGAATTGACTTTTTTTTAAGTATCAGAAGTATTTGTTATTATGAAAAATTCATTTTCAAGGAATCAGTAAAGTTTTTATAATATCTTTCATTTTATGAAATTAATATTATGATGTAATAGCACTTGTATTAGAGAATATTTAATATGTTTATATTCATTTGTCCATACATGTAATCATCATTGTAATTTTATATTTTCCGTACCGTACTTCAGAAAAAGAAAATTTTTTTCATAAACTTACCGCTTATCACCACCCAGAACTTTTACTTGTGCAAATATAGAATTAAAATTTTTCGCAATATGAAATTCTAAAATGCACTTTAATAAGAAATTTTAATATTCATTCCTATGTATAAAATTTTAATATCAACTTTAACAAAGAAACTTCAATATACGCCAGATCAAAAAAAATTAGCCTTTTGTGAAAAATTAGTCTAAAAAAGAACATTCTAGATCTGTTAGAAAAACTCAACTTAAATTTCTACGTATTTCTCCAACAATGCGAGCTTCAATTACACGTGAATCTTCCATATAACAGCTGCCAGCAGAAAAAATTTTGAACAAATTGAAATTATTCACTGAACAAGGCATTCTGTATAACTTGATTTCTCTTTCGGTAATTTCAATGAAAATAAATTTTTCACCTTTTCCACATAATCGTAAACTATATACATATTCTTAGTTTTTCTCGCTTATAATTAGAATGAAGAATCTTAGTTTGGAGGTACGTAATAAATTCAAATGGTTAAAATTATCTTCGTGAAATTCTACGGCCAAAAACTGCATTGAAAAGCTTGAAAAGGCCGAAAGATTTTACCTGACGAAAGCATCGGAAAAACTTTGTCCTTATCAAATCAATGAATCGATTGACAATCGATTTTTCAACGATTAAACACTGTCGTCCTGTCAAACTTTACTTCTTTATCAAAGCAAACAGCCAAGCGAAAAAGAAACGACTGACGTATTCGCCGCGGCGTATCATAAATATCGAAACATTGAAGGCTACGCGCTGACGTTTTACTTCTGCTCCTGTTACACTTTTTTTCCACTGCACTCTCGTGATAACGTCAGTCATTATAAATTCACTCTGCCTCTCGCTGTATCGCAGTGAGGAAGGCAGAGATGGACGGGGGAGTAGATAAGCGAGAAGAGATCGACGAGAGCAAGTGGCAGGATCGTACGCTAGAATGCATCTTATTTAGTCGCATCGTGGAGCTGCTGCTCTTTCACGAAGCGTCGAGCTGTGCAGAAAGAGAAAGAGAGCACGATATATAAGGCGAGTTAGAGAAAGTCAAATATTCCAGAGCGTCATCTTGCACAAGGAATCCCGCCACTGTCGTCGTCATCGCTTATCCTCTTTTTCTACTTCTCGACAAATATTCGCGCTTCGACAAAATTCTATCTCGTCGTCTGAATAACGCTCGACTAGCGTCAAATGCATTCTCTCACTCGGCAGAAGCTGGGCATTGACGCTTCTCGTTGAAGAGAAGCTTGAGAACGAAACGAACGAATGGAGACGAAAAGGATGTATGAGAATAGACTTGTAGAGCTACATTTGCTACCTTATGGAAATAAAAAGTTTTATGTTCGTACAAACGACTGAAATTTAATACTTTTTCTTACATTTTTTCACCATATCTTTGTTATGCTAGTTTTTTTTTTGTTTTTCTACGATTATTGTCTTTGATTAGATGAAAATCTACAATAGTTTGAATAATTATCTTTATAAACATTATTATTATGCTAGACAAATCTGAATGAAAATGATGTGCAAATAAAGTATGATTTTGAAAATATGCTAATATCATTTTGAAGCATAAAAATTTCGAATTTTGAAAAATGTAGTGAAATGTCAGAATTTTCAAAAATTAGCAACCATTTGCTTTCTACATATCGTCAATTACATGATAACTTCAGATACAAGAATAAATGAAAATAATTTTCTAAATTTTCGTATAACGAGATCTTCTTTCAATCAAGTAGCTTTTATTGGTCAACATGACCATACCTAAAGATTAATTTCTTATCTTCCGTTATTTTCTTCGTGTGATTGTTTATCTTTGATATAATTACATTCTATGCAATACCTTCTCTTGAGAATATAAACTATTTTTTAAACATTGCTTCATTTGAACTTTTTCTGACAAAAAAAAACGGAAAATGAACATTTTAATTAGTAGACCGACAAGTATAATCGACGTTTATTTCCAAGCGTAGAATATTTCTTCTTTATAAGAGGTTTTTTTTCAACGATTTCAATCGCGCAATACTGATAAAGTAGAGAAAAAAAAAGAGTTAAAGCGTCACGCCACAAGTGCTCTACAATTTACGTTCTCGAGAGTAACTTCCGCGAGAGGAAATTTTTTTGTCCACCTATTTTCCGATCACATTTATAACACAGTGAATTCGAGCTTTTTCTTCTGGCTCTGTTGGCATGTACGGCCGTATCTATTTTCCCGCGTTTTTCTCCCTTTCCCGGTCGCCGGCACCCCCTTGGCATCGTCTTCCTTCCCGGAATCTCGCAATTTTCTCGCGTCGTCTCGTCAAAATGAAAGCTGAACGGATATCGCGCTTTCGCTCCCACTCGCTTGCTATGGCGTATCTCTGGGCAAAAACTGACAATACGCTTCGTTATATCGGCCAAGCCATTGCGCAATTTTTCTATCTCAGTAACGACAACTCGCTTGCTATTTCGCAGCACAAAAGTCGAGCACTTTAATGACGTTACCGGTTTAATCTGCACTCTCTCTCTCTCTGTATGACAACACACTCAACAACAAAATAGACAGCACGACTATTCTACTCCCGTTGCACTGATTCTCGTGTCTTCGCTATATGGCCGAAAGAAAGGAAATTGTTTGGCTTGAAAATCGATTGGCAAATGAGAATAAAAGAAAGAAAACAACGGTGATGCGAAAAAAGATTAAAAAGTTGAAATATGAACGAAAGCACACATAGGTAACAAGACGCGCGACTGACATGACGACGGACGAGCTAACGAGATTGGGAAACGAGATTGGCGATCAATCTCATTTGTCATTTAAATGGAAAACAATGCACGAGTGCCGTTGTAGAGCGTTAATTGGAATGTCTGCATATCAATTCGTCATCTGATGATTATTGAATCTGGAGAAATTTCTAGGCTTGTTCGCGCGCGCATGTGTGTGTGTGTGTGTGTGTATGTGTACGACGTAGCCTCTCTCACGCGCGTTAAAATTGATTAATTGCCTTCAACTACTCCTCGCGGGCAGATAGAAAGAGCGAACGAACAAAAAAATCATGCTCCACGACCGAACGAACGAGGTTTTGAAAGCACCACCGAAAGTGCTTTTCATCGGACGCCCACGCGTACACCCATGGCTATATACGTTCTCGTGAACTTTTCTAGGAGAGAGAGGTTTGATCTTTCGTCTAGAGCCCATAAATCAGATTGAAATTTTCGGCTCTCCGAAATTTATGAATACTTGTATGACGTGTCTTTATAATGAAATTGTTAAAATACTTGTTGAATTTTTTCACTTTTTCTTTCACATCCATTGATAAGCTACGATGAGACTAGCAAGAATGATCATTGTATTATTAAAAACGTAAAGTAGCTCAAAAATTTTTCTATTAACTAAAAACTGTTATTGTTCGACTGGATTATATGGAAAATAAATTGGAAGCACTTTTATGAATGGAATAAAAATTTCAGTATATAAGTACCGTATTAAGAAAAGACCAGAAGCTTTTCACTAGATAATTTCCAGAAATTTTAATTCAAAAAAGCTGCCAACGATTCTATGTCAATTTTTTATAGAAAAACATTTTAATTTACGTTTATTTATAATTTTTTATTCAATTCTCAAATTATTGCTAATTTAAATTACACTTTGAATGAATAATGCTATAAATTCATTGTTTCCCTATACATATAGTTGCAGTTTCGCTGATATTAGTTGGAATAGGCGTGGCAATAGGAGTAGTAATTTGTCGACGACGAGCCAGACCGGTAGCGCAAGAAAGCCTTGATGACTTTACAACGCCGACGTACATTTCCGCTCAGAGAGTTGAGCCTAGGATCAGATACGGTAGCGGCAGTGACAGAAGACGCTCACAGCGTACTAGTCTCTATCTGGAAGATAATCGAATTGGTGAGTAAATACATTTTATTAAAAATAAAGAGCAAATGAAAAGGAAATTTTCCAATCAAATCATAAAGTACCTGTTATTTAAAGCAGATAGTGATTAATGAGGACAGTATTTTGCTAAAATTATTTAAGCAGATTTCTGATTGATGCGCGATGCACATCTAAATAATTAACAAAATGAATAATTTTGTACACAGTACAGTAGCATTAAATACATTAAATACGTACTCATCAGCTATATTGATGTTTAAAATATAAGATAAATAAAGTTATGGAAAAATTCAAATAATGAATAATTTTTTTGGAAAAGCCTTTTTAATTCTCATTAGTCGGTATATATTAAAATAATTGAGGCCATGAAGAGTATGTTCATTATTGAACAGCGAATTATGTACATGTATATATGCATATATACACGCACGCACACACCTACACACACATATTAACATAGAGAGAGAGACATGGTATTAAGAATTTTAAATGCATTTCAGTTCGAAATTTAATTAACTCATTCAATGTAATTTTAATATCCTTAATGAATACTGTATGTAACATTCGTAATTAATCTATAATTATAATGTTCTATATAAAGATAAATGCTAAAATATCGAAAATAAAAGATGCACACTTTGCAAGCAATAATTGACGTTTCGTGTAGGTATTAATTCATCAAGGCAATGCAGTACGGACAACAACGTGTTAAGTTTTACATCACGACTTTCCATTTCGACGTAGGATTGCGGTATGGCATACATATTCATGCATTATGCATTTTTACTTTACGCGTGTTATTCGAAATCGAGAACACGATGTGCTCGCGTTTACGTGCATGCGCTCATGCCGCGCCGCGGGGCAAACAAAGAAGTAAAAGCAACAAGACCAAGATGCAATTTTGTGTGCATCGTTCCAAGCGAAATCCTCTATGATCAAATATTAAAAATATTATCAAGCGAAATTTACTTCGAAAACTTGTACAGGCCTCGTCTTCTTGATAATATTAATCAGCTTTATATTTGATCTTGTTCCTCCGAAAATTGATTGGCAAATATCCTTTTTTTAACGTGTACTACGTTAAAGAAACATTTTAATGTTGAAATTTCTCCAGAAATTTTGAAGTTTATGAGCGTGCCTGGAAAAGGCGGACTGCACGATAACACGGTAGAATGTCTTGTGAAACTACAATTTTGAATTTCCGCTCTTTCTAAAAATACAGTCGCTACTGATGGTTCGTGGTACTGTTTTGCTGAAAGTTTTAATTGTATACAAATTTAATAATAATATTTATTCTTGCATCAACATTCAAATTCATTTACTTCTATTACCACTCTCTCGTGTTGATTGTTTTTACTTTTCTCAATCAAGTAACATTTTTTTATCTCGTTTACTTGTAAGAAAATTATATGTGCATTTTAATGAAGGTTTGTCCAGACATCAATCGTTACGATAGACGATTTACAGTGAGAATGGAAAAAATGTTTACTTCAACACAAATCACATACAAACAATTTCACGAGTTGACGTTGACTAGCCTCGTAAAGCCAAAGATGTTTATGGATCAAGACTACCGATACCCACTAGTGTTTTATAGGCCTATAAAAAAGATTCTCTTGATCGTTTTGTACAGTGTACACATAGTACAACGTAACGGTACTAGAAAAAAAGCTCTCTTCGAATTACGTTATGCAAGACAAAAAATAGAATTCTGGTCGGTGAAAATACTAAATAATGAATATCTACATTAACAAATAAAGTAATTTATGAAAACATAGCGATTATAAGTCAAATTATTTTGAATTTAAGTATAAATTAAACTGTCAATAATTTTAAAGTCACAATAGATTTGGAGTGAAAGATATCAATTCTTGTAATTACATCCTGTAATTACATTCTAATTGAATTCTAATTAGAAAGTAAAAATGATTGCGTGAGAAAAAATCAAAAGAAAGGTTCTCACCTGTCAGAGTGTTCGGAAAAGTCGGAAAAGTCTGCTGCCGCAGTCCTAGCTTAGTATCTTCAAATCCTCTCTCCCTCGTCACGTCTCTCATCGCTGCTCCACCAACAAACTCATTATTCTAAAACGTCAAACTTTAAATGCAATAAATAAAAACATCGTCGTCTAACTTCAAACGAAAATATCACTCAATCAGAAGCAGAAGTAAAGAGAAATCAACTAACATTAATAACCGGACATCTACGTCGGAATCCGGAAAAATAGCGACGACGATTCTCCTGATGAAGTTCGATTTTAGATTAGAAGGCTCGATAACAAGGATATGAGCGTGCACGAGCTACATAGTGATTTAAGAGCCATTAAAGTTTACCTGGCGCGAGCGCGAAGTGAGACAATACTTGGAGAAGGAGTAAAATGCTATACGCGAAACGTTACTTTGGCGCCGTTTGAAAATTTAATCAGGTTCAAGTTTGGCTTTCAGCAGCTCGTCAGCATTGCATTTGTGCATTATTGACAAGGTTGTCGAATTGACGAAAGTTATTGGAATATGAAGTAAATTTATGTCAAAATAGTGCCAAGCATAGGGATGCGATGCACGATGTGGAATACAATCAGTGCTAAGTGGCTGAATTGCAACTCAGCGAAATATAGACATAAAAAACCAAGAGAGTGATACGTGCATTATTATTGTAAAATGAACTTGTAAGATTAAGTACTGCTAGTAGTCGTCGTACTGGTAATTGAATAAATATGTTTTCTTGTATTTATATCAAGTATCAAAAATTCCTACCATTTGTTAACAGACGGGCATGTCATTGAAATTTAATCATATTTGTTCGTAGTTAGTTAGCGTCGTCAATTAGAGAAAAAATATATGTTAGTTAAAGTATTGAAAAATAATGTTGAACGCTACAACTCTCATTAATCGTGAATAACCTGAACTTGGATTTATATCAAGCGCGAACGTGCGGGCTTTCGAAACGATGAAATACAAAATGAAATTTGACGCAGCATGGCAACGTCGTCGTTGGCGCTATTTCGATTAGCACTTGATTAATTTCTCTGCACGTATAGCTCACGCACTTGAAAACTAGAGGTGGCGGGGATGATGGTCGCGGCGAAACTGTTGCGAAACAGCGAGTGGACGCGGCATGCTTGGGCCGGTAACTTTCGGTAGCAAGTTTGCAGTGATAACACTCGACAGCCAGCTAGCGAGCGAGGGCCACACAGCTTCGTGTCGCCGTGGGCCAAGTGAGGAACAAGCTCGGAATCTAATTCATGTTGTTGCGCCCAGCAAACTATTCCCAACTGGTGACCAATTCTTGAGATAAGTGGAGTAATGAGGACTCTGCGCTGCGCTTGCCGCGCGTATCCATTTTCATGTATACAGACCACCTCAGACTATAAACGAGAACACTCCGTCCCTGAATTAACCAAGTTTAACCGAGATTCCCAACGCTACACTTGCCTGTGTATCCATTTTTCTTGTGGGCGAGGCTTCTCTTGATTTTAAATTATCGTCAAAGTCATCGAGTATTCCATCAATCTGCGAAGCTGTTTTTACCTCTCAACGCACCAATGGCTTGACGTTTACGCATACTGCTGGATTATGCAAATCACGTTTGATGGCTCCGGTTCCGGTCATTCTTTATACACACACGTTTATACGCGCAAACGAGAGAGTAACGGAAAAATCCGAAACGAAAATCGAAACAGTCAAAATAATCATCGATACGCATAACGGCGGCCTCACGCGACCGTGCCGATTTTTCAATTTTTTCAGGCTTCGTTGCGTAATAATTGCTCGCTTCCCTGCAGCCGACGAATAACTGCCGATGCAGCGAAAAATTTTAACGAGCTCGCGTAGCTTCCCCTCTCTCCCTCTCTTTCACTCTCGTAGAGCAGCCAATATAGCCGAAAATGCGGGCATCCGGAAAGGAAGGATTGGAAATGGGTGAGACACCCCTACGAATGTTCCACCGCCACAGCGAGCACGTTGCACGAGCTCGCGAAGCCGCGGGGAAATGATTTTCGCACTTTGTGACATGTCGATCGGCTCACGAATGTGTTTTTTATTATTTTTTTTACCTATATGCCTGAAGCTATAAAAATCAAAATCGAAAGCAATCAAAACAGCTCGCTCAGAAAAAATTGTGTATAGCGGAAAACTTCGCGTGACTCGTGCGAGTTAAATTTTTTTTTCTTTTTCGTTGGCACTTTGATGTACCTAAAAATATAGCATCTCTCTTTTTTTGTGCTCCAACGGTATCCATATTTTAGCTTAAAAATCTTCAAAGCTTGAACGTTCACGTATGAAGTTTTGCTTTTATATCCCGTTAATCTCTGTGGTCTGTAGTATTCCATTTCAAATTGTTAATTAATTCATTGATTTCTAATTCGAGACTCTGCCGTCATATGATACCTAATCGATTAAATGAACAAGAGAAAATAAAGAATTAAATTATTAATTGAAATAAGATTCCGAGTAGTAACGTTTTAATTATTTCTGTTTCAGAGCCAGACTTATTGCAGCAAGTGGACATCGATCAACATGAATGAACCGAAGATGGCTGAACACACTTTTGTACAGAAAAAAATATTTTACCATACTTGTGTAAATTAAAGCAACAAGTAGTTCTCACTTTGTATATCGCAAGACAACGTACCTTATTATTTATAAGACATTATTACTTAAGCTTACGAAAAAATTTATTTAAGTTAGTTATTATTGGCTACGTAAACAATAATATAACGTAAACGATTTATGTTAAAAAAATATAACAACGCATGTAGAGCTTCGTAAATTATTTAAAAGAAAGTAATATTTTATTTATAAAACTAACAATTTACAATTCTGTTTGTAAAAGTATTATCAATTTAAGCTACTTTAAAGGAAACGTTGTGAATGTATTTGAATATTGAAATGGAGCAGTAAGGAAGACAGGATGTGAGTTACAAAACAAGAGAAATCTGTCGAATTTGATATTATAACTATCTATCAACACGCATTACCGAATTATTGCAGTTTGTAAAATCTATCATTTCTATTTCATGCTTGAGCAGAGATGATCGACTTCAAATTCAATTCGTGTTAACATCGCCGAGGAGGTCAAACGTACAGTTATCTTCCGTGCGGGGGACTTCCTTGGGGAAATCTTACATGCATTTTGTTCAATAATAGTAAGTCAGCAATATGTCCGATCAAATACGGTTTCCGCATTCATCGAGAAATATATCTCCGTAAAAGTTGACAACAGATTTTGATTTTTACAATTTTAAAACTGTTATTTTCTTTTTAAAGTATTATTCCACCTAAGCCTATACAATTTATTTATTGAAAACTTCAACGTCAATTGTTACTCTTCGAAAGGTCACTTATTACTTATCCTACTCACATGTATCACAATGTATATATTACTCATCGTTGTAATTCATTACGAAATTAATTCTGCTTTCCATTAGATCTCGTTTATTGCGTTATCAATACTTGTTATAAGCGTCAACCAAAGGGGCCTTTGTGAGCATAAGAAAGTAAGCGATATTGTGTATGTATGAGAAAAAAAGCATTATGACCGGACCGAGCACTCTCTAAGCTTTGTTTTTTATATAAATTGCCGAAGTAATAAAACATACAACAAACCAAACCAACAATTATTGTATTTCTTTTAGCAGTCTGTGATTGTTTAATCAATTAATCAAATTAATTGCAATATATCTAGTCCAATCTACGGAGAGCAAAGCAAACTGCTTTTGTTCCAATGTAATAAGCCGCAAGCTGTTAAGCGAATAGAAAAACGCAAAGTGCTCGTAGACTAAACGTGACATCTCCACGACGGCTTCTATGACAAAAGGTCAGATCGTTGGTAAAATGAGTCTCTCTCTCTCTCTCTCTCTCCCTCTCTTCTCGCGGAAACGAGCACCTGCTAAATTGGACGGACGAATTAATTAATTCACCGAGTGCACTATACATAAAGTCTAAGAGGGAAGCACGGCTGGACTATTATTGAAGTGTAGGTTGTGATATATAAATTTTTCGGTTAATTTTTCGCGAAACGACGTGGTGGCGAGATAAATATTTTATTTACGCAGAGTCGAGAATCAATGTGTTGGCACGTGTCTATTTTTTATTTTCTTTGGCGCGTGATATTGCACACCCAGGAGTAGCTCTTCTCCAAGTGGAGAGGAGCCAATAAATCGCTTGGCACGAGCGGGCTGTAGAATTGATTTGTTCTCACCGATGAAAATAGAAGGAGCGCGCCATCACAGTGTAGGAAGGTACATTTGAAAGTGTCGAGTTATACACGTGTCGTGCGCTCGTGCAATGTATACACCTATGTGTGCATATGTGTGTTTTGTGACAGCCTCTACCTGCCGTTTCTATCTATTAATGCTATTTGCCAAAGGGGTATGCAGCACGTGCATGTGCTTTCGTCTGTATGCATGTATATGTATTTTGGCTTGTATGACATATGCAGGTAAGTGCGGGAATGCACGCGTGCGCGTTAGTGCCCTTGGGACGCGTGTTCACAAAGAGAGGGGAAGGGGGGGAGGGAGAGAAAGACAATGTGTGTGCGGCGTATAATGCGACATTGTGCGGGGGCCGGCCACAATGCGCAAACATGCATGCATGCATATTGCCAGAGCAGTACACATACACATACATATACATATGTACGTATGTACGTACGTGCAAACGCAGCCAAGCTTGTCGTTGTCAAAAAGAGCCGAGCAGCGAGAGAGCTTGATAAATGGAGAAAAATAATTCGATCTAGATGGCAAATCAAACGTCGATATGGTGTATCCGAGCAATTCGTTACCGCTTTAATTTGACGTGCGCGCACCGGTGCTAAATAGTGCCAGCCACCGTACGCGCAAGCGAGCGCGCTCGAACGGTAATCAAATATTTCGCTGGGGTAATCGCATTTGTAGCTGAACACACAGTTTATCGGGGGGCTTGCATTCAATTCGTCTCCCTCGCTCTCTCCGACTCGCTTCTCTTTTTTTATTTGCAGCACCGGCTTTTCTTTTTTCTTTCTTCCTTTTTTTATGGCGCACAACTCGGATGATCGTTGAATCAGATGCGCACAGACCTTTCTTCTTCTTTTCGTCTGACCAATGTGGGTATTAAACTTTGGATAATGAATTTTTATTAGGGTCGCGTTTTGAATCGTACTGAATCGATCGTAGTAATAAAAAAGTATCCTGCAGAATATATACGAATCAAAGAAACTGAGTTGCAGTTGAATGTTAAAGATTTTTTGAAATTATAAATCAAATGGTTATTTTAATTGAATTAACCAAATAAACATATGATACTGTATAAAAGATCGATATAATTAGTATATGAAAATTGAGAAATTGAATGGATTCCTCTTAAAAAACCAATTCTATTTCAATCCACGTGTAAGCTGAAAATTATGCGAGGATCCTACAATTCGACGTATTTATGGACAATTTTCTAAAATCGAAAGAAAACGCACAGCCCCCACGTGCGCGTGATAATTCACACGAGTATAAAATCATCGCATAGAAGCTCGAAAGGAAAATAATAAAATACGCGCGTGCTTCACCAGGAAGTATTGGTATTTAGCGTACGTGCGTAAATACGATCCAACTGGTAATATTGCATAAAAAATGGTATGTGTCGATTAGGCTTTAGCGCGCTCTATTCACCTGACTGTGACAGTGTACGTTCCCGAACAAATACAAACGCGCGAGAGCTTGATAACATAGCAGCGCATGTAAGGTTCTGTAAATATTTATGCTTTTGAGTGATATCGATTTTGATACGCGGAGCTGTGCGATGCTCGTGTGTAATTCTACGCTTAACATTTATTATTTGCTTATCGTGCTTTGAATTTTTATAAATTTTGAGTTGTTATCGACAGATAACTGTCGGTAAACTTATAATTATAACAATAATATTGTTTAACATTAATTCTATTCTGATTGTTCCTAAATGAAATACAAAGTAAATCATTTAAATTTGATACTTTTACAATAAGTTAGATACATAAGATACTTATTTTCAAAGAAAAAAAACGGCCGACCAAACATAGTATGTACTACTTGCAGCTGGTATAGAGGATCTGGTACTAGCCGGTGTCAGCTATCTGACTTGAGCAAAATTTATAGGTGTGTTTTAACAAAATTTTTCAGTGTCACATGCGTAAAATTATGATAACTAATCTAACAAAAGTACTATGAAAAGATTAAACCGTAGAACATCCAAACAATGAAGTCTTTGAAAGAACTTCTGAATACTTGAAAGAGCTCCGGGCAGCAAGTGAAACTAAACCCGCAGAAAGTCCAAGGAATTTTACAGTACGTAAGCCAGCAAATCAAGCTGACGTCAAATTGTTGGAAAAGAAGAAAATACTTGCGGTAACTACGCAGCAACTCGAGTTACATAAAATACAATGCGAATTGCTTGGAGTGAATGAGCAAATGCCGCAGGTACACTGTAAAGCAGCGGAAGTTCAATCTTGACGCTAAACCACGACTATCTGAAATTCCTGTATCGTGCAACATAAATTATAACGTACATATAGCGGTAGCTAAGCTTCTCTATTAGCAACCTGGCTCAGCTGATCGAACGATAAGGTAAATACACCAGAAGCTGCTACAAGCGCGTATACAGAGACAAATTAATTTCTAATAAATTATTCTTTACGTAGATCAAATAGGAGGATACAATTTAATATTTGCCGAGGCTGGACTTTACATTAAAACTTTCTATTCATTTTCTTATTAAGCGAATAAACCATGATGAATGCTAGATTGAAAAATAGTATGCGCATTTTGTTCATGAGGCTGTTTACAGCATTAAACTAATTGATAACGGTTTTATAGCTAAACTATATAATGTCTTTTAAAAATCTTCACAAAAGTATTTATGTTTTAAATATCAGACGTCGACTGAATGTAAATCGATTTCAGAAAAAAACTAGCTAGATTCTAATGAACAATATACTACTCTAATGATGCAACGCTACTTGAGTAATAAATTCTGTTGACCTCCCTTCCGTTCTTTTACGCTCTAAATTTCATAATAATTGGCTGTTAGAATCAACTCGAAAAATAAGAGCAATTAAAAATTTGAATTCTAACTATGAACGACGATAAAAGAAATATGTCACTAACAAAAGGAAGCTTAACAGCGACGAAGAAGCGCAGAAATTTCCACTTAAAAATAAAAATGAACAAGCTAAAGCTTTGTCGGAAAGCAAAGCCGCAATAGCCCTATCAGATATCGTTCATTAAAAAAGTTATAACGATGCTCGAGCAATCGACGCGCCGTGCAGTAGCAGCAGCTGTAGCACGGAAAGCAAGCAAGACGGTGAAAAGCGTCGAGTGAGGGTAGCGAGCAAGAGTTGCGCGCGCCGCGATGGGGCTCGGCCTTTCTATATGTCTGGCAGCGGCAGTAGAACGGCCGGCTCAGTGCGATCGCGTACCTTGACGCGCGCGGTCAATACGCAGGGGCGTCCCGCCGTGGGACACACGAACACTGCCACCCCTTTTTCGACCAATTTCTTCAATCGCGTCGCGTGATTAGTGTTACTCGCCATTCTTTTTCTTATTATATTTATATTTGTGGCACTTGTGCGTGAATCTAAATTACCATTACCATCTGATTGTTCTCTTGTTTTTATTAATCGAGATTTTGTAGAGTTTTTTTCTATATCTCCTTATTTGTACTATAGTCCAAAATTAATGTGAGCAGATTAAGTATTTTCGTGAATGGTAAAAATCAAAACTACCAAATAATTAGATTATAAAATTCATTTTCACACTATTCAATTGAAGGTATTAAATTAATAATATTGAGTATTCATAAATTACAGTGCTAAGACCTGTTTGAAAGCATTTCTACTACCATAGTAGAAAACAAATGGCAATGAAAATACTTTTTCAGAATTAAAAAAAAAAACAAGCTAACTTATTTCACGCGCTTCGCGTATGGACTGAATTTATCAACCAAACGTTTCAAAAATAAAAACGTCAATCAAACACCGTATTTCGATATGAATCGGTTCAAACGTTAGATATTCAATACGAACTACATCCAACTCGAGAATTCTTATTCGATATTCTTTTTTCAATTGAACTAAATTTCCGCGAGTATGAAAACAAGTTTTCATGATAGTTACTATAAAAGTAAAACTATGAATATCACTAATCAGGAGTTGAAATGTTTTGTTGGATTGACGCACTTTGAAAGTCGTAAGGAAAGTTTATTGGCACAAATGCAGTTGACTTATGAATATAAAAAGTCAAGATTATTCGATATTTTCTTATGAAAACATTTTAATCTCCTCGAAAGCACAATTACAATAACTTACTAAAACATAAATAAAATAAATATAAATAAAAAAGCAATAAAAATTTACGATGCTAAGAATTTCACAATTGAATAAATGTTGAGTCATATAATCACTAACATTATTATTAAAATAAAGTTACTTTATTTCTTAAAAGTTAAAAAAAGTAATAAATAAAGACTCTTAGGAATTGGAAGAAAAATTATTTCCCAAGAAACGCGAAAAAAATTTTTTTAACGTAACTATCCGTTTATCTGTGCGAAAAGAAATAAAAGTACGGAAAAACAACACAAAAGGCAATACGACGCCGAGTAAACGAAGCGCTTTAAAAATTTAATTGGCAGGCATCAATTTAAGTTGGAGATGCATTCAGTGCGGGCGCCACGGCGGCGCCGACGAAAGCTTACGAGCGCAGCTCCCGTAAAGCTTAAAGGCAAATGAAAAGCGACTTTTAATTAGAGAGACGCCAGAGTCGCGCGCTTGAGATAATAAATACGAGAGCGAGAAAACTAATAAGGGGAGAGAGAGAGAAAGATTTTTCGTGACTTGCTTTCTGTTCTCCTTCTCCACCTACTCAATAGAAAGTGCAGCAAGCGAGGAGACTGAAAGAGAGAAAAACGTCAATGACTAATGCCGACTTGGGCGTATGGGTTATACGACCCTCGATTACATCAATTTTCGAAAAGGCTATTCTATCCTTCTGTACAATTTGTTCTTCGTCTAGTAATCGATATGACCGTCTCTAGCCTTCCTTTTCTCTCGAGCTGTTCTTATCCTCTTACCTTCATTTCATGGCGCTCAAGTGGAATTCATGATCGGACACGGCCGTCTCCGCTTGCGCGAAGAAAAAAAAAAGATCGGGCGAGGAAGTAGCCGGCCGGACAAAAGAGGTACGAGCTTGGAAAGCACGAGATAAGGAGCGCGAGATGGACCTATTTTTTTACCTTCACGACAAGTATTAAAAGGGAGATTAGCTTTCGGCACTGTAAAAAGGTTATTGACTCTTGAAACGACGTCGCGGTACTTTACGGGAAATAACCGATCAAATTTTCTTTTCGAGATTTTCTAATATTAAGACTAACGAATAACGAGGATTCCTATGATTTACTATTGTATTTAATTTATTATACAAAACTGAAGAATAAAATGATTTTCGCATTCAAATATATCAAAAAAATATTTTGTTAATTTTTCTACAAAAGATCCTTGAGGTGGATGCTAAATATTAAAAAATGCATTTATTACACTTGCAACGTCAAAGTTATATTATTCGTGATTTTACGTACGTTTCGGATATTCATTATATACGTTACGATTACGGTATGCAAAACATAACGATCTCTTTGAATCGTGAATTTTATTGTTCTCTGTGTATGATTTTCATCAAAGTCAAATTCCAGAGTAATGATCATTTTGTACTTTTTAAACGTGTTTTGTCACGATTCATTTCACTAAATTCAATCTGCATTGAAATAAAAATCGCCAAAGGACACGTATTAATTTGGAAAATTAATGAATATCAGAACTTATCACAAATATGAATTGTTTGCTTAACTGTCGCAGACAGAGATGCGAGGCACAATAGCATGATAAGTGTGTTGTGTATGATATATATACATATTCAGATTGACAAAAAGCTAACGCAAGGGAGTTAACGTAACCAGCCTGAACTAACTGCTCCTTTAACAAATAATAGTCGCAGGCGAAGCAAGCTTGAAGCTTTTTGCTTGACGTAACTCCCAGTTGGTCGGTCGCGCCGAGTCGCTATAGCTTTCCAAACCGTTTCATCGTAGCGACAGTGCCGGGCAATCGCTGCGCGCAACGCTCGTTGCGTATGGATTAAAACCTCCAAGTTAATTGGTAGGCGAGAGTGTGCCAGCGCGAAATGGCTGTGTGTTTGCTTGTCCGCTTTGGTCTTACTGTCGCCGTTAGCGACTCGACCGAAGAGAATTATAATTTACATAAAAACGAAGCGAAGCCAGGGAGAAAGACAGAAAAAGAGATGAAGTGGAAAAAGGACAGACGGCTGCTATTTTTTACTTTCGAGTTAATAGACGCTGAAAAGTTGACAATGTTCCGCAGCTGTGTGACCCGAAGCTCGGAGAAACGCAAACTTGTAATCTAGCGCAGGCTCTCACTCGCTCACATTTTTTTTTCTTTTTTGTTGCGAGCCTTTCTTTTCGCCTGTGGTCTCCCCTTTTTCTCGCTCTGCTAGCGACTGACATCTTAATTACGCGGCCAAGCTCGCGAACGATTCATATCTCTGGGGTTTTTACGCGACGACGCGCGTGCGGCCGGACGCTTATTAGGGGCAAACTGCACGAGAAGTTTTTGTGCACGACGAGAAAGGGAGGGAAAGAAATTTAAAAGATAATTAAACGAAGTTTGCGAACCGCATAGTCTTTTTATACGATAAATAGAATTCCGTGTGGCTGAGGGGAAAACGCAGCGTCCGGGAAGACCAGCACTACGACGATTTTGTTACGAGCTCGCGCTCTTTCTCTCTCGCTCTTCCTATCTTTCTCTCTCTGCTGCTGCACACACACGGAGAAAAATGGATTTTCGCGAATGTCGAGTCATTGTTCCTCATTGAAAAAGAAACACATATACGCGCGCAAAAGCACTGCATTGAACGAGGTATTGAATCGTCAATTCGCGCAAGGGTAAAAATATTGTCGTTCAGATTAGAATATTGATGAAAGCTTTGTAGCCAGTAGTACAACTCAATTATAGTCAGACGAGGTCTGCTTTTGGAAGATAATTTTGAAGATTTTGGTAGGTATTATTCTTTTTTTAAAAAAAGACATGTCGAGTAAAAAAAGAAGTCCATATCTTTTCACAACAGTTCATTCATGAAACAAAAATCTTTTTTTTATCATCCTTGGGCTACGTTTTTCAATTTCCCGTACAAAGAATAAATGCAACACTACGCGTAGTGGTACACTTCGAAAAATTTCCTGCGCTACTCTGACAAATATGAAATATCGAATAGTCTACAAGCATTCTCTCTCTCTCTCTCTCTCTCTCTCTCTCTCTCTCTCGCTCCCTCCCTCCGCACGCCGGAGTCTGCCAATCGAATTCACGCGCCGGAACCTGGCCGTCAGTCTGCTACGAGTTTTCTTCTATTTGCTTCAGTGGCGAGGCGAACGCGAGCAGGAAAAGCCAAGGCGCTTCTCGCATCGGTAATAAACTAGATTCGCGCTTTCGTGCACTACGACTGCTGCTAGATTCGATTCGCGCAATCGACCATGGCAAACCACATTATTCGCGTTAAATCTTCATCGTTGGCCACACATACTCTAGATTCTACTGTAGCTATTTCGTATTTACCAAGTGCAACTTGTAAGTAAACGATTATACGCCTGAATATATCGCTCCGAGTTTGCAGTAACTAATTGCTAATTTTTATTCTTAGTAATATTGAATACACATGGTTCCCGGATACTCGTAGTAGTAGTTTGTAGAATTCATTTTTCACGATAAAATACATGAAATACCACGTGATAAAACTTTTTTTAGTATTTCCTACGATAAACAGACATGGTCTTCTCATGTTTGCTTTTCATTCCAAGTTTTTCTTTGCTATTTGTAAGGTATACGAAAAATGGGCTAAACAATTGTTTTCTTTGTTAATTAATACAGGAGCATGTACCAATTGAATATTTGCATTTATCGAACAGCATGAATATTAACAGCAAACATAGTCAATCAGTGTTTACTCAATATTTAATTAATTTAATATTAGATTGGTCAGTTATTGCACCATAATACTATGTAATTAAATTATTCAATACTTTGAATAAATAAATGAACATTAAAAATATGAATTTATTCAATTTTGGCTAGCAATCATTTAAATTATTTTAGAACAACTAATGGACTGAATAAATATTACAACGTGAAGAATAAATAAAAGCTAACTCATTCGTACACTTGTGATGGACTAATTTATTTTGACAAATACTGACAAACTCTATGTGAACTACGACAGTGAGTTAAAGTGTGAAAATTCAACAATAACATGATTCTCAAAGGTTTTGCCAACTGAATGGTCAACATGACATCAAACATCATAGTTTTTGTTTATTGTGCCCTGTTGACCTTTACGGATGGACAACTCACAAAATCTAATGGCCTCGATATTGAGCTCATGCAGAAGACTGAAACTGCTATTCCTAGTACGTATAAATTTTGTTATCTATTTTTTCCTATACCTAGGTGTATATTTGTATGTATATTTTTATAAATAACATTTAGAATAAGAGGAGATAACGTAAAAAGTGTTTGCTTTGATACAAAGTTTTTTCAAAAATGTCATATAATTCTAGTTGTTTTTGATTAAAACTTATTTTACATAGACAATGAAAGGGAAACGTAGAATATAACTTTCCATGTTGTTTTGCGCTGTCAGCACAGTGGAATTATACGAAACAAATTTTCTATAATTTGAATAAGTTTGAAATTTAACTTGAAATAAAGTTAGAAATTGCAAAAGACTATAATTTACAACATGCGAATTGGTGCAATAACTTACAAGCAAAACTTTAATAACATGTGTGTCAATAAAAAGGAAATAAGTGAAATCAACATTTCGACGACACTTACATTAAAATAATACGTTAATTCCACTTTCTTCAGAAATATGAGAATAATTTTGTAACGTGTATATAATAACATAAATTAAAAATAAATCCTACACTTATAAAATTACGATGTATACATTTTCTTTTGCATAAAAGCTATTTTTCGATAAAAACTAATTTTTAAATAATAAAACATGTAGATTATGAATACAAATCACGCTATTCAATTATGCGTATTGTATTATAATCTTTTCACACTATAATATTCGAAAATTTCATATTTCATATTCGAAAAATAAATCTTCTCTCCGAAAACGGATGCTAGTAGTAATCGATGTAACTAACCCGATAATCAATTTCAAATTCTCCAAACTGTACTTGAATTGAACGAACAAACATAGCTGCAACCATCAATATCGGAAATTCATCCCAAGGAATGATAATTTATAATCTCAGTGAAAAACGAAAACACCTCAGTGAATGCAACGATATTAAACTTGACAAGTGCAAGTCTATCAGCTAGGGAGAGCAAGAGAGTCAGGGACCACAACAGAATTAGGAAGGACAAGCAGCGCGCAATAGAGAGTATACGTGGTGGTTGTTGATTTCGTCGTCGTCAACGAAATTATCGTTAATCCGAACTCAGCTCGCGCGCGAGTTCCTGCCGCGCAGGCCACTCTCACGTTACGCTCGACGGGGCTTTCTCCTTAACAACGAGGTTATCGTTAACCCGATAGTTTGCCGGCAAGACTAAAGCGATTTCCAGGTGGCCTCAAGCCCAATCCTTTTCTGCAGCCTCCGCGCGTAACCCTCTGCCAAATCCGAAACTAACGTCCTCGAAGTTTGCACGTGAGTTTCCAGAAGCCATTGTGCATGTCCGCTAGCTTCAGATTCGTGGCTATATAACCCGGCGGCTCGCGACCCGACATATCCTTGGTTTCCATTCTTTTCTCTTGTTTGCTTACCGGAGATTGCAGGCTCTTGAGTGCCACCTAGATAACTCAACAATACTGCTTTAGCTTCTGGCTCCTTTGTTTCCCTACAAAAGATTATTTTATCGATGTGGACCAGCGAATTATTTTGTCGCGCGATTCTAATCGCTCTGAAGAATAGCGTCTTCAAGCTTCTCCCATGGGATAATTATTTTCACGATACAGACATGATTTTAGCATTTCAAAATAATCTGTCTTAAAGTAAAATTGTTGACTCTAACTCTATTAAATAATCCTAGTGAACTTGGATAAATTGAAGGAATTCGTTGATATCACAATCAATTGCTCTTTGCAACATCCTCCGAACATTAGAAATTCTCAAGTAAATTCAAAAGAATATCGAGATTATATTTAGTGAATTTCTACACTATTCACCTAATTGTTTGACGGCTATTATTATCAATAGAGTTTCAAGCGCGACGCTACAAAAGATGAGTTCGGTTCTCCATCAAAATTTGACGAAAATCGTCCTTTTACGGCAAATATTCGGCCACACAATGAAAAACCGTCATTTATTACCTGGCTATATACGCGCAGCCAGTAGATCACTAATAAAGCGCGCCCTTTTCGATGGACGACTTTTTCGAAAGCCATTGTCCGTATTGGATTCGGTCGAAGAAGTGGCATTTGTCTAGGGAAGTTCGTTGTGACATTCACGCATACTATACTCGTCCGCCCATTTAAAAGTACCGTTAGCATAACTTGCTTTTTTTTCCTCTTAACTTGTTCGCATAAAAGCTTTTCTTGCATTTATGCATAAACTTGACCTAACCACAAAGATATGACAATTTACATTGTTTGCTTGTTAGCTGCGTAGAATTTATTATTATAAATTCGCGATATTGATATGGTGAATTATGTTTGCGTTGTATTTGCGAATATTCGAGAGCTAATTTTAAATTATATGACGAAAATAGAGAGAGGGGGGAAAGGGGAGGGCTGAAGTTCAATATTATTAGTGAAATGAAACATACGCTGCGATACGAACGTGTGCGACACTCGAGCGCTTTTGCGAAGCGCTAGCACGTATTCGCCTCAACCGCATCGTATTTCGATGTCGTGTTTATGTTTACCGTTCTTCATTATGTTATTCCGTTGGGGAATATTTTGTTTCAATTTGCTTTATTGCAAGCCGCAATGTAATGTACTTTTCATTCGATTTTACATAGCCTGTACGTATTAAAAATTTTTAATACATATTGCTCGGTTTACGTTTCGTCAGTTGCTTTAATCTCGAATTATAATCACAATTATTAAATGCTGATGAAAAGATTGCGAATAAATACAACAATAACAGTTCATGTTCTGCACTGTTTCTAAATTATTCCGGAAAAAAGTATTTTTATTGACGCAAACAGTTTTCAGGCAAGTTTTTCTCAACTTAAAATATAACACCGCAGTACATAGTTGCACGTGTAGAGAACCCAAACGTTATCAAAGAGTTTTCTCAAGAAGTAGTAAGAAATAATGTAGCTTATGAACCCTAAGCATTTTCGTTTGTAAGCGGCCGCACAGTCGCTCAGGACGGAACTACTTAAATCTAAACTACCCTCCAAGTATTAAGTAGCAAAGTGCGGCTATGCAAAGTTTCATATAGGTATGTTGCCGTGTAGCACAGTAATGCACACCGTAAGGATTTTAAGCAATTATGTTATATTGATCAAAATATTCTATAGTGTAGCATTAAAATTACTTGTAATGCAATCCTAATTCACAATTAAAAAATTGATTGAACAAATTGTTGTATGATTAGTCGTAACAATTAAGTTTGTAAATTAAAGCGCGCGAAAGCAATCGCTGCACGTGTTTACGAATTATCGAAAAAAGATAGTTCGATCAAATAAGCATAACACGGTGGCATGAAAATGAGATGAGGAGTTAGATCCGAGAAATCAGAGCGCATAGCTTACACTACAGGCCATTGCATCAGCACGCACACCAAAGAGGAGCATACTTCAATTGCGATTGTGTTCCAAACCACACGAACGATCAGCTCAAGTGACTTGTTCGCCCTCTCCCCTCTCCCTTTCTCACTCTCTCGCTCTCTTCTCTCTATTTATCTGATCTCATTCTTTTTAGGACATCGCAACACATCGCAACAAGCTCCTTTACATCGTCGATTTTTCCCAGCGAATCCGACAAATCCCACGAGGAGAACCAAAAAAACCGGATGGAAATCCGCATAAATATTCGAGGAGCGCCGCACACACCGCTTCGGGCTGGAAGCTGCTTGAAAATTCGCTGGGTTATAGATTTTGAATCGCGTGCCCGTAAATAGCGGCCTCGAGTGCACTCTTTTTTTTTAACTACTCCCTCGACTATCCCTCTCCCTTCGCTTTTTCTCCTACTCCTTCTCTCCTCGAATAGCAGACGTATAACGCGGTTGAATATGGAAGCGCTTTTATTCGATAGGCGAAGATAGACTGCTTCACGATTTTTGAAACGTAGACATGACGGTGACTTTGATGTTGTTTAGAATTTATCACTTGACAAAGATCGTCTTGGCGACTCATACGCCGTACGGAAACGTTGATTCAATTGAGCATTGACTTTCCTATCAAAAAATAGATATTCACTGAGAAATAAATATCAGATAATATCTAATCATACAAACATAATACAGACTAATATTCGCTCTTCCTTAACTTTCCTTGCAACTCTAAACTTGACGCATTCATAATGCATCCTGCAACTAGATCTTGAGTCAAGTCATGTGCTGTTGCCGCAAGTTGTGCGCAACTCAAAACTAATTTCCGCGAAATTAACAGATCTAATTCACGAGAACAAAAACACAGACGGCTTATTACGTTTCGCTGTGCTTCGTTGGTGCTTGACAAGAAGATGAGGCTAAATTTCTGCTTCAGAAATCTGTATAATAATAAGATAGACATTATAACTCTGGTTGGGCAGGCGTCTAATCTTTTATTAGCCGCGGATAGTGTTCACGGAATGAAGTTAATCAAGACGCAGAGAGAAAGAGAGAAAGAGAGAGATAGTAGCAGCAGCAGTGAGTGTGCGCGCGCCAATGAATGTCCACGGCGCTTTTAATCATAATCATGCGCGACTTACCGAACCACCAAGCGGCTTAGCGTAATACTCTGCCCTACGCGAAACTCGAGCTGGGTGCATTATCGTCAGAGCCAACTTAGAACTAGATTGGTGTCTGCAAGATACGCTACTACTGCTGGTGCCGCCGCCGCTGCTGCTACTACTATTGGAGCATAGTATCAGATGTAGCCAAGCCAAAGCTACCTTTACTCGTCGTGCTCGTAAAATTACATTCGAGACCGTTACACACCAGTCGAGCGCATCGCTGCTCCTGCCGCCTTTCGCTTTATTTGCTATTCACGGAGCTTTAACAAACGTTATATTCCGCTTTCGACTTCCTAAAGCCTGTCCCTTCTCCTTTTACACTACGCTACGGTTACAGCGTTCATTTGTTCGATGTTCATTCCATTTTGAAACGCAAACGCTATGCTCCAAAGATCAATGAATATTCACCGTTCGAATTTTGACGCTTTTGTTTTTTGCTCCCTGAATTCTCTCTCTCTCTCTCTCTCTCTCTCTCTCTCTCTCTCTCTCTCTCTCTCTCTCTCTCTCTCTCTCCCTTTCTATTTCTCTTTTCAATCGAAAGCGAGCAACTTTATGAATCCTAATAGAACTTTTATCCGCTTTTAATGTTTATTGAGTTTTGCTGATGAATGGGAAACGCGCTGGTTTCCTGAATTAAAACCCAATGACGTAATATTTCTCGATTAAGAGTGAATTGTGCCAATTGACCATCGGTTTCATTCGATTGATTGATGATATCTGCTATTGTTTGCGTGTCGAATGGTTCTCAGTAATACGAAATCAGAAGCAAGAAACAAGGGAGGAATCTCGTTAAGCGCGTTTTACAATTACTAATGTATTCAGTGTAATTCGAGTGCCTACTCGAGACTCATGCTGCACGAAATAGTAGTTCGCGTTACCAAGTGGCCACACGATGAAGCGGACCTCTGTGCGAGTTCTTCGAGCCTACAAATACAGCACAAGTGTACATTAGCGCCACCGCGAAAACAACCAACGAGTGTTTAAACGGTGGAGAGGTCGAGGATCGTTAACCTCGTGCGCGGACAAAAAGTTTTCGAGGGTTACCCTTTTTTGCCGCTGTTGTCGCTGCTGCTGCTGCTGCTGCTGCCATTGAATCGCTCAACACTGTAAGCCCAGATGCGCGAGAGGCACACGTGCTTTGTATATGCTATGTGTGCATTAAAGGGCCACTCAAGCGCGTTAATGTGATTGCGGCCGAAATTTTGATCGCCTACTATAGCGCGCGAGCACAGATTGCTGCTACTGTATTGTGTATAGCATTCGGATGCATTGATCCAGAGCACGATTTAGGACATTGGCTCGAAATTACGTCTATTATCGAATTAATTTTCACTTCGTGTTTTCGCCTCCGAACTTGGTTTCATCCTCATTATACACCACCCATCGTTAGCCATTAAATCTTTTTTAACGAGTCATATCAGTGTATTTTATTATTCCACTAGCATCATTAGATTTATTGTGCTGCGTACTATTGTATTATTTTCTTTTTCCATTTGTTTTACTCGAATTTGTAAGTACGACTAGCTTACGTGGAAAATGACTTCGCCCGTATTTCTATTCATGTGCAAGCAAGCAATCCTTCATTTTTTAATCTTTTGAAAAGACGTATTTCATTTTAAAAATAGAAAAAAGAACACGATTCATAGATGAATATTTCTCCTTAACGATGAAGCAATTTGTCCCGCGTTGCATAAATAATAAACTTGTAGGTAAAGCAGATTTGAAAGAGCTGATGAGCTGTTAAGGACAGTATATTCTGTAAAAGTTCTATTATAAAAATGAGAAAGCTTCAAAAGTCTTTTAAAAAGCAACTTCCTCAAAGCCCATTTACAACATGGAATTGAAAATCCTGCCTAATATAAAGTTTGTCGTAATAGTTTTAATCTGCTCAAAGCTTTAATAATCTGCTAATGTTTGAATAAGTTCTAAATATTTTTCCGACAGAAAAATCATGAACTGCTACATACTTATAAGAAGTGGATATTAGTGTAGCAGAAAACTGAAATTCCAATGTAGCACGCGAGGAATGACGAGAACTCGCATAACGCTAGAGATGCTCGGTGGTAGAGAGAGAGAGAGAGAACGAGTTAGCGTGTCTCATAGCGATCCCTCGACAGCAGCAGGTAGCGAACGACGTTGAAGGGGGGAATGAGCGAAGGACAGAGATCGAAGAGAGCCAATAAGCCGCGTCGGCCATCCGTCTATCGGCCCATTGACTTGCATATCGCTGCTCGCCAGACCTATACGCACAGACACATACCAGCTCTCTGCTCACTAGCAAGTATCTGTCTCTCTCTCTCTCTCTCGCTCTATTTATCTATCTATCTATCTATCTATCTAGCTGGGCGTCTAATATTGGTAATCAATTTCCCAAGAACGAGGTTCATGTGTCTCTGACCAGCAACGAGCTGCTGCTGCTGTTGCTGCTGCTACTGCTCTGCCTAGATACATACACACGCGCACGTCAATCTAGTTTCTTCATTATCACGCCTGTAGCTTACGCGTTTATGATTAGATGTTCATCACTACACGAGCGCCCGTTGATATTTAAAATAAACTTCTGTGTAATCCCGAAAATACCGCTGGTTATTCCGAAGAAAGCCAGTACTTATTATCCTTGAACGGCTGTCAATTTCAATCAACATATCATTTTCAATTCGTCGTTCAGCGATAGCGAGAGAGAATCAAAAAGATATCAGTCGCTAGTACGTAATGCAATTGGATTTGGAAGCGCGCGTGCTTGCACATTGCACGCACGCTGATATCGAATGACGTATGAGCTTCCACTAGTTTCCCCGCACCGTTCTTATCGAACTATCCGAATTCAAAGACACGGGGAAAGCTGAAACTGACATATGGCTGATTGGCTTGCTACTACTGCTGCTCGTACCTCTCTACCTATCAATGCGACTAGCGAGAGAGCGCGCAGTTTCACCAACTAATTCTCGACACGACATAGAAACACATCAAAGGATATCAGAACTCTCAAATGTCATAGATATGCGTAGAGCTCTCTGACTTTACATTCGAGATATTCGCGACTCAGTTTGTTCGCCGACGAGGACCATTATTTTTAGCTAATTAGTTCCTCTAATAAATTTCTTGCGAGTCAGCTATATGTGCAAAAGTGCAAGAGCGTGTGCAGTCTAAACGAATACCCTTTGATTGGTGCACTAATGGAATGTACTTCCTCCAAACGCGTGTAAAGCTATAACCGAAATATCCCAAAGCCCTCTCAGCGTGTCAAGTGGCACCGTGGAAAAGCTTCGGAGAGGGTCGGCTGGGGATAGCATTCCATCCGATAATTATGAGTCTTATTAGCTCGGTCAGTCCAGCTCAATTAGCGCGATAACCAATTGGTATGACGGAGCTTTGAGCTTCCGGTTTCCGCCTCGCGGAGCTTTCCTCGCATTCCCACCGCCACCGTAAGGGACGTTTATGTGTACGTGTGCACAGTCGGCGATTGGCCTGTGCCGTTGTATGTCAACTGCTGGTGGTGGTGCTGCTGCTGCTGTTGCTGCTGCTTCTGAGTCTTTACTTGAAAGCAACCGAGCGTGGTTCATCCTCCCCATGAGAGAGAGAGAGAGAGAGAGAGAGAGAGAGAGAGAGAGAGAGAGAGAGAGAGAGACAGACAGACATACAGAGAAAGCAAGAGGGATAAGCATCAGCCTCGTCTGTTGAATTTGCACACGTTTGCGGATGCATTTTCCTCGGTGAAAATTTGAAGCTTACGTATAATTTCAAGTTTTCATCGAGATCTTGTTATAGTTTGTGCTGATTATTTTGACCATGTAAATTATAAAGTTGTTTAATTATTTGTATATAAAGTATTAAAATTAGAAAGAATTGTAACTGTATTCAAAGGCACTTCTTCGAATAATTGAATCTAGCTAAGCTTGTTCGTAATAATCTTTTAGAAAATGAGACCATTAAAATTCATGCCAGATTACTTCCGCTGAATGAATAAAAGAGCGTTATATCAATTAAAATTTATAGTAAAGACTTCGATGGAACTTTACTTTCATAGAACGATTATCGTCCATCAATTCTAATTCAAGGTTTATTATACTATTCAGTGCAGTGAACCTATACGTCAGGTTTGTCTTTAAATGTTCAATGGTAATTTGAATTTTTTCAAGGTATTTAATAAAAGCTTTACGTAATGAGTAAATTTTACTCCTTTCAAAACTTTCACGAGAGAATAAGTGAAATTAGTTTTAAATGTAATGAGGAGTTTACATAAAAGCGTCTGCACAGTAGATGTTCATTACTCGCTAATTTGCGATTTTGCATATTTTAGATGTCAAATTTAGTAGGCGAAAGTCATAGGCAAGTTTGAGCAATTGTACATCTCGTCAATATCGCACATAGACATTTGTATGTGTAAGCGTGGAGCAATTTATATATCACAGCATTTCGACAAAAGGCGCTTTAATTTGCATGTTTTACAATATTCTATGCAATATTTATTAATTAATATTACTGAAGAAGATTGTCGACAAAATGTGTCATGAAATAATAAAAAGCGATAAAAATTACATTTATCAACCTGATAATATTCACGTCGAAAGCGCTCAGCTGTAATATAATCAGACAATAAATTTATTGATTAAGATGAGAATAGCTACCAAGGCAGACAATGAATCATGATGATATAACGCGGTACCCAACAATTTCAAATCTCTATTGCGTTATCGTGAAGGTAATTGATGTGCAGGAACATGTTTATAAAACAACAATACATATATAGCTTGAACAATATGAAGTGGATAGCTGTTCCTATTGTTTCTAATTCAAATAATTTATAATCCATCGTAATTTTTATATGCACTAAAGTGAATAACAATTACTTATTTGCTTATTTAATGTTATAAATGTACGTGTACGTTATTATATAGTTGAAAGGCACATTTGAGTTTATGCCTGAACAAACTTTGATGATTCTACTAGTTTGCGTATACGCAGGATTCAGACGATTAATAGTGAGTAGTGATTGAAACATGTTTCATTTAATTTATTTTCAATTAGTATTAATTAATTTATAAACAGCAAGGAAAAATTATATAATTAGAATTAGTATATTTCAAGTGAATCATATAACTTAATTTAAAAGGATTTTATGAATGAATGTTTGTTAATTTATGAATAAAATGTACACTTTGTAAAAGGAAATTTTCAGATCTTCTACGTTTAATCGTATGTAAGAGCCTAAGCACAATAATAGAACATCCATCCAACATAACGATAAAAAACAAAACAATGTTCAGTAGTGGGTATTAGAAAAGTTATCAGCGAGGTTCACTCGTCATAAACAAAATCGATAGTATCCGCAAAGCCTTGCGTCAATGTCCGATAATAGCCGCTGCGGAAAAACTGTAACGCGCTCGCGCACAGCTCTTGGAAAAATACTTTGACTGAGCTATCAATGCTGAAAGGTCTGCGCGTTGAAACGTATCGGTGGTGGCATACCAAGCAAGAGAGCGAGAAAGCTACAACAACCCTTGGGCGTATATAAAACCGAGGCGGCGACGGCAACTTTTACGTGCAACGTCGCCGTTGCACGTCGAATGACGAGCATTATACACGTGTAGCAGCCATAAAGCCGTTTTCACTGCACGTGCGAGAAAGAGCCTGCAGCTATTGGTGCTTGGGGAAAAGAGGAGAGGGAAAGAGTAACCGATTTAACACAACAACTCTCTCTGTCTCTCTCTCTCTCTCTCTCTCTCTCTCGCTCACTCGCTCACTCGCTCTCCGTCTATGTGTGCGCTTCGAGCTTTGTTAAGCGAATAAAGTTACGCGCGGACGAATTTAACAGTAGAATCGGGTTGGATGAGCGATTTAACGCGGATATTCTCGTTAATTGAACATTTAGAATGAGAATGAGTTTTGCACGTATACGCTATGCGTGGATGCTTTCCCGAGAGTTCAAGCCGCAGGATTTCTTTTTTTCAAGCGTAAATGTTACGTTGGGATTTAGTTTAGTACACGTTCCACGAGGGAGAGAGTTGAAATACACGCGTGATAGCACTGCTATTTTAACCCGTTTGCCACCACTTGTAGCCCCAGCAGTAGCACCAGCAGCACCAGCAGCACCAGCAGCACCAGCAGCACCAGCAGCACTAGCTAAAGCTATTATTTTTACCGAATAACTTTCGGCGCTCGCTACGCGCAATCGCCTCTGTGCACACGCGCGTTTTACAGCTTAGTCTCAATGTATGTAGAGAAATACAATCAAGATAAATTCGATGTGTTTTTTTTTCCTTTTTGGGCTTTGCGCTTACGCATTCGCGGCTATCGAAATGCCGTTACTGCTTTTCCCCTCCGACGAAAATTCAGCACTTGGATTTTCGATGAATTAATGTGAACATTTTTTTCAATAACTCGTGTTTTTTTCTAGACGCTGAACTAAATTTGAAAGAACTAAAACGATAGATTGACGGAAATAATGTGTTTGTTTGCAGTTAGCAGTGTCAATGTTCAAGGGGTGGTCGGACAGATCACTACTCTGCCTTGCGATACCAAGCCACGGAATAGTAGTGATTTTGTTACGATGGTGCTATGGTTCAAAGAGTCAACGAACGAGCCTGTATACAGGTGAATATATCAAACTAATAACAGCAATTGGAATGACGTTTACTGACACCATATATATCCCCTCCTCCAACGCTGATACAATGAATGTGACAGTTAGCTACGAGGCCATGCCTCCTATCATAAAGTGTAGCAGCTGAGTCACTTTATTATACCATTTATCAATTTTCAATTGTGCAGCCGTGCACGAGCTTCTCGCTCGCCTCCACACAAACACACAAATTATCCGTCTCCGGTATATCCTCTCTCGCACGTATACCTAGCTAAGCAAGAGTGCATCAAAAAATATTCCATGCGGAATATATCACCGTGTGTGCGCGCAAAGCTAGCAAAGTGTCATCTCATTTTAGCTTCTCTAGAGACTACAAACTCGCAAAAGGCCGACAGATTTACAAACGGTAACAGATAACGCGCGCCACCGGAGATTTACATTAGGAACGTGGGATTTTCTCAGAGATGCTCGTGTGAGCGCGAAAGGTAAACTCCATGTAAATGCGAGTGTTTATATACGCATAAGCACACGCACACGTGTCGGAAAGATTCGCGCTAAGAAAAAATAAATTACGTATGTTGATAATCTATGATGTAACAAAAAAGTGGAGTTATAGTATCAGTCAAATATTTTAACACCTTACCGCATGAATCAATGATATTAGGCAATAAGAAAAAAATACCAAGGAAATAACTCAAAATTTATAAATAATATATATCAATAGAGAAGTAGCCCGTAATTTTGATACACCTCTTTTTGCTAGTTAATTATTAGTTTTTGAACTACTTTTTATATTCAATCCTACGTACAAGAGTTATATCACACCCTCTTTTTAGATATTGGCAAAAAGCTCTAAAATGAAGATAGCTGTGCTACTAAAATATACATTGGTATTAAAAATATTTTTAAAATGGTACAGGAATATTTCATAAGCATTTACGTAGAGCGCATTTTAAATAATTTTTTGGATGACCTAGTTGTACACAGCATTTATTATATGCTAATTCAATGGTGGATGGAAGCACAACCAATTAAAATTCAATTTCATTCTCGACTGTTGAACTGCCGTTTTAATCGAGATTAAATATTTGAAATACAGCAGTTGTGATTCGCTTTTCTTTTTTTTAACCGTGTGTCTGGAATTGAATTTCCATTCACGATTGCTGCACAATGTGAATTTGAAAATTAATTCGAACAATAGGTGGGGTTCTATTAACCTGCAAACTATGACTTGATAATGAAAAAAAATAATAAGCGATTGGCTTTAGCAGTAATATTGTAACAATACAATGATTATTCATGAAGTAATTCCAATGGAAAGTTTTAATATCTCTAACGACATGTTTCATACCAAGACGGTTATCCCGATTGGATGCGTAGTAATAGGATACGCGTACAAATAGATCAGCCATAGTAGGACACGGTATGGCGGCAAATATCAGTGATCAACGCAGGGTGGAACGCTAAGGGACGAGGGGAGGTGAAGGACTTGGCTCGTCAGCGTACGCGGTAGTGATGACCGCAGCGCATGTTAACGCAGAATCGCCCACTTTGCGTTATGACCAGATATTTCGTCACGCCAATGCGCCTACCTAATCAATAGCCGCGTCGCACGCTTATTAAGCGAGCAAAGTGGACGCTGCGCTGCCGTTTCTACTGCTACCAGTCCTTCACCCTTAACTAATGCTTTACGCAATTTCCATTGCTAGCTATTGTTCATAATAGACGCTAACTGCTATTTTTTTTCAGTTAGCCGGCTCTCTTTTACTCGAAATATATCGTGCGGAAACATCTAATAGCTTTCGCATTGTTGAGAATTTATTTTTAAACTTTAGCGAATAACGAATATTACATATTTTTCAATGGTTCGATACACTTTCTATTGGTATATGTTAAAGCATTGAGTTATAGACGTTTTCACAATATTTTGATAGTATTCAAAGAACCGTATTCTATAAACTTCCAATATCCTGATATCTAGAACATTTCTATGATGCGGTTTCATAAAACTCCTAAAAAAGGAAGTTCAAGTAATGCCGCAGTAATACGAATAAAGTTCCTTTACTGACAGTTATAAAATAAACAGCTACATAATTCGAACGTCCAAGCTTACCATTTGGAATGCAGTTATATAAAATAAAACTATAAGTTCTATTTAGATTACACAATCAATTTCTGCAAGTCTACGCATTGCTGCTCTCAAATAAAAACGTCAAAATAAAGAATTATTGATAAAGCCAAGATAACAGATAGAGAGAGAGAGAGAGAGAGAGAGAGAGAGAGAGAGAGAGAGAGAGCGAGAGAGAGAGAGAGAGCGAGCAAAACAAAAGTACAAGCTCAAACTGAAAATGCGAAATTAGAAAAATGAGCCGGCAAATTTCAAAGTCGGAAGAGCACGCGGCCTAGATAAGTCGTGCGCTCTGTTGAAAACGCTGACGCTAGCACTGGCTGCAACCTATGCTGCCAAAGGCAATGTTAGCGCGCTACTAAACGCGAAACAAACTCCTCTTTACCTCCATCCACCCTTCTCTCTCTCTCTCTCTCTCTCTCTCTCTCTCTCTGCGGTAATTCTCATCTTACGTTGCTGCCGCTCGCATACGAGAGCTCATTGTACCACCGCGAGGCAGAGACAAGCTGCGGTATACACCCGTCAGCAGCGTGCCCAGGTTAGGTTCTCCCTCCCCCCTCCCACAGCCGATTTGCCGACGTTCATGTCCGCGTTCCCGCGCGAGCACGTGCAAACAGCGGGATGCGCACGAATTATCGTCCTATTGTTCACGGTATTCCCGTAACGAGACCGTACTCACCCTCCTTCCCCGACCACTCTCGAAAAACCGTCGTCGCACTGACTGCAGTTTTAAAGAGACCGTTACGCCACGGTTTTACGAGTTGTGCGCCCACGCGCAGCTATTTTCATGAGGAAAATTTGAGGACGGCCAGCGGCACTTAATTTCAGGGAAAACATTGTACTTTGATTTTTTCCAGCACTTGTATGAGTATAATGGCCGTGTTTACGACTCTTGTCCGACAAGAGATTTACTTGTTCTACTGCGCAACTATTGTTGGCGTTTTATTTCGAAGTTGTCTGATATTATGATCAATACATGCTTGAAAGCATTATTCTGTTTAAGATGGTGTAAAGAAATTACGGATTTCGTTATTTTAAAAGTCGAAAAATAATTTTCTACCGTTGTAAAGCTCAAACATCGTCGACATTAATGACCCAAATTATAATTCAAATAGCAGCATCAGCAAGTGACGTCAGCATCAAACGTAACGAGCTCTCATATAGAAGAGCGCGAGCATTATTATCGATAAAACCGGGCTCATATTCAGCGCCATTCAGTACTTAGTTGTAGAGAGAGATCATTATACAGAGTCGAGAATTCAAATTACCGTTCTCTCACTCGAAACTCCGCACCCTGGAAAATATGTGCGTGTATATAGTGTGCGCGGTATTTTGCATAATTATCCACCCCCTCCCCCGAATATTTGGTCAAATTCATGGCATAATTAGACCTTTGTCAGCGCTAGACTCATCCTATTTTGCATAATAATATGAAAATAGTTCTATACGAGACGGAACAAAAGTGTAATTGTAATCGTTGCGATTGAACGAACATTTCACAGTACGACCGATACTTAGCAATTTTAAAAACAAATAAATTTTATTTAAAGTGAGTATTTTATCCAAAGCCAATTTCAAATTTGGTTTGTCTTTTTAGTTACTGAATTGTTTGTTGCTTCAGAACAACGGGTTGAAAAAAATACCGAACGGCGATTGACCTTGGTCCCCGTCGACGAGTAGTCGCAAGCTTTCACGTCATTAAAAAAAATCTGAGTTAATTTTTTGTGTTACTTCGTTATCTACACTCTCAAATATGCACTTTTTCGTCCCAATTGTGATTCAAAAATCAAAATAAACGTTTGAAAAAGAATTTCTGTTTTGTCGAAAGTTTTGCGAGAAGTTTCGTAAAGTAAACTTTTGAAAACCAAACCGACGGAAGTTCAGATGAGACAAAAAGGAAGAAATTTCTATTGGAAAAAAAACCAAGTTCAAGGAAATATTTACAAACATTCGTGCTAGAAATGCTCGAGATGTCGCGAAGCTTATGCAGCACGAAGTTGCGCAGAGAGGAAGAGACGACACCGTGCATACAGGTAGGAACTGAGTAAGGGGTCGGGTGAGAGGACGTGTTGCGGCGTGCATAGGTACACGCACGCTTAGCAAAGCATACTGCGGCTCTTTATTCGTGCACGTGTATATACACTATGTATGTATAAATCGAATCAGCTACGGCGAGAATCGCCGAGTCGACAAACCAGCCATCTGCTATTACGTTGCATTGTACGTGGCCTGACGAAGCTGTTTTCATTTTTATTCGCTAGCGCTGTTTTTACTCTCTGCTACGTACTCTTTCACTCTCTCTAGCGGGTTTCGACTTCGTGGAAAAACGCTTCGTTTCAATGGAAACGCCACTGAGTAGATTTTTATTTACCTCGGGAATTGCGCGATGTGTGGTTAAATTAAATAACAACAAAAATCAACAGTTACTCGGCTCTTATTACACCAGTTGAGAATATTACCCGGTATTCGCTTTTTTCTTTTTTCCGGTACATGAGATTGTGGAGAATGTAGTAGCTAGAAGCGTCAAAAAAATAAAGAGGGTATTATACTATCGAGCACGGTTTCATTGCAGTGTTTTATTACTCCGAGAGAGGGAGAGAGAGAGAGAGAGAGTACAGTCTTTGGCGCTCCCAAGGAGATGGTGTCTTTTAATTGTGTCCTAAATCTCCGTAACACAGCCAGTTTGTTGCCAACGGACTACTATGAGTCTTTTTATAGATACTTAATTCCTGACCTCGGTTGTAATTTATATTTTTGGCGAAATGTCTGCTCGCAAAATCTTTTTTATAACAAATAATTTCTGCACTAATATACTGTATCATTACGCCACTTGAATGTGCGAAAAACAATAGATTTTCCGTACAATATAGGTAAAATTGAATAAAGCTAGCGATTCTAAGCATTTCTATTCAATTTACATTGGCGTATTTAATTTGTAGTAAAGCGTGGCTGCTTATGCATAAATCCTGGTTGAACTTTTGATAAACGCAACACAGTAATAACGTGGTCAGAAACGTCTCGTATGTATGCACATACGTATTAGTTGAATGCGTTTGCTAAACTTCATACTGTACACACGTAACCGACTAAGTCAATTCAGCGACAGCATTTGGAATTCGTTCACTACTATAGTATTGATTATGCCAATAAGCGTGTAATTTTACATTCGTCTGTCGATTTCTTTACCGCTACTTCTGATGTAGATTCGTTTCAATAATAATTTGCGAGCATAACGATAGCGTCGACGAAATAACGAACTTTTGCGCGTATCATGCTATACCAGTACCGATAAATCAAGCTAATAGGGATTATATGAAGTATATTCCCCTAGAACCCGATTATTCAAGCCTGCTTGTGCTTCTATGAACAAGCATCGAAATGCGAGCATGCCATTAAATCGTAACAAAGCTCATTAAAATATCAGCAGTGTGTGTGCATTAACAGAGCTCATTTTCCATCTCTCTCCTCTTCGTTATTCGCAAAATTAGAACGTCAATTCGCCACACAAACAAAAATCTACGAATCGTTGATCACACAGCTTCAAATCACTGATTTCCAAATGTTTTGTTTGTCGAACGTGCGCTTGCACAACAAGCACTTCTTGTATCATGAAGAAAAAGTATTTTTATGAGAAGGTAAGGATCGATCGACATTGCACTCGGTCTATTAGCATTTAATTGCTAGCAATTGCCACTCGGAGCTGTAAATGCTCGCGCGCGTCCAGTTCCGGCTCCATTGTAAAATAGGTGAATAGGCAAAAAGCCGCAGGTGCAATGGTGATTCAATCAGCTATCGTGTCCGCGCGTGGTAATTCCTTTCTCTTTCTAGGAAATTGAAAGGGGAAACTAATTGGCAAATACGTGTTGAAATCTACTCGTGAACTAGCGAGCTTACCTAGCGTGTAATGGAAATAAGAAAGTATACTTGACGAGCTCAAATAGGTAGCGCTGCGTTCGCGAGTCGAGTTTATTAGAAAATTTTCGCGGAACCTTGTATACTCGGTTTTTATATATGCAGCGGGTTCAGTGCTGATTATGTCTGTTGACCTCATTTCAAAGCTACTCCGCGAGGTGCGCACGTAGTTTTATAATCTCTAGTTATTACTTTCTAGGAAAATTCGCTTCTGCTGCTGTCTCGTACGGCAATAAGATAAGTTTTATATAAGTTAACACTGTATTATAGGAAATAAAAGGTAAACTTTTCATATTTGAGACAGAGTTTGCTGACTATATCTTAATTATTCCATTAAATGCAGAATGTTTACACACAGTAGCTTGTAAACGCGATAGTATTAGCACAGTCTGACGAACAATGTATAATGTTTCTCTGCGTATTCGATAAATTGGCAGTTGTTGGAAGCGTTAAACCAAGCGCGGTTAGTTTGACCCCTCGTTCATCGTCAACAATGAAATAACTAGACGTGGTATAATTGAAATACAAACAAATTCTAGCTGTACCTGTGTTCGCAGTAGCCTAATAAATAATCCATGAAGTTAAGCAAAATTTAGCGGAGCGGTACCACAGAGCCGCGAGCGGCTATCGTGGATTCGCGCACACCCTTGAATTAATAGTGAGCCGCGTGCGTGTTTTCCCGAGGGCGCCGTCTCTCTCTCTCTCTCTCTCCCTCTCTCGCTCGCTCGCTTTCTCCCTGCGCGGCGCGAATTGCCTAATAAAGATGGTTACCTCCTCCTACCTCGTAACGGCGGTGGTGGTAGTCCGAGGGGCCAATTGCAATTGCAATCGCGATCGCCGACGTTTGAATGTCCGTCCTCCACTCTGGCGTCATCGCTATCAGCCAAGTCGTGTACTACATTTACCCCCGTTGCGCTTTGCCCCACCTCCAGACGGGCTATGCATGTATGCATGGCGAGATGCGAATCCAAGTCGAGAGAATGGAATCATCCTTCGAATTTAGGATTACTGCGGGACAGCTATTTCCTTCCGAGTTTCTTGTATTGTCACGATGCTACTATAAGATATTTTACTAATTTTCCTCTTCAATTGTGCTCAGTTTGCTATGTTAATGAGAAATCGCACTTTGTAAATAGTAATTGAATTTTCAGCGCGAAATGATAATTACAACATTTACTATCAAAGCCACTCATTTTCAATAATGAATTCAACCCATCAAACTATCTGAAATACTGCTTTGACGGATTAATTATTGAATAATTAGAAGTCGATTCATAAACTAAACGGAAAATTGTGACTTTTTATAATTAAAAATTCTTCATAAATGTTACAGTTTACTTACAATTAAACCATTGTTTTAATAATTCTCTAAAAAATTTTATTTTTTGGCTGTAATTTTTTATTTTATAGCCAACAACTGAACTATTGTAATCGTTACTTTGACGCATGTCACATATAATTAAAAGATTAATTTTAGATTATTTTTACAGTCAATTTAATAAGATAATTATAAAAACGAGATTTTTTATACCTATTTTTCATTTATTTATTCTGTTTCTAATTGCATTCGAAATCGCTACGATTTTCAAGTGATCTTTACTAAATTTTGTGTATTTATTCTACAGTCTGTAACTATTTGGATATATTATCTTCACAGTGATGGGTTTAATTGCGACAAAGTTTAAAATGAAAAATTACGATTTTTCGCTGGTCTTCTGTATGTATGTGACCTGTGGGCATTTTTACAATTTTCCAACAGTTTTTTAGAAATTTAAAGTACCATGATTTTTATAACGATACGAATAATATTGTTTTGGTAATTTTTTGTTTTGGCCAATTTTTCACATATAATGACTATTTGTTAATTTGAAAAAGGTAAAAAAATATTTAACCACTGCTTTAATATACACACTGTATATTAAATAACAAGTAAAAATATAGAAGCGTAAAAACGTTAATCCATGAAAATGTCTAATATTTTATCTCAGAGCAACGTTTAAAAAACAGAAATACAAAATCTTCGAAATGTTGTATAAATAATAGCGAAGGGAGTATTTAAAAAAATCGATTGTATCAGAGTTTTTTTGTTTAATGTCAAATCGAATTTGAAATTTACATTTTGACATTTGATTCTGCAAATGCATCTACTCTCTGATGTCGCTCACCACAAATCCCATTCCACGATCCATTAGGCGAAACTCAGCAAAACTTCTCTCTAAAACAGAAGCCGAATTGACAGGGAAGTAAATTCCGCGAAATCGAGAGAGAGAGAGAGAGAGAGAGAGAGAGAGAGAGAGAGAGAGAGAGAGAGAGAGAAGGCGTGTGACAGGGTTCCATGGAAAAGCCACGGCCGCGCCGAGTGGAAAATACCGGTACAAGACGGTTACAATTGTTTTATTCATAAGGTTGCAAACGGCATTAGGTAAGCTGACAATCGGTATTCGGAATCCGTGCTCTTTTTTCCGCGCGAAATGAGGAAACGCGCAAGCGAGACTTCTTTTATCTGCTTAGCTTTTATTTACATTTATACAGCCGACGAATATCAAAATGTTGCACGCGCGCAGTAGCAGCGGCGTAGGTGGCGGCCTTTCTCTTGTTACCCGCAGCCTTCTACTGTATTCTACGACGCGTCGCTTGCATTTATGCATGATAAATACCACGACGAACGTGCAGATGCATTGATAAGACCATCGCTGACGGCCTGTTTCACACTGCTATTTTACTTTATTTTATTTTCAGTCACGGCGCACTAAAATTCCTGGTATTCTGAAAAATTTTTTCATTGCCATAGAAATTGCTCGTCTTTGTGAAATTCTGAGAAAGATGTAGATATTATTTTATAATGTAATTTGTTGAGGGAGAATTATATAGCAAGCAATAAAAAAATAAAATGCGCTTGAAATACATTTCTGAAATTATTGCTAACTTCATTTGCTCACATTTAACCAGAATTTCATTTCCTTCTCTTCCGTGCATTTCGCATGGATAATTTAATACTATAAAAGCTGAATTCATTTCCGTCATGTTTTATACTCGGCAGTTCTTACATACGTTAATATAAAAAAACCTTTGAACTTTCTTGAACAATTGAACCATGCATAATAAAAGAGCAGACGTTTTTGCATTGAAAATTTTTGCTGCTACTACTCTCGTGCAAAGATAATGAATTTTGAGTATTATTCATCGACTAAATTGAGTTTTCATTGTCTCGGTAAAATGTAAGACTTGATATTTCTCGACATGCTTTAAAGTGGTTTCATAATAAACTGGAGGACGTGGAATTGCACTTAACGAGATGGAAATCAATAAAAGCCAGCTGAGTTTCACTTTGTAATGACGTTGAAATGTACGCTGTATAATTCATTTTGGCTTTTCATTGCAAATCTACATCATAAGTATGAATTAATTAAAATTATGGCGTAATTAATAAAGCATGGAAAACTACATAATATCGAATTCCTGTTTGATACACGCAAAATCTATTATTTAGAAAGTTATTAGTAAAACAAAACTGACCTAAATGAAAGCTGAACTCCATTTGAAAACAACATAAAAAATCAAGAGTAATATTATTCATCCAAAAAAATGTGGTAAATTCTGCCTCAAGTAATATACAGCATTTCGAAAGCAAAATGTTGAATCTAACTTTGCCCCGCAAGGCAAGCATAATTTTTGAGAAACTACGAGTCATACTTCAGCGGGAGCTAGTTCTCCGCTGTATATACAGCTAACCACGTAAATAGCCAACTTGTAAAGCGCACGACTCACCTTTTTAAAACGAGCAGTAAAGTGTTCATCTTTAAACGAGACACATTGCGAGAACGACGACGTAGTCGTATAGTACGCTCCACGCGTCGGGAAATATCTTTTCGTGACAGCCTGTATATAGCGCCACCACAACAGAAACTTTTACTCCGAAAACAAAAGTCGCAATCCCTATAGTTACGAAAATGTAGCTGCTTTTACTCGAGGGACTATGACAAAAAAACTATTGAAATCTATTTTGCGCTCGAATTTACGAAAGTTAGCGGGCCAAATTGTATTTTCTGCTGTCAGTCGCGGAAAAAAGAAAATCGCGCAGACGCGCGCAAGAAAATTGTGCGACTGAAATCACAATTCTTTAATTTTATGCGAAAAGTTTAACTAGCCCTTTAAAAAGTTTTTTGTGCTCTCTCTCTCTCTCTCTCTCTCTCTCTCTCTCTCTCTCTCTTCCTACATTTTTTCCGTATATACGCTAAGCAAGTTTATGTATATTCAATGCAAAGACGCCCGTGCATTAATCGAGGTGACAATCTATCGTTTAAGAGCCGTTTACACGGGCCGCAATTCTCTGGAAAGTTTTGCCGTCTACGCTTTGTTGAACTTAACCAGGTAAAGGTGTGAATTGTCTTTAGAGCCGTGTGTATAGATTGTCGGAATTTCACGCATTAATTTACCAGCTTCGCGTATAAACTTGTCAAGATATTTTTATTTATTGTTACGACGTGATACTTTACGAGGCAAGGATACACACATTACTTCGATACATTTAACATTAGATAAGTGCTTGGCCATAAAATAACCTTCTACATTTGGACACAACTATACGCTTTCAATAATAAAATACAGCATAAAATCAAATAGTACCGATAATATAATAAATTTCAGAAAAGTGTTCCAATATAGGAATGTTATACTGTCAGTTACCTACAAATCATACTCAAGTAGTATAAATCCGATTTAGTCAAACAATGAAAATTTATATATTTTTTTCAATACGACTTAAACGCGCAACGTATATTTGTGATACGGAATTGGAATAATGAGCGTGAAAATATGATAAAAATTAGAATAAACCAATTGAAAATGATTTTTATGAAAGGCGTACGTCATTTTAATACTAATGAGACAGGTTCATCTTTTTTTTACATGCGAATTGTAATCCTCCATATAATTTATTCGTGACGCTGTGAAAATAAAAAGAATAAAAAGAGCCGACGAATCGATTAATGAATGAACGTGAAAATTTGTCCGCAATCACAAATCGAACTATGCCGGAGGGTCAGAGAGAAAGAGCAGTTGGAAAAACGTAACGCGAATGGACAGCACGCGAAGAAAAAAAACACAAAGGAGGGGACGCGCAAGAGAAACGATTAAAAGGGATCGTACGCAATCACGGCAGATGGAGACAAGAGGGATCTTTGTATTCGGGTTCTTTTTTGCGAACGTAAGCACAATGAAATTGTCAAATTAGTACGCGTGTGTGTGTGTGCAGACCGCGGGTAACGAAATTACTGTCCCTACTTCGTCCTGTACTCATTCTCTTTTCTCGCCTGCTCCACATGCATTTGTCTTTTTCACACCTAACTCATTGCTATTTTCTCGTTTTTTCGTTATATCACTCGCTCTTTCATTTTTCTAGCATTGCTCTCGTACATGTACTCTTACTTTTATTATTCTTAGATTACTCCTTTTTTACTCTCAGACAAATGTCATCCCACTGATTAAGTTTATTTGATTGGTATTTACAATTTTAAGAGTATTTTAAGTATCGATATGAGCGTCGTCTTTTATGTCTACACATTTTGTTACATATAGTTTTATATGGCTTTCTTCGCTCCCTTTTTTCGTCATCTGACATTATTGAAACTACGCTAAAATTAAAGATACCTGAAGATATTGATTTTAAAAAAGTCGAGTCTGTGGTTGATTTTATTGAAAGAAAAGAGGGCTTTTTATTAGATATTTCTTTTTGTGGCGGAATCTCGTAATCCAAATTATCGCATTTCTTTGTAAAGTAGGTCATACGTAAATAAATGAATATAAGAATGTATTGATTAAAGTACGCGTAAGAATAATACAAAATTGAGTCAGTTTAGGTTTCTCTCATTTGTTTGATAAAATAGTTAATCTATGTAGTAATAATGACTGCTCCGATAAGAGTAAGTTCATAGAAATTCATCCCTTTCCTACTCTTCGATGACTAAGATTTTCAGTAGAAGAAATTAAATACTATTTTAGTCGTAGTTTGCCCGCTCGCTCCTCAACGCATTCAATCCACTGTCTCGTGGAAAGAGATAAGCGCACATTATTGCACTAAACCGCAAAGTGGTTCTCTTTTTACCTTTTTTTCCTGGTGATCTCCGTAAAACGCGCGCAATCCCTTGACGAACATCGTCGAAGCGTTCAAGACCCGCGAAGCTAAAATTGACTTGTGGGGAGGGTGGCGGCTGCAAAGCATGAGGACCGCGCAATTGCGCGAAAAATTTCATTATCACGGAATTGCGGCAGGCAGCAAAGCACTGCGCATTGCAATAAGGCGTCACAGAGGGGAGGTTTTATGGAATAGAAAAAAACGAAGCGGCTTTAAAAGGTTTTATGCAATTAGCGTTTCCTGTCGTCTCGTCGTCTCTTTTTGCACATGTTCCTTTTCGCTCACTATGTTTGAGAGATAAATTCATGAGGTTTTTAAGATTCGTGATTATTTTGTTCTATTGTATAGTTCGATTCACCGTGCAAAGAAAAATTCATCATGCAAAAGGGAAAAAATACAAAAAACATATATTTTTGTGATATAATTTTTAGGAAAAAATGGCTTATTTATTCAAAGGCTTTTTAGTCGCCGATCTCATGGAGACAAAATGCATATTTATTTTACGACAAATATTCCCCAAGGCATTGTGTCGCTATATTTTACATTCTACAAGAAACATACGTGTATATACAAGCTCGTGCGTTATACGCTGGGACAGCAGCCAACGTAATACGCAAAGTAAACATAGATCAATATCGAAACGCGTATTTTCCGACATAAATAAGGGACGATGCGTTCGAGAGAGAAAGCTTTGCACGGGATATATCTATTTAAATGCAAGAACACTGAGAGCGAAAAACGAAAATTTAAAAACATTACTTTGCCCTTAAGGTAACCGACACATCATTCTTTGCGTAAATCGCATACACTCGTTTTTCGAAGATTCTTTCCAAGCTACTTTTCCGATTACGACAAATATTATTCAAATGTTTCTTTACAATGGAAACAAATTAACCTTATCAATTTTATGGTGAAACTGTCGAGTGATGTGATTCCGGAAAAAAAATGTCGTTTAGGGAATGTTTTTTATTCGCAACTATCTAATTAAACGAAACGATTGAAAGCGCGGAAATAGCGACGGCGCAGCGAAACGGCACTCAAATCAGAGACTGCAGCTCTAGCAAACGAGTGCATTTAGGTAATATGTTTTTTCCTATCTACTAGTCGTCGTTCTATCGAGGCCTCTTTTCTCTCTCTCTCTCTCTCTCTCACTCTCTCTCTCTCTCTTCCTCCTCTTTTTAACCACTCGATCGCGCTTAAGCGATTCCAGTCAGAGTCCGCGCTACAAGTAAAACGTTTTAGCCGTCAGTCGTCTAATTAAATTGCGAGGCTACGTCGTCGCCGTCGTCGTCGTCGCTCGACTACTTCTTTCTCAGCACAAAGTATTAAATTTAATGGTTTCCTGGTGGCGGCCTTTAAAAGCGATTTGATATATATAGTTTGAGAGAGACATCAACGTTATTACTGGCTATCAGTTCGTACTAAAGGAAGAATTTGCGCTGCACAAGAAATTTAATACTAACAGTAAATTATTGAAGGAATTTGTAAAGCTTATTAAGTATGAACTCATCGGTTTTGTAACAGAACTGACATACGACCAGAATATCAAGTCCATTAATGCACGGTTACTAATATATGTACAATACTCCCCCTGAAAATAACTTCAAAGCCTTTTTCACCATTTTTTAACGAGATGAGTGATAAACGATATCATCAAATAGAGCGAGAAACGTCAACACAAACATAAATCAATTTTTTTTAAATAAATGATGAAGATTAAAATAATTTTATATTAGACTAGGAAGCTACCATTTTGTAAACGATGATTCTGTAAAACTTTTATATCGCTCTTCACGTTACGCTTTAACGATGAAAAATCGTCGCGCAGCTTAACACCTCCCTTCCGGCGAGTTTTACAACAAGAACAGCGCACGTGCACGGAAAGTAAACAATTTGTCGTCTGCTCTCTCTCTCTCTCTCTCTCTCTCTCTCTCTCTCTCTCTCTCTCTCTATCTCTCTTTCTGTCTTTCGGTTTATCAAAGCGCAAAGTTTCAATTCTTATTCGATATAAGCTTGTAGCACATTTGCGTAAATGTTTGTCAAGTTTCTTAATGAGCTTCGGCATAAGTATTCAGATCTCAACGTACACACACACACACACACACATATACACGTATACACGCGAGTGCACGAACATCAAAGCGAGCATTGCAGAGCGTTAGTGAATTGATAAAACGACTGTTCTTGTTTAGTTACGACGCGCGCAATCTACGTACCGGCAAGACGAAACTTTGGAGTGCCGCGCACATCTGGGGCAGCAGGGCGACCTTTCGCGCCACAGTCCCTGGACATTTACTCATCAAAAACGTACAGGAGAACGATGTTGGAGAATATAGGTGCCGGGTCGACTTTCACAACTCGCCTAGCAAGAATTATAAGGTCAACTTTACCGTTATAGGTGAGTCTATTCAATGCTTTTGCTTGATATGATTCAATAGTTTTATCTGAAATGTTCTATTAATAGATGAATAGTCAGAAACTTTTAACTCCCTACCACATTAACAATGAGAACACGATAAGTATTATAGTTAGGTACGATAAAATTAACGTTGGAAATCGTTGAGCTCTTAGAAGTTAAACATAACTAAGTAAATGATATTTCTAGAAACTTAAAGATTGTTTGAGAACTTGAAAGTTCTTTTCAGATTGATAGAAACATAATATTGTCAATTTATCACGAATTAATGAATCAAATAACGAGCTAAAATTATAAATTAATTATTCAAGATCTAAATTAAAGCACTAATTTTAACAGTTGAAGCTAATGTGCTCTAATACAATGAATGTAAGACAACTATAAAAGATCTCCGTAACACCTTTTCGTCACCTAATCAAGCGGTTGACCACAACTGAAGCTTTCAAACAGGCCGCAAACGTGAACGGGTACGACATCAAAAGTAAAGTGGAGTTTTCGGACTCTTAAACAATCGACGCGCGGACGGGATGCTTTTACTTGGCCTGAAAGAACGGGAGCAGCAATAGCGGCATAAACTTGTCTAATTCGTTTCATCATAATCTCTTTTTCGAGCTCGCTCATCCATTGATAACAAGTGAGAGCAAGCAATCCTCTTAGCCTGATTCGTAAAAGAGTTGAGTGAGTGATTATTCTTTTGTACTTGAAATTCGAAAGAGAGCCACTACATACGACTAGTACGCGGAGACAAATCTCGCAGTTAAAGCTCTCTCTCTCTCCTTCTTTCTCGCTTGACCGTTTTCGTTGTGTGTGGAATCGATAGTTTGATTTAAAAGTAATTTATTGTCGCAAGGACAATAGGAGATCGAAAGGCTCTTTGGGTATCTATACTTGGAAATCGATCGGGGGTGTTCGAAGCTTTGCTATGGCATGGCATGGTCGTCTCCAGGGAAACGTAAGAGCCTCCTTACCGCGCGCTCTGCACTGTACAGCGCTACGCTACCAAAGTCCTTTCGGCATTGGCATCGCTAACGTAGTTTGTCTTCCAACCGTCCATTAAACTGAATTAGAAGCGACTCGGCTTCTTCCAGAAGTTATAGCCGGTTCCGTAAGAGCCTTGATGCTATTTCTACTACTGCCATTGCTCTACTACCATGGCTAACGCTGTACGACTCGTCTTCTCTTAGTGACCTTCTACGTTACCCCAATGCAGAGTTACCTTCTTACCGACTCTTCTCCAAACCATGATATATTTAAACAATTTCCATTTCAGATTGTAATCACAACGTTTCTGTTTTCAAGGAACCAATCAAAGAAAACATTACGATAATATTAAAGGAGCTTTAATAAGTAAATAAATAATAATTAAAATTGAGTAATCCTGTCTAACTAATAGTTTTGTTGATTATAGTCGCATGAATAAAAAACAATATTGACAAGTCTCTTGATTGAATTCGCCACTCTGGGCCAATTCAATTCATTCGAAAGCCTTGGCGCACAAAAAGAAAAAGCACTAGGAAGGTTTTTCACGCGAATTTCTTGTTGGATGGGACCGCAGCTCGTGCACACGAATACAGCCGAACGACGAATAAAATCGAGAGTGTAGATATAAAACTATCGACTCCAGAAGCTAAAAAAAAAGAGAAAGAAGGATAGAGGTGGAAAAATCAACTGGCGAAAGAGAACCAAGGAAAGATATCGGTCGTAAGTCGGCTAAGAGAAAGCAAAAAAGAAAAAAAGTAAAGGAACGACGCTTTCAGTTCTCAGGGTCAACGATCATCACTGGCTCGTGGCCAACTAGTTTTTCTTGGCGAATGAATCTCGCGCGTCGATAACTGAGGCGCTGATTAAAATCTGGAGGAGCCAGCAACTCGAAAAGCGGATGAGAGTAATTTACGCTGCAGCGACAGCAACATCAGGTTTGATTTTTGTTTGAGCGGCAGGTTAATGATGCGCAAACCGCGAGAGTACGAGCATACAGGTCTCATGCCTGTGCCTCGCGAAGATTGGCTCAGGGCCCAGTGCTTTCAGATGGAAGACGCTTATTAAGGCTAACCGAGCGTATATAGCGCGGACCTCCGTAGCTACCGTGATTCGGTGATTAATGGCTCTTCGTCGTCGGCAACTTTCTGTGATGGTGGTGATGGTTCAACGAACTTGCGCCAACCAGAAAGGAAAAAAGGAATCCACGTCCACGAGAGAATATCAAACCTGTCGATATCTTGTCACTTGTTTTCCTTGGATGAAAAATATCCCGTTACACGGCAGCTGTTTTTTCTCTTAGTTTCTTCCAGCACAGCCCCAGCATCCCTTTCGAATATGGACGAGAACGAGCGATCGTTATATCAATCCATCGTTAGTGCACACACTCTAGCTGCTTTTTCTTCTTCTTATTTTTCTTCTTCTTCTTCTTTTTGCTGACTACCGAGGCTCTAACCTTTGTTTTTTTGCCCGACGTGCGCGAGAACCCGGGGTGTGACGAAAACACATCACATGCACACACCCGTGCTTCTCATGAAGTATTCGTAATCGCTGCTTTTATTTTATTATCTTAAATTCTGAAAATGATTGCCCAGATAGCGTATAACATCGGGAAGAAAGTGCTGGGTGTTATCATGGAAAGTAGCTCCAGTGTGCCTTCGCAGATGTTAAGAACGTTGAAAACACAAGCACGATTGCTAGTGAAAAAGGAGAGGGAAAATGCACCGAGTAGAGTGAGAGAATGAACGTTCCGACGCCGTATTAGATGAAAACGGAAGCGGGGAAAACTCTGCGAAAACTCACAGGTAAGCACGCTGCTACGTACGTGCGCCACAATTTGTTGCATACGTACGAGAGCATTGAAAATGTATCGCATTTAATTGTAAGATAAATGTATGCGGCATCGCACGTACGACCTAGCCTCTCACTGCTCCGAACTCCTCTCCATACGTAGACGAGCGCAACGTGCGTGACATTGGCGTAGCACCCTGTTAGCTTCACCAAGTCAAGGCTTCGGAAGGCTGAGCCTCCGCTGGGAGCATAGCTCCTGGATAAGATGGACACAAGGTCAATCCTAGGCCGATGGGTCAACGAGTGAGGGAGTGAACGTGAGATGGGAAGGGATAAACTTGTGTAGAGGTGCGGTACTACTGGGCAGAGTTAGTAGAACGTCTAAAACGACGTTGAAAGGTTCATTCGTCGAGCCTGTCACACCTCTCTTTTTCTTTCGCGAAGCTACTGTAAAACGACGGCTTTTATCACAATGTAGTAAATAAAGAAAAGGAAATAAACTCTTACGCACTCACTCAATCTCTCTCTTTCTTACAGCAGTATTATTATATGATTTCTTCAAATATTGAAAGAGCATATAAAAATACTACTATCTACGAAGCTTTCACGACGTATTTTATTGCATGGGCAAAAAATATCCGTTATCTCTTCAATTATAAATATCTTGATCAACAGAAAAATCTGTTTAAATATAAATCTTTATTATGCGAATACAAAAACAATTGCACGTACTTGTCACAGGGTACGTTACAATATTCCAATCAACTATATATACAGATTTCCAAAATTTTTATACATTCGAATTGGTTATCAGTAAATTAATCAAGAAAAAAATAAAATTTTAATCTCGGTCGAAAGCATAAGACACATATACCTCAAATAAAATAGGAACAAAAATGAAAAACGACAGTATTGTTAAAGTTCCTGGTGAATAACGAGACATAATTAACAGTAAAAATAAAAATGTATTCACGACTTGTATCCAAACAACGGATGGCAAGTAAAATGAACTTGGATTACAGTTTCAAGCACAGTGACGTAGAAATTCATTTGAAAATGAATAGCTCGGGAAAATAGTATCTCTGTATGCGTGTTTCGAAAAAAATAAAAATGTAATATTTAAAAAATGTGTGAGGTTGAAGCTAGGAGTGTCGGGCAGCGAGACTTAGATTAAAGTGTGCCAAGAGAGTGCGCTGGGACTTGGAATTCTCCCGAGGGATATCTCGCGACGTATTTCAACAAGGAAATCGACGAGGTTGGGTGTGGTTGAAAAAAAAGGGAGAACGAATGAACGAAGAAGCGGCAACGTGCAACGAGAAAGTTTTTACGCTCTGGCACTTCCAAGATGAAATGGATTTACCGCTTACATGCGTTCGCGCAAGCGAGTTGCAACGAAAACGTTAGCGCACGGAATCTTATAAGATTTTGCCTCTTAAAATGACTGATGCTCACTGGCTGGAAACTTTTATTTATGGCGGTTACGAAATTTAAAGCCAGAGGGGGCGCGCGCACAATTTTCCGCGTAAGTCTGCGCAACTGCCGCTGAATGCCTCGATTGTGGTTGGTTTGTACTTTACGCAGCAACGGAAAAAGGAAGTTATTCTTCCGCGAGAATCAGGTACCGCAAGAACACGCCAACTTTTTCCCTCGGAGCAAAAATATTTGTGATTCATCATTACAGAAGTCGCGCCGCGCTCGCGCGTCTCAAAGAAAACCACTTCTTTGTGTTTGCCCACACGCACGCATACAAACGCGGGCGTGAGCGGCTTCCCGCAGGAAAAACAAACATAATACACAAACTTCCTTCAGAGGCAAAGTCTCTGCGTCTCCGCGAGAAAGAGGAAATTCCTTAAAAGCTTATGACAAAGAGGAAGCCGTTAGCCGCGTGGGACTCGAAGAAAAAGCTCCACCTTTTTTTTCTCTTTCGCTCCTCCATATTTGCAGGAGCATTCAAAGCAGCCATCAGTCTAGTGCGGAAAATGAATGGGCCTCCGAAAACTTTAATTTTTCACGCCTCAAGCCTGCTCGCGCTTCATTTTTCTCGCGCGCGCACATAATGGACGTCCGTTCGTGCGCGCACTGCTCACACACACGTGCTGACTACCTTGAAAATCCTCGTACGGTCAGATAATACTCGCAGACTGACAGAAAGAATTGCCGATAAGGATTCCATCGACTTGGCTTTTCCTCCACTTTCCTTTAATATCTTCACTCGCGCGCGCTTCCAGGGTAAATATTATTCGGTACACGTGCTTGCCGACTGTTATTACCTTCACGCTCGTATCCTCCTTGTTCGATTACTTTTATTAGGAGATTATTATCGGACTAGTCCTTGAAAAAACGCCTCTTTCTCTCCTTCTCTCTCTCTCTCTCTCTCTCTCTCTCTTTCCCTCTCGTCCAAGCACTCTTCAGCTTTAATGAGATTCCATTACACATTGCTTTTATTAAAAAAATCACGATTATAATGAAGCACAACTGGAAATTTTCATCTGGACAGGTTGCAACGACAAAGTGATTTAAATTTTTCTTCAAGATCCTCGTCGATATTTGTTAAATATGCTTCCTTATCAACTGATCTTCAAATAAGCGGTTTATAAGTATTTTTATAACTTTTAAGAAACTTTTTTAACTACTCTTATTGAACTCACCGTACGTTCGAGTACACAAGGCATGCACCTGCTGGTACCACAACTAAAGTTTGCTTTTAAATTATCTTCAATGATAGCACTCGTGAAAATGCTTTTCAAATTTAAATAAGACAGCGTTAAAGTTTAACCCCCTGATATCTTTTAAGAGCCATAAATTCCAAAGAAAAAGTCTTTCGATTTGAACGAATGAATACCATTCAAAAGAGTTATTCCTTACCGAGTAAGTTCAGCCCTCTGCTCTTTGAAAAGATCAAATGTCGAACTCGTGCAATAAGACTTTTCCAGGATATTATTCTTATAGAAAGCAAAATCTTCCATTAGAAGCAAGGTTTTAAAAAAGTACCTAACTTACTTGTGTAGTAACTTTTTGAAGCCTGTCCATATAGCGTGAATGGATTCGATAGTTTTTCAGAGTGGAATCCGACATATTGAAAGATTCAGAAGAGATCGTTGTAATAAACCATCAATGTACTACAAAACTTGACTCACTGTTTGGAAAAAAATTCACAGCCGATTAATTTAAAACACGAGAATTCTGTATCTGACTGACTTGATTTTATACTATCTCGTCCTTATAGATTGACTTTAAAAAAAGAATAAAAGCTTTTCCGAGTTCATTATTAAACAAAACTGTTGTTAATTTATTAAAATTCATCGTCTTTTTTCATTAAGTGAATTTTAAATGGCGTCTTCAAAGAACGTAAATAAAACAATTTAATTTGGTCTGGAAACGAGGCTTGTGAGAAATCCTGAGAATACGCGCGAAGTGGAGGCGTTAGAAGCCGCTACGGGGACAAAGGAGGTTGAGGGGGGAAGTTGATTTCTCGAGTTCCTCGGATGAAAACACGAGGAAAAGAATCTCTCCTAGCTAGCTAGGAAATTCTAAAGTGACATATATTTATTGAAGGATTTACAATTGCTCTTTGCTGCACGTGGTGTAATTCGTTATTTTCATGTTTTCTTGATTTAAAAATAAGGATTTTCATATATGTCATTTTTAATATACCAATAATATTTATTTGCTGAAAAGGGATCGCAATATGAAGTATCAATTCAAATAGAATAAATCAATAACAATGATTTATTGAGGTTATAGTATTCAAAATAAAAAATATCAAATATTAGATTATTGCGCGCATTATTGAATCGCAATCCGTTGGTTTGTTTCCATCGTTATTTAATATCAAATAATCCAATACAAAGTTACTATATTAAAGCGAAAATTCTACTTGTTAATTTAGGAATTCAGCGCATAGCAAAAATACCAAACTAAATCATGAATTATTCCCTCCAGAAAATTACTGTTTTCAACTGCGTTGAATTTTTCACTACACAATGTTCTACTTTCGCTTTAAAAATACATCGGATTGATTTCACTCAACGTTGCATTCCATGAAAATAAAATTTCTTTTCATAACTGACAGTTTCGTTATTATACCAATGAAAGCCTCGTACGACATGGAAGATGAATATTTACAGCCACTCTCGACGCACCCATATCTTCATAAGTAGACATTACTCGAGCATTGCCGAAGAGCTTACCGCTATCAAAAAAAAGTGAGAGCTCGGCTGCAAAGTTTTTATAGGAAGAGAAAAAACAGTCGAGGAGAACGAAGAAAAATGTCCGTACGTATCCAAAACGAAGCGCCACGTGACCGCAGCTCGCACCACTCGCTTTATCGTCCTGTGGTTTCAGCACGTGCTGAAACGCTCGTTTTATTCTTGCGAGAGAAGGAGAAATCAAGCACACGCGCGCACGTAACTTCATAAACCAAGGAAATCGCGTAATTAAAGAAGATTAATTCACGATAGTAAAAAGTAATTGCGTGCGCGAATATCATCCACTTTATAATTAGTTTCTCAAGTTTTAGCCTCATCGCCAAAAATACCATTCCCCCACCCCCATCGCTCTCTCTCTCTCTCTCTCTCTCTTTATTTTTCAAGCGTATCATATTCTATTAGGCACGTGCACGCACGCGATCGTCTCCCCGAAATTTCAGGGTTTTATCACTGCTGAAACTGCAAGCTCGTAAACGTTTGATCAACGTTTGCGAATTATCTATCTATTCGTATAAGAGACATAGCATCAATTTTCAATGATTCCAAAGTGAAGACACGCAAATTCGAAGTTCGAATCAGCTGATGAAACTTTCGAATGCAAAGAGCTTTTGGTTAACAATGATTCATAAAGCAAAGCAATTACCAGCGAACTGTATCAACTGGTGTTTGTTAAAATACTCGACACCTCTGTATTGCTCGCCATATTACGTAATAACTCGAAAGGTATGCAGCTTCGAATTATAAACTTCCGAGAAGCTTTGTAACCGCAAACACCTTATTTACCCGGCTAAAGCGCAATACTATAGTTATTATGCAGCAATAGAGTAAAAGGCGTGACTAGGTGAAACATCTCTCGAAATTGAATAACTCAAGCTCCTGCCGACATACAAAATACAGCAATTCTCATTTATACGTATCAACATAGCTGAATTTACAGGCGCTCGAGTAGGTAGTGGTCCAATTAAAGACTAATTGTTTCCGCGTTGCGCAGACAATGAACGTAGTATTTTGCAACAAATTTGCTGGGCAACGAAGAACAAAGAGAAAATTATCCCTCGACGAGAGCGAGACTCAATTAGTAATACAAGATAAAAGTGCCGAGCGGAGAAGAAGAGTGGCAGCAGCAACTTGGCCAAGACGTCCTTAATTACAAGCAACGCTGCTGCTTCTTCGAAGACGGTCTTGCGCCATTCATTCGTTGTTGCCACTGTGCTTGCGAAAGCGCGCGCGCGCACGCCGCGCCGAGCAAGCTAATTAAATTATACTTGTTCATGCTCCCGCGAAGACTGTGAACAGGATGTACGCATCGCTCTGTGAAATCGCGGCTACTTGATAAACAACCGAAGCGCGCTTTCACGAATAAACCGAAGAAAATGCGTGCGTGTGCGCGCCAGGAACGGTAGTTTGTTAGGTGAGCTTGATTACGAGTCGATGTACCGAAGCATCGCACACCGCAACGGCTCGTTTGCTCTCTCCGTGCTGCAACTATTAGCAATATATTTTGGCCTCTCTCGGTGCCGCACTAGACAACTCGTTTTCTCTCTCAGTCGCTCGATTAGTGGCTGTCGGTCAGCTTTAATAACTGCAAGCCACCTACTTCTTTTTCCCGTTCCTTTTTTATGTTCCCCTTCTTATCGTATCAGCCGTGCGTTGCACAGGCTGGGATTTACGACTTTGCGCACTCGCTCGTTACGAGAGAGAGAGAGAGACATTTTCAGATGAAACCTCTTATTCTTTCTCGTCCTTTCGTAGCAAGCAAGGTAAAGTCGAGAGTTATTAAACTTACGGTAAATACCCTGGCGTGCGCACACACAGGCGATCTGTAATTAAAAATCTACTCTATACGTAGAACAAACAAGAGCTTTCAAATGGGCTGTACGCAATCTTTGCTGCGCCATTGAGGATTTATATTCAATCAAATTGCTTGGCTTCTTTCAAGACATTCAATATTCATTTTCGCTTACGTGGTGTATGATTCAGTTAAATGTGAGAAAAGCAACCATTTACACTGTTAGTTTATACACTTCTATATTTTTGTTTTTTATTCATTTGTCTCTTTATCTTCCTCTGACAAAAACTACGAACAATTTGCAAATATTATTTTTTCAACGGAGTAACATGGTTTTTTTTTATTAAAACCAGTTTGTCACTGTCGTTTCTGGAAACCTAAATGGAATATGTAAAAAATACAGGAAATAAAACTTTTTCAGAGTATACAAGCTGGAGAGAGAGAGAGAGAGAGAGAGAGAGAGAGAGAGAGAGAGAGAGAGAGAGAGAGAGCGAGAGCAAATAGTTGTCAATTCAATTTAATTTAAAAACAATGCCCGAGTGCTTTTTTGACAAGTTCCCAAGTTAAATAAAACAATCAATAAAAAACAAAATAACGCCGCCAGCACTCATCGTAATAGTCGTCAGTGTGAAATGGACCGTACAGAAAAAGAGGGAGGGAACCATATACCAAGCAAACGCAAGCGCAAGCAAACATCATGTCAAATATTGTACCAAGAGTCAGTCATTTGGGACGGGTGCGGGTGTGCATGTCACGTGCGATACGTGTCTCAACGTTAAATTTCACATGGCATGACTCGGGAATAATGAGCGCATTAGAACGTGATGTAGCACGACGACGAAAGCTCGACGATAGTTATGACGACAGCACTCTTCTGTCTGCCAGAAAACGTTCCTGTATTTTTCTCTTTTGCGTAATCCAACAGTACTCAAACTTTCAACTCATCTTACAGTATTTGCGAATATAACGGAAATTACTTACATAACGCTTACTTGGCAAACAAATATTCTAAGCGTTATTGTCTCAATCGAACAGTATTTATGAAAATGTGATGTTAAGAATATCAATCAACACGTAACTATGAGCCTCAGTAACCATTAAAGCTTTCTATAATATTCACGTTCTTGAACTTTTTATGCATAAGTACGATACGTGAACCCGAGAAAGCTACCGGCTGTTATCAATAATATTTTATAACTAGCACCTCACAAAAATCAAACGGAAGCGAAATCTACACTCTTTTAAAAAATTTAAGCTATTTATAATCTGATTGAAAATACTAAAGAATTTGCACTGAAACTTAAATTGTATTGTTAAAAAAATTGATATGATATATATAATGTGATTTCTGACTTCTCTACTAATCGTAAATTGAGCATTTGAGCTATCTGCCCAATACATAAATTCATAGTGCTGATTCTCCAGTGTCGACAAAATAACCTGAGTCCTTAAGTAATCACGAGATACGAGTACATCAAAGAAACCTTGAAAGCTACTTTTTCGCGCGGTTGTTTTTGAGAAATTCGCGCTCGGGCGGTCAGAAGTCTCGGCTGAAAATTTATAACCCCGATCTCGCACTCAGGATGTCTGCTTTTTGCCGAGTCTAGTTTGGCCGCGCGCGCTTCCCATACGGCCGAGCATTCATCAGCGAAAATCCACGCGCGGCATCGCAGCCAGTTTATTGACGCGGTTGGGTCGGGAAGCCGTGAAAACTTTATTAATTCAGAGGCAGCCCTAAGGGTGTGGAGCATTTCAATCCCTTATCGCGATATAGTGGCCGCACGTAAACCGGACGTAAACGCATTGCGCGATATATTTCTTCTGGCGAGCGCGGGGCGAGAGCTTTACTGCGCTGCATTATTTTGCTCTTTATCCGACTGCCGCCGCCGGCGAGTGAGAGACGAATATCTGTTTGGCTGTTGAAATTGAGCTCTAAAGCCAGCCAGAGGGCGAGAAACGTACACACTCGCGCGCGCCCGCGCTATGATTTTCGGTTCACTGGGAAAAGCCATTCAGCAACTCTCTCGCTCCCCAGCGATCCCTCACTCTCACGCGCACTTAATGCCATTGGAAAGTTTGCCTCGAATATTCATTAAAAATATAGAAAAGCGAAGAGATGAGATTATGGAGCGCACGCGAGCTCCCTCTGTATTATATACGTGTGCGCACCACGACGTACTATCGTAGTTAACTTTTGATGCATGGACGCTTTCGGGGGCGGCATGCGACGACATTCTCATATTTACCGCATATTTCACGCTTTTTCTTTTGCGAGCCTCTAAATATGCGCTACCAGATAGAAATATAAAAAACCCTCTTTTTCTCTCATCTTTTATTTATTTTTTTATTCTCACAAAGCCGTAAACAAAGAGTGCAATATTACCGTTGGCGCAGAGATGCATATTGATGCTCGAGACGATCAAGTTATCAATCCCAAGACAAGCTTGCTTGCGCGCACACTCGAAACAAATATTGATGCCCATGCAATTACTCGTGATATGTGAATCAAATGCATGTCGATATTCCACTTTCTACTCTGGTATTTCCGAACTTACGTACGTCTGACTACCAAATGCCCGGTAGCGATATTGAAATTCCCAAGTACGCGTGCATTCGTGAAATAAAGGCGAGTAAACGACGAGTTAAAAAGTGGAGTGAGAGAGAGAGAGAGAGAGAGAGGAGGGAAAAGACAGAAGTTGTAGCATGCGCGACGCGCCGTCCACTTGTACATGCGAGTCATCTCCTCCGCTCCTCACTCGACAGAAAGAGAGAGAAAGCTCGCGAACTATACGCGCGCACCTTTCTCATTCCTCGTAAACAGAAAGGCAAAGAAGAAAGACCGTGGAGTCACGTAGCTGTATAGTCGGGATGTGCGAGCGCGGTCGCAGCCGCCAATATGCTTCTGCGCGCTGTCACGCTTTCTAATCCCCTTCCTATATATATATATACCAGCTGCTACTACATATTTATGCCGCGGTCACCTCTACGCTATTGCCTTGGAGCGCGACTCTTCTCTTTTCCTTTTGCTGCGTATCGCTTCTTTCTTTACACGCGGGCGTAGTGCGTTCACTCTTTTCTGTTCAGCCCCTATTCGCTTTCTGCGTGGGAAGAAGAGCTTTGTCGGTCATGATTTTTCTAGGTCTGTGATTTTTACCAACAACAAAGTTTTTTGTTTGAAGGGTAATTTCAATTTAGCTATGAAAAATTTCACGTCCAAATGGCATCACAAATATTTTTATTAAATTGATCGTTTTCAATATAGTATGCGCTTTATTAAACCCTCGAATCTCTTCTACTTGTGCCAATTCTTATTTCTTATGATTTTGTTTTCCTTTTCCAATACCGGATTATTTCAATGCAGTCTTCTTCATCTTATTATGCTTCCCGATATTTTGTTTGCAAGTAATATATATTTTCAGCTTTGCGCACATAAATCCAATAATCAATAAATGACAATATCTTTTCATACTCGACAGATCAAAGGCACGTGTCAATAATAATAAAGATTTTTTATATTCATTAAGCTCTACTTACTGAGATGAATATTAAATCTCTGTGAAACCCTTTTGCTTTTTCATTGTGATCGACCTCCTACTCATTTTTAAAGCCATGATGATGGCTACAGCAGAGCTCAGAAAAGATGACTTTTCATTTACTTCTCAATCCATGCCCTTTTAAAACTAGCTAAGAAATACCGCTCAGTTCGCTGCTGGTAGCGCGAAATTCGCGCAAAAGTTTTTCGGTTTTGCGGAGACGGAAGCCGTTGTCTGAGACCGAAAAGATGTCACAGCGAGACGAGCGACCGCGCGACGCTTCTCTCTTGTTCTTCCTCGAGGCGCAAACCCAGAAAAAGAACACAAAATAAGACAGAAGAAGGAGAAGAGGAAGAAGAAGAGGAAGTGGAAAAAAGCGCGACAAAGAGAATGGCAAGCGAACAAAAGGGTCAAAATAGAGCCATAGCGTGGCAGTCGAAGAAAGGCGCAAAATGAGGCGACGACCGAAGAAGAGAAACTTAAAGCTTGATTGGAGGAGTTTATTTTAGAATGCCTCGATTGTTTCCCCTGGAGTCTCTCGTTCGCGCTCTCTGCAGTAGGAAGACGCGAACGAGCGAGGCTACATCTGAATTTTAAACTAATCTTTTCGCGTTGATAAAACTTGGTCGAGTTGAACCAGCGCATCCATCCCTTCCAGAAAGGGGTAACAATTAAGAAAACTTTGTCGCGCTTTCCGATAAAAGAAGAGTTCAATCAAGTCTTTTCCATTCACAGCAAAAAGTTTGAAGTAGAAAATATTGCAGCACACGCACATATACTCAGACATTCAAATATCTCAATTTTATTACGATGTTGATGAGTTAAGACTTTTCTCGATTAAAAGCACCAAGAAAAGTCGGCAATATAGAAGTCCCCAAAAAAAGACCGTAAATGCACTGACCTCCTTCATGTCATACACACGAGTTTTCAACGGGGCGAAGAATAGAAACGGAGAGAGAGAGAGAGAGAGAGAGAGAGAGAGAGAGAGAGAGAGAGAGAGAGTAAAGGAGAGCGGGAGGGAGGGAGTGAAGCACCGGCAGAAGTGAAAAAAAGAATAAACGAAAGATTAAAAAGCGAGTCGGGACCTCGTGAATTTTCTTGCCGTGAGCGCAAAACAAAGCGCCATTCTGGCCTCCCTCCCAACCTTTTGTGTGATTTTTCCAGCCCGAAAAAAAAGAGGTGCAACTGGAAGGGTATGTCATTTAGACGCCACCTACGGAAAAAAATATTAACCGTTGCGCGCGCTTACGATAACACAAAAATATTATTCAAATATCGTGCGCTGCGCGCAATATTTTGCATGCTGTGTCTGCACAAAAGCCATCGACAATGCCGCTTTTTTCGAGGTGCATGATGATGGATATGGATGAGATCTACTTACTTATATGTATAAATAATGGTGATGCAATAGTTTGCGTAGAATATCACATCTACTTTTCGTTTGCGTGGTTCTCCAATTTCACACTTGAGTGTTGGGTATATATGTATATAAGCGTATCTTTTGAGCGATACGTGAGTCATAGTAAACAACGCGCACAAGGTGAAACGAAAGAATCATTGACGTTTAAATGTTTGCCTCCTTCTTCCCGCGATGGCGCTTGTGCAATACCTCGTGCGGTTAGGTCCATTGTCGAGATAAATCGTGTTGATTGATCCCTCGGTGTAGCTCAGTCGCTTTGTTTATATTTAACTAGCGAAAATCTGGCTCTCACCATGATTTACATAATTCTTATTGAATTGGTTTTCGTTGGATACGCATTAAATCGATTGTATGTTTATTGGGGGAATTTATACGATTACGTTTCCAATTAAATTCGATAATACAATTTTCTTTATTTATATCAATAATACTGATAAATCAAGTTATATCAATACAAAATATAATTATTGTTGATTAATTATGAATTCTATTGATTAGTCGAATGAGAAAGAATGTTTCACGTAAATAATTAAACATTCATCATGAGAATTTTAGTTTCTATTCCAAAGCACTGAACGTCCTTTTTTCCAGGAATTAATGTATTTCTTTCTCTAGGGAGATGTAAATTACACGTTGGAAATTAATCAAAAAGCGTACATGTAAATAGAATTATTCAAAAATACGAAAGAGAAAACGTTTAGTCGCTGAGTATCCGAGCGAGTCACATAAGAGTTGTCGTAGAACTTTTACAAAAAATAAAAAATTCAAACGACTTGCAAGCTCCGGTGCAAACGCTCTCTCTATCTCGCTTGTCGAGTTCTCCCGCTCTCGAGCCTTCGACCCCGGAAAATTTTTCGCGTGTAGTTTTGCCTCTCTTTTAAAGCTCCCTTTTCTTTTATCCTTTGTTCCAGTTCCGCCGTTAAAGCCGATAATCTATGACACCAAGAAGCGGGACATGAGCAAGCACGTGGAGGCTTATCCGGAAGGCGCCGATCTCGATCTTATCTGTGAGGTCCATGGTGGTGAGTGTGTTCTTCCATTCTTACGTAGATACAAAAGAGACATTATCGCTAGCATGCAAGTGTATATACATATCTATTAACCAGCGTGCCAAGAGATGGCATTTAGGCTATACTGCAGCTGCAACGGAAGCTTCTTAGCTCTCGCAATTCCCACGCGTACGAGTGCATTTCCTGCACTCGTACCTCTATCCCTTCCCCTCTTTTCTTTCGTATTATTCGTAGGTGTACGTGTATATCTGTGTGTGTAGCGAAGAAAAACTTTCGACTGCGTCAAGCTGGCGTAAGTCCAGGACCCCTGCACAACGGCAGCAGCAGCGAACGCGAAAAAGTTAGGTGGCGAACTCGTACACACGCCCAAGCCGCGCGAAGGCTTTTAAATGGAATTGGCTCTGAGCCAGTCGCACGCGGTTCAAGGAAATGGGATTTTTCATTCAAAAACGCCACGTCGCGTTGTATGCCCGCGTGCAGGCTCGTGTTGCATATACACACCACGGCAAGGATCTACTTGGACTTTATCAAAGCGATGCTAATTCTTCTGGATACTACAAGCGCTAGCCTTGTTTATATTTCATTTCCCGGGCAAAATCTACCTGGCGGCTATCTCCTTTCTTACTTTTTCTAGACGAAGTCTATAAATTTTTTAAGAGGAACCAACGACTGGGAGAGAGATAGTTCGAAGAGGAGCTCGTGAAAACCGTAGTCGACTAAAAGAACATTTGTAGTAGTATATACTTTGACTACAGTGGCTTTTTAGCTTGTCTCAAGCCTTGAAGCTACAGAAAAAGAAGAAAGAGAGAAAGTCGGCAACGAATTACTGCTGAAAAACTCGCATTTCAAAGGGAACAAATTATTCTTGTCAGAGTATTTCTTTACAAGGCGCGCGCGCACACAATTGATTTTTGTTATTATTGCCGCCTTTTTCCTCAAAACTCCTTTTCGTAAACTTATCTCCTTGACTGCGTTTTCCATTTTTCTGTCATACTTTTCACAGGCTGTATACAATTTTAGGTCGTACGATGAAAAATATGTGATGTCTGACTATGCGTTCATTCGTACTACTTGGAATACTTTATACGTGTATCGTTATTTCCGAATTGAATTTTCGTACTAATCCGATTTTATTTCAACATTAATATACGAGGGAATCAACAAATCCAGATATATTTCACATGTGATTTGTTATTTCAAATTCGTTGTACGAGCGAACGAGCAATATTACACAAATGAAATAACATTTTGCAAAATTTATGTCCTCTTCCACAAACATACAATCGGGTGCGAAAAGCAATAAAGTCGTAGAATTTATCACCATACACAAAACTGCTTATCCATGCAGTTTAATTAATTTACAAAAAAGAAAAATTCCAAAACTTTTTAAAGACAAACGACCGCATTAGATCAAGCATTCTCTAAATAATGAGGTAGTCGCAAAGAAAAGTGTCGCATTGTAACGATATGTATCACAAGCGCATAATTGATTTAGCGTAGCAATAAGCAGTACCCAACGCCCGGAAAATTTCGCTGACGAGCACAATAACGGCAGCAATATCGCTCTTGTCTGGAACCCACCCACTTTCTCTCTTTCTTACACTCTCTCTCTCTCCCTCTCTCTCTCTCTCTCTCTGCCTGTATTTTCTCGCATGTGCGGGCTCATAAAAAATCAATTTAGCAAAAGTAATGGGCTCGCGCTGGAGTGTCTCTCGGGCTGGCAGCATCGCGCGGTCGATCCCCACGAGAAACGTAATCCCAGGGCAAACGAGCAGCCGCTCGCTCGCTCGCGCGAATTAATTTAGACGGCTCAGCGTTCACCTGCAAACGACAGTTGACATGTAGAGCATTCTCCATCACCCTCTGTCTCACCTACCAGTTGCATTGTACGTCAGCGCGAGAACCAAGCCTTCCTATACGATAGCTCGCGAGAAATATAATCGCGAACTGCATGACTGATCAAAAGACACGTCATAGGCCAAGCCGACGATAACAAAGCCGTACTGTACAATTATTCGAACTAATAAGAGAGACTAGGAGACGAACTAGTCTTTTGCATGTACATCCATATTACATATGCACATGCGACAGAGCGGTCAAAGTCTGCTATTACGCTTAATTAGCTATATCGCACACTGCTTAGCTGTTGCTGCCTTGAGTGGAAGATTCCAGTTCTTTTTCAAGCCAAGAAAGAACGAAGTAATCGCGGCTGATTAATTGGCAGTTAGAAGTAGGACCATCGATTAATTTGTTGACTAGCTAACTTGGAAGCTCTTTTTCCTTTTGCTTTATTCTCGCAGAAGGGTGCAAGGAAAAAACTAGCTTGTAGAAAAGTTAAGTCGAATAGGTGAGAGCAATTCATTCTTACTTAGATCTGGCGCTTCAAGTAGGACCATGAAATTTAAAGCAGCTGAAAATCTACAATGCTGATGCTCGACATAATACTTTCCGAAAGAGTTACCGAGTTCTGTCCGTGGTGCGCGAGAGCAAAAAATAAGAGAGAAAGGTAGAGAGTGGGAGAGAGATTCTTCATCCCGCGGTCACGAAGAAAGCCGAGAACGGTAAACTCGCTAACTTTTCATCAGTCTCATTTACGTAATCAAGCTCTAATTAGCGCACTTCAAATGGCATTTTAAATAAAAGCTACGATTTCCTTTTTTCTTTATTTCAGGTAAACCGAGGCCAAGGGTGTCGTGGTATTTGGAGTCACAATTGATTGCTAATACAACGTACGAGGTGAAAGAGACACAGCATCCGAGGACTGTTGATGTTCTGAATGTTGCTATTTCGAAAGAGCCATATACAATAGTTATTAGTAGGGTGAAGATAAAGAATTTGAGGCGGAGTCATTATCATGCCAAACTATCATGCAGGGCAAACAATACACACTTGGCTGCACCGCAAACGACGACTATTGTTATCGAGATAAATTGTAAGTTGTCATTTTTACATTAATAATGGATTAAAAGATGGTACACGTCAGAACTTATAGTTTACATGAAATTATTTTATTAGATTAAATAAGAATTTTGCTTTTTAATTTAACATGTCGCGATACTGTTAGTTTAGAAGCATCGCTATTCAAAAATCAATTTATACATATTGTAGAAATTGCATTCAAAAATTTAAATCCTAAAAATACTGTTCGAAAATTGCATCCGTAGACTATAAATTTTTGTACCAAACGATGTGTGTTAATAAAATCAATGAACTTGAAACCTCGTTCGTCTCCCTTTTATAGATAGTTTACAAGACAGGAATAATAACGAAAAAGAAATCGATATGATCAATACGTGAAATCCGTGAAGTAAAATATCAATCATTAGTGAGCATCAACATATCGGCAAAAATTGAAAAAAATGAAATTATCTCGATTGATTAAATATATCAATTTTCCGAAAGAAGGTAGCAAGTAAGCCACGTGGCAATAAATACCAAGCGTACTTTTTATTTCAGTCGACGTGTAAACCACAAACTTAATCGGCAAGCCAATCCGACCGCTTTCGGGACGTATACATTCACGAGAGGCGCCCGCAAATGCTGAAAAAAAATATATATATGTATATATTCCATGAACAAGTGAGAGCGTGAAACAAAGAGATGTAAAGAACAAGCGCTTGCTGGAAACCAGCGGAGGCTGATATTTAGATTGTTCGCCGTACACGCGGAATTGAAACATTTTTTAGCGTTTAAACGCGGAAAACCCGACGTATACGAGTAGGTCCAACTGGCCAATCTTATAATTCGAGAGCTGCCAAATTGGCCATCGATCGCGAGTAAAGCTGCCTAGCGTTAACATAATAAAAAATTAAGTTTTATTACACAATCACGATGATATTTACTGTTCTAATTTGTGATCTTCTTCGGAATGAACATGAATTTTTTATTGAGGAACTGGATGTCCGCGTCTAGAATAACAAAGGAGTGATTTGAATTCAAGCCTGTGACAGTCAAATATAGCTTTAAGAAATTTATCAGTTTTATCTATAGTTAAAATTTTCTTAAGAAGTAGCACAGATCACGAGATGAATCGATATAATGTATATAATCGACTATAAATATATATTGCTCGCGTGCATTCCGCTTCTTTGCAAAAAACACATTCACTTAACAAATTCATCCCTTCTAAAATAACTTTCTGAGCAATTTATGCTCTATCCTTATTTATTTTAAATCTTATTGAACGCAAACATTTCTCATTAGTGCGAACAAATTTTTACAACGCAAAGAACGTCCTATGTCAACAGCATCAGCCCTGCTAAAGTTTAGGCCGGTCGTAACTCATTACTGTCTGACAATTACTCAAAACCCGTGAAACTACCGATCATTGAGAAATTCAGCACGTCTGAGGAATCTCTAAATTGCTAGCCACCGCACACTGCCGAATAAAATAAAAGGGATGTCCCACACGCCACCCAGGTGACTTCAAGGTATGTGTTGTTCCACCAGTCTGCAATTGGATAGCCTACGCCTTTCTCCGATTGGATCACCGCAAAGGCCCGAGGAGAAAGCGAGCACTTCTTTTCCCACTTTTCCGTAAAATATCCTTGTCCAAAAATCAAAAAAGCCAACAAAGAAACATCAAAAGAGCCAACTTTCACTGTATCTAAATTTGCGAAAAACTTTGTAATCGTGCGTACGTCTTGTGATATTACGACAAAAAAAGGAACTGGTGTCACGGATATACGCTATGTTAGAGGAGGCTGCCCACGCGCATCTCCAAGATGTTGTCTCTCTTGCCCACCATCGGCACTCCCGGGGTAGTATAGTGAGTGTTGATCCCATCTCCGAGACGTCGGGACTATACGCTCCTCCCCCTTAGCATCATCTTCCTTCTTACTACTGTATCCTGTGTGCGTTGTCAGGTTAAGGTGAGAGACCTCTCGAAGCGTCTTAAGCGAATGGCCATCCCACCGTTTTTGCATTTGTAAAGGCGAACTGCGCCTCGTTCACTTTTCTGATGTACTGCTATTTGATCCATTTCTTTGTATAAATATTGCATTCGCGACTTTTTGTCCCCACGTCTGAGGAAGTTTTTTTTATGCCCATAAAATACAACTACACGCTATTTTTGAACTTCAATTCTTGCTTGTTTATTGTAATATAACTCGTACAATCCCTATTTCAATTATGAATTATTAAATTTTATTTTACTTGCGTCATAACGACTCAAAACGTTCAACTAACTCGTATCAAATTTATTCATCATATATATACATTTACGCATATATTTTTATTAATAAATAAATACGTTTACATTACAAATATATATTTTTGAGACTGAGATTATATTTCGTTGCTAATTTTTACAATGTGAAATGATAATTTATTTAACAAATAACGACGGCGTTAAATCGCAATAATAAATTAGTACAATAATTTCATCAATCGCGTTATTTTGTTTTTAATTTATTAAATAAAAAATCGTTAAAATCGTTACACTAATTCTCTTAATTATTAAATATTTTGTGTTAAAGACGACAACGTTATTTTTTTAAATAAAGCTCAACACAGTCGATACTTTATAACATTGAAAACAATAAATATTGACTCTATAATTGTTTTCAAATTAAAAAAATATTTCTTTTTTCGTTTTTCATTCACTATTGAATCGATTAAAGACCAAAATATAAAGAATAACACTATTATTTTAAATTTTTATCAAAACTGAGCGGTAGAGAAAACCACCACTGTTATATATCTTATTAGATGAAAAATAATTATATAACATCATTATTTATTTCTGTTACTGATACTTGAAAAATAATCAATTTCGAAAAAACATTCACGAGATAAATAAAAACTTAATCAATCTGCGGGACTGAAAAAATGAAATACAGCTTCAGTATGTTATAAAGCAATGAACATACTCAATTAATATCTAACCTAAAGTTTTACCGAAATCTTTTCTGAATTATTCGACCAAATATTAACGTTCCATTCCAACGCCAGCTTTAACCGCAATAAAAATACTGGCACAAAAAATATTTTTCTCTAGCAGAGTAAAAAATTTGAATCGTTGATTCGCCTTCGTACATACCGACAGAAGTGCAAACAGACAAACGAAAACAATGGTATATTGGTATACTATGCTCGCAGCAGAAAACTTTTTATAGTTCATCAATTCGACGCCCAGGTACAGGTAGGATTGAGTCTACGAGTATGTAGCGTTCGGAACTCTTAACAGGAATGTCTGCACTTTCCAATATTTTATATGTGCACATGCTCGAGCAAGCATATTTTTGAATAGAGGAAAAGTGATTAGGCGCAGTGCGAGCGCGTTCTATTAGCGGAGGAGGAGAACCGACTAAATTTTAAACAAGTGTTAACATTTACACTCACAATCGCGCGCGCGCGCGCGCGCAGATTTCTCGTTTCCCGTACCCGTTAAAGAGAAGCAGAGCGAAGAGTTCAGCTCAGCAAGTTTAAATTAAATCATGTCGCAGCTCCCGAGTCGTACAAGACGGCGTTCGCTCGCAGTGCACATTCACGCTTGCACGCGAGAGAGAGAGAGTCCTTCTATATCCTCGCAGTCGCGCAGTGGGTAAAACTTTATGAGAAACTCGCAAGAGCGAAGCGCGACGACGACGGCGACACCGTTGCATTTTTTAATCAAGATCTCAAGTTCTTGAGGACAAAAAACTAAGCAAAAGCCGAAGTTGACTCGTTAACGCTGCAACATTAAGTTATTGCAAAATTAAACGCCTACTCACAACTATTCATATCGATTGTATAGTTAAGTAGTTTGCTAAAGCCAACCCGTCCGATGGCAACTTGCTTCGATAAGTAAATATTGAACGTTGAGCAGCTTACTCGACGGTTTTTATGGAAAAATGGATTTCTATAGTCCGGTCGAGTCGAAACGCGAAATTTGGAAAAGTAATGACTGAGAAATTCTAGTTTATTCTAAATGGAGAGAAAAAGAGCATAATAACGTAACATATTCCGATTCATTCTGCCATGATTCCTCTGTAATTGTAAGAAATAACGAATGTTGCATTTATTTTTCAGTGAAACCATTGATAGTAAGCATATTGGGGAAGGAAAAAGTAGTTTCCGCTAATAAAAGGTATGAGATCGAGTGTCAGAGTACAGGATCTAGGCCAGCCGCTATTTTAAGTTGGTACAAAGGATCGAAGCAGCTGAAAAATTCCTCGAGAGATGTAAGTAATTTATTTATAGACCTAGCACTCTCGGCTTTATCTACTACTTTTCATCAATTTTTTATATTTTATATCACTTTTGCTGTCGATAGATTGTATTTTTATCCAAAATCCATTTAGTTTTGTTTTTATTATTGCGCTATTCGGAAAACCAATAAAATATCTAGATCCGTTGCGTTACGTGACTCTTTCATCTCGTTATCAAAAAAAACCGTAAATGTTAAGAGCGTAGCAATGATACATAGAAGGGAGTTTCGTTATAAAGTCAATAGCCTCTATGAAAAATCTTCAGTGACTGATTTTCATAGAAAATAGACTTTTGAGTTAAGCCAACCATTGTACCTATGGGTTAATTCATAGTTTGCGCAATTATCATTGAAATCGCCATCTCGATACATACCCTTGCGCATTGATGAGTAATGGATATTTGGAATGCTCTACCAATTTGCATGTCATTAGTTCATCGAACCAAGGTTCATCGAGCATGTCTCTCGACAAATATATACAATTCTGGTGTAACTAAAACGATTTCATTGAATAGTTAATCGCATTTGATGCAAAGATAGTCGGGCTTTTAATACTTTATTCATATAACGTTTTGCGACTGTTGTATAAGCATAGTATAAGAAAATATAGAGTTTTTAAAACGCTCAATTTATTAGCCTGCGCGGAAACTTTTGAAACTTCAACTAAAAAAATAATTTTTGTGCCATACAATTATGAAAGATAATATTCACATTATCCCGTAGAATCCAAACTTTCCTCATAACTTCTACTTTCTCGTTCTTCTTCTGCATTTTTCCATTTCACCAATCGACTTTCAAATGATTCTTTCTCTTTTAAATAACATCGAGTAAATTTAAAAATATGATTCTAAGCTACACTTTACAATTATATTACATATATCAGAGGAATGATACAATTATTTTAAGTAATGAAACTGATGAGTGCTAAGTTGTAAACACTTGAATTTGGAGATAAAAAATAGTAAATCTAAAACTAATTAGCCATTGACAATTTAGATTTAATCAACAATTAAATTTTTTAAATTACATAAGTAACTCTACCCGGTCAATAAATACTTTACGTCTTATTATAGAAATATAATTCACTGAAAGGAAATCAAACTGAAAGCGCAAACACAAATGTTGAAATACGACAACTTTTTTTAGTTTCAGAAAGATGGAATGAGCGTAAGTATACTTCAATGGATACCCAATGCGGAGGATGAGGGAAAATACCTTATCTGTCGTGCAGAGAACCGACATTTACCGGAAGCAGCCATCGAGGATAAATGGAAGTTGAAAGTTCACTGTAAGTATAAACTTAAAGAAAAAAGCTGTCGAACATTTAAACAGAGAAAACAGACTCGAAAAATAACATTCGATTGTCTATAATGGAAGTTAAGTTTATAAAAAGGTATAAAATTTGAAAAATGTGCTACTACTATGTGGTTTTTATAAAAACTCGGAAATTTAAAACTTGAAGGGCCGCCAGATATATCATATTTTTATATTAATCAATGTATTATAGAACATTTTAAATAATTTAAATAAAGTACAATTCAATAAACTTGTTCCTTAAAAGATGAAATTGTAAAATCACATTTTTAACCATTACTTTTAAAATATAAAATTTTTGATAATTGAAAATAAAAAATCCATTCGATAAAATTCCCATGAAAAAGAAATAGTAAATCTTAATTAAAATTATAACTATGGAAGTAAATTTGAGTACTTGAAGAGTTGAAAATATTGCATTGCATTAACTCAATAATAATATACTTCAATGAAACTCTCGATTGATCTACTACTAACTTGCTTCATTCGCACTTTTCTTTGCCAAACTCACTGAGTCGTGAACCAATGAACTCTTAAAGGTTAACGATTACATTTTCAAACAGCATTTCTAATAAAAATATCGACATGAAACTTGATGTAATTTACTTGCTGATCAAAATTATTTCATAATGTGTATTTGAGTGCAGTGACTGTAACAATGCTATAACCGTCAATTTTAATTTATAGTATCAAATTCTACGTCGAAATCTACTAATTTCTATACTATGTATAGAGACATAATCTTAGAGCAAGAAAATATTATTCTAGTCTCTATTTCCATATAATAAGTCTTTTATCATCTGAAATTGGCTCTTGATCCATCATCAAACAACGCGAAAGCGGGCGTTGAGGAGCATTTTAATCGAAAATCACAAAAGAACGTGATAACGTATTTGCGTAATTCTATCGGAAAGCCAAACAAAAATACACTTGTGTACATTTTCCGACCAATAAAATTCATCACGCGTTAAAAGTAACATAATAACAGTATTCCTTTTACAACAGTTGTATCAAATTCTCTCTGCCATCCACTTCACCTTATTTCACATATAGTTCAGATCGAAAGTTCCGAACAACGACGAAAAATACTATCAAATTCCAAGCAAGGTTAAAAAAATAAAAGACTTTTCGATCAGCACACTGTTTGCATTTTCCCTCGTGAGCTTTTGAATGGAGCTCGTTCGCCGGCTAAAGTAAGTACTACAAGTATAGGGTGGGGAGAGGGCTATCGCGATCCGCGTTCAGTGCACAAACTAGCTGGATAATAGAGATGAATTCAATTTACCGGGAAAACTAATCATTTCCACTACATTTTCGCTGCTTTATCTCCAACGTCCAAGCATATAGCGGCCTTCCAATTTCACGGACGCGCTCTTTTTGACTTTTCATCGGTTTCGTAATAAGTTTTGCAACATGCGCCAATATTTGCGCGTACTATTCAAATATTAACTCTCGTACTTATCACCGTTATCGAAATATACCTACATGCGTAATATCAGACTATTTGATTAATTTTTTCGCTATCATGAAAAATAGAATAAACGTGAGCAGAGAAGTACTTTTAAAAACGAAAACAACGAAAGCTACGCGCGACAATAAAATCCCGTACGAAAATGCACTTGGCCGTACGGCACGATCAGATCAGGAAACTATCTCGTGAAAAAGCATTCGATTCGCGAGCGTTTCGCAATGAAAGAAAAAAAATAACCAGCCATATATAAGCGCGACTGAACTGTCCAACGTTGAATTTCGCCTCTCTCGAGTAAGAAGAAAATTAAGTCCAATCAGCCGGACTCTCGAGAGTACAACGTCTACGTGGAGTCACGTAGGGTATTTTAGCTTTGATCTAAAAGCCAAGAGGGGGTTCCGTGACCGACGGAGGTTACGGGCTCCACCTAAATGCATTTTATTTATTTTCAGCTGCTCTGAACACCAATTTCAAACAACAGGTAATTCGCTATTCACAATTTCATTGTTTGAATTAATTAATTTATTGATCAACTCACTAGTATTTTGAGGACGGCCATACATCCTTTATCTTATAAAAAATCCGTAGACATCTTTCAGTTTCAAAAAATATTAAACAGATCTAACGATATTGCAATTTTAGTTCCATCGACTGCCTACCTTGCTTATTTACGCTCACGTTGTCTTTGCTCCGTTATTGTTTGAATTTCAATGTCCCAAGTTCTATCCAATATTTTTCAATTTCTAAAGAAAAAGGTCATTCGTTATTAAATAATGATTGCACGGCATAATTTTGAACTTAGCTAAGATCGTTAATGCATTTTTTTGGTCATTCAAGCATTTTATTTATTAATAACTAATTACCGATACATTTCTGGATAAACCACCATCGAAATTCGTGTTCAGCATCTCAAAATATAATAAAAAAAGATAGAGAGAAAGAGAGAGAGAGAGAGAGAGAGAGAGAGAAATGGAAATCAAGCTCATATTTTACGGCTTCGCCCATTTAAAAAAGAAAGAAAAACTCTACTATACAAGAATCGCAACTCTACTATACAAGACAACTTATAGTCTACTAAAAAAAGCATATTGCCGAGGTGCAATTAACGATTGGCAAAGTAAAGTGCCTGACGACGAAGAGTGGATTCGCGGAGTAGAGTGAAAGTGTTCTTGAACTTTACGATATGCTAATTTTACGATTGTCGGCATAAAATGTAGGTCGCGCGCATGGCGAGATGGGTTTTTAAGTTGAGAGCGTTATACATCGCGCACCAGAGACATAAGTTTTCTTCGCTATATAGACAGAGAGTAGCAGCTGAATGAAGTTTAGAGAAGGCCTTTCTTCGCATGGCGCTGTAGAGAGAGTGTAAAGCAAGTTTTGTAAATCTTATTTTCCAGATCTAATAAAAGTGTTGAAGAAGTTAGAAGCGCTGTCCGATTCTCTCTCTTTCTCTGATCCATTTTAAGAAGCCCATAACTTCGGCTACGAATTGTTTTCTCTCGACCCGAGACCGCATAACCATCGTCTATCACTTCTTGTGATCGCATCATGTGCAATAATCTGCGCAGTCCCGTTCATAATTGTGATTGGCAACTTTCGTGCGCGGAATATCGTAATATGTGAAACCTCTTCACTGCGTTCATAGATCATTTTCAAATTAGAAACAGCTGGCGGAGCTGCGATGCTCTATTGCTAGAAGGTTTCTTGCACGCGAGTGCGACAAAACTATCGGGACATTGAAAAATACGAGCAGCACTTCTTCAAATTGCAAGAACTGTGCAGTGAAAATTATCGATTATTTCAAATGTGCAAGTAGACACGTTTCCCTCGAATGGTGTGGCTCGTTGTAAAGTAAGAGGGAACGATAAAAGTTGAAATATATGTTTGGTTTTGCAGTTGCTCCAATCGTGCTGCTACGTATAGGCTCAACCTTTGACCTGAAAGATATCAAGGAAGGCGATGATGTTTACTTCGAGTGCAACGTTAGAGCAAATCCCAGGAACTTTAAGCTGGCTTGGTACCACGGGGTAAATATACGCCATTTCCTTTAACTTTCTCTGAAAACGCTATCGATCAAACCCAAACTCCCTCGACAAAGAAAAGAAATACTTGTTTAAGCCAAATATATGATCGATGTACGTACGCGCGGACGAAGAAAAATATTTTTCGACCTTTCTCTATAACGTTTGGAGAGAGAGAGAGAGAGAGGGGAGAGAGAGAGAGAGAGAGGAAAAATCAGCGGTGAACTACATATCCAAGCAGTAGCTCGGGCTGAGGAAATGGATAGTCCGTAGCTTGAGAAAACAGCATGCTAGATATAGGTACACGCCTTGGATGTACGGGCTAGTCTAAAGGAAATGTTAAATTAAATGTGCCCCCGGCATTACGTGACCTTTACTCTCAATAAAACCGTTTGTATAGAAATGAACGAGCGCGCAGTCCACGTGCCAAAAATCGTTTGACATTATATGATATTAAACATTTCATTTATTTTAATAATTTTCAAAGTTTTTAAGAAAATGTCATCAGAAGATATTATGCACAGACGAATATAAATAAGAACAAAGTACAGGATTAATTTGTGGACAAGGTATAACTAAAAAATGTAGCCGATTATGTAATAAGTATTGTTCCATGATTAATTATTAAGTTTGGGAAGAGATAATCAGACTTCATCCTGAACTTTTAATTTTTTAAAAAGATAGCATAAATTGTTTAAATTTCATCTTAAATTTCAACCTAGACTCTCGGATAAAAATTCTCGTATTAAGTCTGGCTGTAATTGTTGCCAGACTTTATAGCGTATAGGGTAGTATTCATTGCCGTACTTTGACTACACTTAGTTCATACTCTTTTACATAGATTAAGCTTATTTTAAATCTCTTTGAAACTGCGCTTAAATAAGAAAATCTTTACACAGTATTTCCCGAGTAATACAGAAAGTTTGCCCAAACACGACAAAAGAAAAAGTTCGGTAGTAAATAAAAAAGAAGAGCATAAAAGAAAAAAAAATTTCTATATATTTCTTGCAATTAAAGCAAGGGGCTATAAAAGACAAGTGCACACACAAAGCCGCTTTGGCGCAAGTACAAGGCGCGGGTGCTCTCCAGTCGGGGTGGGTAATTTTTCAAGCCGTCGCGTGGTCGAGACAAAAGCACGAGCCGAGAGAGGAGCCGCTGGCGAAAAGCTCCTTGTCATTGCGCATTGCCCACTACGCCCGCCACAAGGTCCGTTGAGCTAATGTACATTAAAGTAAATAATTCGCCTTAATACGTAAAGACTCGTGGGAAAAATGGCTCATAGCACAGAGAGAAAGAGCGTCGATGCGCAAAGCGCAAAAAGCTTTTTAGCACGAGAGGAGAGAGAGAGAGAGAGAGAGAAATGGAGTTCGGTAGTTAAGCCGCTCAAGGAGGATCACGCCGCTTTCATTTATATCCCCCTTCCACTGGCGACGGATCCCTTTTCCCACGGAACCAACGCGAAAGAGCTTCGTCCTCCCTCTCTCTCGCTTTTGCGTTTATCTCTGCTCTGTGCTTGCAAGTACTCACTCACGTTCGTGTATACTCAGACCCGTGTGAAATATAAATATAAGCGGCAGATTCATTTTCGCGGAGCTATATCGCACGTTGCGGCCTCTACGTGGCCGAAGTAAAAGCGGCAGTGCCACTTGAAGATGATTATCGTCGCTGCTGGCTGATGCACCAATCCTTACTCCTCAAAGCGTTTACTGCTCGCTGCCAACAGAGGCCAAATTGCGCGAGCGCGAGCTTTTAGATACCGCATAAAAGAGAAACTGTATCTTCCCTCCTCTCACTCTCTCTCTCTCTCTCTCTCTCTCACACACACACACCCATCCATCCGCGTGCGAAAAGAGTTTGATGAGCTTTCGAAAATATATATACTCGTAAATGGAAAAATATCAATAACTTTGCTCTATCTATCCCACGATAAAATATTTTTTTCTTTGCAAAATAGTTTTTAATAGCTAACAGAAAAATGTTTTTTTAGTAAATAACATTAAAAAAAAGTGAATATTTTTCGAAATATGGAAAAATCAACAATACGAAAAGAAAAAAAATTATACAAGTAAATATTAAGGCTGACACAGTAGAGTAGTTCATTGCCATAGAAATGCATTCTCTTGGAATTATCGTAAATTTATGATCGCTCGGTATGTCGTTTCCCGGTTATTCAAAAATTTTTCGCTCGTCCAGAAAACCCGATAAATTTTACAGGAAAATCACAGGATTTCACGCGTTCACCTCGTGTATAATAATCCAATAAAAAAAAGGAAAACGAGCTCGAATTTGGCATCTGAACTATAACACGTGAGGCATGTGAATTTTATGTAGACCGCATAGGACGCGCTGTACGACGATAACGCTGAAAATGATCCCTACATGTACGAAAATTATACGCTATTCAAAAAACTTTACCAAACACCTGTTATTTTCTATTGGGCAGAAACCGAAAATACTTGATGATACTGAAAATGTTAGGGTGAGAAGGACTGAGAGTGGAAGTTTTAAAACATTTGATATAAGAACGCCGGATTTATTCAACTCGCAATGAAATAGCTTAAATATAACAAATAAAACCGGAACGCTCGGAACCAAAGTAAGATTGCAATTAAAACTAACGGTACAAATTACATTTATAAAAGTTTGAAATCTCAATCGCAAACTGAGTTAGTTAAAATTAAGAAATGATTAATTTTATGTCGGCACGGAAATCGTATCTCTAAATTTTACAAAGGTATAGTTGACGGAAGTATAATTAATAGAGTATGATTAACGCACGCGTGCTCAACGATAAGCGGCTTGCCTTTTATCAGAGCCTGATCTAGAAAGAATGAAACACATCGCCGCGCCAGCTGAGTCCGAGGCAAAAAAAATTTTTTTTTATCTTAATTCCCTTTCCTCGCACGAAGGTCGAAGGCGTGAACTTCTTGACCTCCTGCCAATGGGGTTTCATTATTCACGTATCAACTGCTCCTTACTCTGTTTGATTGGCTCGAGTCGAAGTCTGTCATGAATCCAACCGTGCGCTAAAGATTGTGCCGTGTTTTGGTGGCTCGTGTTGCGTTGTTTGATATTGCCGGCTTTCGGCTCAAACAACGGGGTGACGGACGCTCAATGTCCGTCGTCGGCAATCAGCTTTGAAAGGTAACCTTTCAACCAGTCTGATTGCCACAATGCATTTGCCATCTTTTTTAGCGATGTATGCATTTTGGCGAGTTTGGAGGCAGTGATCGTAGCAAATAGTCAAATCTGATTCCAAATCGCAACTCAGCTTGATGCGGCGCACGCCTCTCTCATACGCTTATTTCAAGTAAACAATATTCGTGCACAATAGTGTTGCTTAAGTTTCGAGTTTCGAAGAGGCTGTAATTGAATTTAACAACAAAGATAAGAGATTCTTTTAGAAATGAAAGTGTCGATGCCGCTACGCATGGTCACTCGATCTTGATTTCGAGTTCGATATCGCACGCGCGCATCGATTAGCAAAACAGTCCACGGCGTAATGAAATGATCTAAGCGCAATGTCTTTGTCCGAAAATTCTGTAAGAGCATATTTCAAAATACATCCGTAACAGAAAAATTATCTGTCACAATGTACTATTCGGACGATGTATCGGTATGACCATTTATCGCGGATATTATTCTTTTTTTAAAGGAATTGTTGGCATTTTACAAAAAATAAGCTTATAAAGATCCTCTTAATTCAATAATTTTTGTATTGGTCGCCTTTATCGATTACATTTTTCAAAAACCCTTATTTTCAAAAACCTGATTTTAATGATTGTGAAGTTCGATACAATACCTCATATAACTCGCGATAAAAACTATATTTTTAATACCTCGAACCCAGACATACATAAAAATGAAAAAACAATATTTTCCAGACCAAAGAGCTGCGACATAACGCTAGCGCGGGTATAGTGCTTGCCGATCAATCTCTCTTCCTCCAGGGAATCACTCGGGAAGCTTCAGGGAACTACAGCTGTCTTGCGGTCAACTCCGAAGGCCATAATAGATCCAATGTTATTTACCTTCATGTTATGTGTAAGTTTTTGACTGGTTTAAATAATTTTTCTCCATAGTTTTACAATTAAAAAAAAAACTTGACTGACTGCAAATTTGTCCATTGCATAAGTGTATTTTATAATACAATCATGAAAACGTTTTCATGGGAGAACAGCACGTTCTATTTGACTTTTATAAATTCATTCGCAGGACTACTCAACTGATTAAATAAAAATGCCACTCTGGATCGTCGAGATATTAATAACTTTAAAAAATAAAATTCATTTTCACGAAAGACATTTTCGCTGATTAAAAAACATGCAGTGCAATTAAAAAAGAAAAAGAATAAATTCGTAGTTGTAACTTGGCAATCTTATCTCAGTCAATCCCTTCAGAGTAGAGCGCGTCGCTCTTTAAAAGTAAGTTTAATCTGGGCACAGCCCCTTAATTCAACTAGTCTCAAGTGTCAATTTGCTTCTGTCGCGCACTTTGTAACTTACACCCTCTGTTGCGCAGTAAGCAAGCAACTCTCACTCTTTCCTCGCTACAGTGAACTGACGAGTAACGGGCTTACCATCCCTCTGTTCGCAGTCGCGCCAATTTGCAAACGTTTGAGCCCGATAAATCTGAAGGACGATTACGAGCAGCAACAACCCTCGAACTTCCTTCTCAGCAGTGGCGAAGAGAACGGAGAATCCGCGACAAATTCAAGTTTCGGTCATCGTCATTATCAAGTGCTCAATCTTGCGTGCGAAGTGGAAGCAAGTCCGACGGAAGTGTCGTTTCATTGGACGTTCAATAATAGCCGAGAATTGAGCGATGTGTCACCTTCGAGATATACCAGTGACAGTACTGTTAGCCAGCTGAAGCATCAACTTAGGAGCGACGAAGATTATGGTACCTTTGGTTGCTGGGCTAGCAATGTCGTTGGGCAATCCAAGCAGGCTTGCCTCTATCACGTTCCTACTCCTGGTATGCGATGCCAACATAATGATTAATAGCCATATCGGTTTATTCTCTCTCTCTCTCTCTCTCTCTCTCTCTCTCTCTCTCTCTCTCTCTCTCTCTCTCTCTCTCTCTCTCTCTCTCTCTCTCTCTCTCTCTCTCTCTCTCTCTCTCTCTCTCTCTCTCTCTCTCTCTCTCTCTCTCTCTGGGAGAACATTTAATCAGCAAACAGAAAAAATGCTCTTTCTTTGAATTGGGAACATTGCATACATTTTTTTGTAGTTTTTGTCAATACAATCATTTTAAAATGTTTATATGTGATATTCTAGTATGCATCAATATTTTGCCATCTCTATCTCTCTCTCGAGAAAGGAAGAGAGAGCGAGAGAGAGATAGAGAGAGGGTGAGAGAGAATTTCATCTTACAGTTGCACTTTTAGATGGAATTTATGTGTACATAGTGCGCAGGGCAGTAAAGCAAGAGATTCCTACTCTCAAGAGAAAGGGCTAGAGCTTTTCCTTGAATTCTCTCCCTCCTTCATCGCGTCACTGGTTTAAGAGCTATACGTATGTAGCTCAAAACCCTTCGAGCGCTATAGATGTACATGCGCTGAATGAGGAAAAAGGAAAATGCATCAAACTTATGAAAATATGTATATAAATTTGACAGAAATGTATAAGAGATTATTATTATTTCGATTAAATTGTCAATTGCAATAAAATTAAAATAAAAATTAAATTCTCAACTCAACTAAGTTGATTATTCACGCTCGGTTGTAAATATCGAAGAAGTCCATTGAAAGATCAACTTATTGATCTGATATGGCAAGGTTTCTCTAATATGGAAAATAAACAAATAAATATTCTTTGCGATATTATGCCAGCTGATCTATCGACACTGAAAAGACTTTGAATAACAAAATTCTCTTCTTCGATAACAAATTGATGATTAAAGAAAACGATAAAGTTCCATAATTCTTTTTACTTATTTAAAAAATATTTTACAAATCACGTTTTATAAGAAGCTCTAATTAATGTACAAGTGCATCAGCCAAATTTCTAAGTCATGATTCAACATTTTTGACGCGCTCAATATAGATTTAATTCTCACGTTCAGTGCGCGCAGTGTATCTTTAAGTGTCATTCGGGGGCGCGGTAGCAGTAGCGAGCATTGCACGAGCTGGATACACGTAACGAAAGTGGTCGGTGTGCAGACGGAAGTTGGTTACTGTCTCTCTCTTTCTCTTTCTCTCTTTCACTGACACACACACACACACACACACATAACGGTATAGTGTTAAACATTTACTTTCAAAATAGTGCGGCGGAAAAGCCTCGCGTGGAATATAACCAAATGAAAATTCCGCCTATTTGGGTATCATCTCCGCTCTTTCTCTCTCTCTCTCTCTTTCTGTGTGTGTATATATGTGTATATATATATATATATATATATATATATATATATATATATATATATATATATCAAGAATGACAATCCACTAAAGCGCAACGGGATTTTTGATCCCCTTAGTAGTTCCCCCGGTTAAATAACGGGTGAGCTCAGAAGTATATTCAATTGACTCTGACAAAATATAGATAGGGTGGTAATATTTTTGTCGTCGAGAGTGAAAATTGCTAACACAGAGTCATTGAAACAACGTTAATTTGCTTGTCAAAGTCAAACTCACCGCTGCGGAAAATGGACAGAAACGAATTCGTTTCATTTGTCAAGCGCGCTCCGGCAATTTTTTCCATAGCTCGTGGTAACGATTCTCTCTTGGCAAGAATATACGTGTGTATTCGTATGAAATAAAGACTGTTGCTAACTGACAGAAACCTGTCTCTCCTTCGTCCCAGACACTTTTGTTAATAAGGTAAAATCATTTGTCGCCGTCCAACAGAATACCTATATTCGCCTGGTCAAGCATTCAAATTTAATTAAACTCATAATTAAATACGTTCATTACGCGGCGACTTTTCCGATATTACAGCTCCTTCCTATCGATATGTTAATGTGTTAAAGTGTGTGCCATAATCTGACGTTTACGTGTCTGCAAATAGAATGAATTAATTTGTCGCTACCTACTACAATATTTTTCTTTTCTTTTTTAAATTACCGAATGGACTTTTACCTTTGTCGAACGAGCTTTGTAAAAATCCATGTACGTTTCTTACAGTGCTACAGCTGCGGGTAATTAAAGAGTTAATTGAAACTATGACCTGCTCGCAAAGAGCGAGAGAGAGACAGAGAGAGAGAGAGAGAGAGAGCGCAGGTACATACGCGCCGTTGGAATATGAATCTTATATTTTATGATTACTTTCATTGCAGTAAGTTTTTTCTCACGCTCTATTGACAAATGTAAAACTGAATCTTTCATTACTTTCTGTGTGTGCTACGTTTTCAAATTGTTTGAGAAAACGTACAAATAATAAAACTTGTAATTTTTTATATTTTAGAACATATTTACAACATATATTCAATTAGTTTCTCGTTCTACTTACTTTGTTATACTTTTACTTCGTATATAAATAATAACTCCGAGCAAATTTCAATAAATACAACAATCGATGCTTTAACTCTTGGTAATTAAATATATTTTCTTCGTCGACACTAAATTATTGGTGAATAATCTTAAATACTCGATAAAAGTAACGTAAGGTTCAGTAACAGAGCTTTCAGCAAAAAAAGGACGCTTAACGCTTTATTAAAAATCAAACCGAACGGTAAAAATAAGAAAATGTCTACAGCACCCGCACAAGAACTCATGGTTATTTTAATCGTGAATGAAAATACGAGCTAATCGCAGTATTCGCGTCGATTGACTTAGGCAATAAAGAGCTTTCATATACTTGTGAGTTACGTGTTCTTTGTTTTGTGTGTCGACAGTTAACCCGCTACCTCTACAGAACTGTACGGCGCACAATCAAAGCGGCAGCTGGATACGGATATCCTGTGTGGAAGGTTTCGATGGTGGCTTGCCACAAAAGTTCGTCGCTGTAGCGGACGAGCGACGCTGGGAATCGAGCACCCCCTATTGGGAAATCGAAATCCATAAACCAACCACGGTCTCTCTGTACGCGGTCAACGCAAAGGGCTCCAGCGACCCCATTATTATGGAAGGCATTGCCTTTAAAGACGTGGCCAAATTTACGGGTAAGTATATAGCTTAGCTGAGAGAGAAGCTGTGCTATCGCCAATGCTATGTGTTACACGCCTATCCTCGCGACTTGATTTACAACGCCTACGCAGTCTGTCTCTGTGTCTGGATTATTAATCATGTGCACTACCCGCACTAGCTAGACCGTATAGAATGCGCTCGTACGCAGCATTGCTATTTAGTCTCTCGATTGTCTACTAAACAAACATTACAGATGAAATCTGTTACCGAATCTCTCACTCGACTTGTTATAAAGCGATGTCAAGCGATTTTTATTTCCACCACACGAAAATTTTGCTAACAAACAAGATCACCGATTTTTTTGAAATTTGAAAGACGATACAATGTATCATCACAATTATTTCAGATACTTCACGAGCACGAATAATGATTTGAGACTCACGATTAGTCTGACTCTTTTTTGATAATTTGTTAGGTTGTCGAAGACTATTGCATATTACATGACACTCTACTTGTAAGTTATTTTGAAATTTCGAGACATGGTATTAACATTTTAATTGCGTACATCAAGTGAAATTATTCGAATTGATAAACATACGATGCCACGGAATACGCGAAATTTAGTTAAAGCAAAAGATATTGATTTCACGTCAAATAAACTCCACTGCAAAAATTATTCGCAGGAATAAACATTTGGCATAAAATTTAACAATATATGCTGTGCCACGTTACATTTAATTCCACATAAAACATTGAATGAACGATAGTTAGGTTTGAAAATGATAGGTACGGTGCTGAATTGGCAATCAAATCGGAAAAAGAAACGTCGAGGTAAAAGACGAATTAAACGTGGGAAAAGAACTGAAAAAAGAAATGAAAAAAAAGAGCAAGCTTGATGTTCACACATACATGCACATGCACACAGGAGAGACGGGCATTTCACTGGACATATCACCGATCTTGATTGGGCTTGGAGGGACGGCTACCGGATTAGGGCTTATCGTGACCGGAGTATTAATGGCGCTGTGGAGAAAACACGCCAGCTCACCGGCGTCTAAACCGAAACCACTTCAACAGCCAACCAATGCCACATTTGCGGTCAAGGCAGAGGAAGAGGATGGAAATCCTGATCTTATACCCACGACAGCACTGACCAATAATTATACAGGTATACAAAGCAGCACCTCGGCCGTTACATAAATTACTTCGATAACTTGCCACACGACTCGCTCCTCGTTAATTTGTAATTTGCCTTTCCTTTCGACTTTATACCGCGGCCAACACGATAAACGATCGCCACGCGCCAGCCCAATTTATCGAACACGCGTAAATTATTTTATTTTCGTTTGAATCTTCCGCAACTGCTTACGTGTTTTATTTATGGAAATAACGTATGTACACGCATAAATTTACAGCTAAACGTACGCGTGACCGCGTTAATTCGGCTTATTGCATATGCATAAGGAGTTTTATGCATGCAGATTGAAAGTTGCGAATAACTTTAACATTGACGATAAGTTGGTCTATTTCGCGGGCAAGGAGGGCGGATATTATTATTAGTTCATTAACTTTTTCAAAAGCTTCTGCACTTGCCAAACAAGCGTCCTTCTATTGAAACTTTTTCTCGATGATAATACCATCGGATTATTTTACAGATAGGAAACTTTCCATTTATGGCTCTCTACCGAGGAGATCGAATTTCGCGGAAGATCCTCAGTTGCCTCAGAGTATTATACAAGATATGGATTATCCCCGAGCTGCGCCGAACGTAAGTATCGTTAAATCAAAACTGATGGCTGGGCTTTTATTGTTCGCGCACGCGCAACAAAAAATAGTTGAATTAATGTAGTTCTTTACTGTTATCATTGCAGACGTACTACAGCTTACAAAGACCAAGCCGATATACAGAAACAATAGTCAGACATACAACCGTCCATGAAAGCTGTATTTAAAACCAAGTGAACATATTTAATGATCTACACACATGCGCCCACACAGTCATGAACACAATTGTGAACTGAAAAATGAGATATTGGATTGTCTACAAAAGCGAATTTTAAACACATACAAACTATTTATAGTTACTTGACTGATCATATGTTTGTAAATATTGTACATAAATAATTTATACAAAAATGACTATCTGTTTCTTACTTATCCAACTTTCCAATAATACCATCAACAAATTTTTACTATGATTAACGAACGATCTGCATTCCATTGTATGCAAGAAAAGTTTATCTCTACTTTTTCTTTAATCAAAACCCAGCTTTATTCATTGCAAACTAATAAATTAACTATCTTTATGAGCTCAGTCACTCGTGTGTTTTCGAAATTTCAAGACTAATATAGTTATAATTCTCACTGAATAACTGACCGATGAAATATTTTATGAAAGTAGTAAGCGAAAAGCAAGTGGGAAAGAGTGGAAACGAATTTAACTTTGAGTTTTTGGTCAAAATGCACTTCTACGAGTCATTTCAAACCACTCAAGCAAGTTTGAGAGGAAGAATGACAAGAAGAACCTCAAATACCAAATTTCGAGTAAGTTCTCATAAAAATAAGAAAAAATATATCAAAATTACACATCAAAACAGTGAACGAAGAAGTTAATAATTAAGTTTTAATTCTATTTGATCAGAAGTTTTATCGAGATTTTAATGCATGTAACAATTTGTTAACAAAAGAGAGCCAACAAAGCATCATCTTTTGGAAAATAATGTCCTTTCGTAATATCATTATTACAATTTGGAACACTACAATATTTCCTTTCATAAATCTTTAAAGAACTTTTGAATTATAAATAAGTTGAATTGCTTTCTGCACATTAATTGTGTTATTATCCGTGTGTTTACTTAACGTTTATGGATCACACCGCATGCGACGGTCGAGATGAGAAAGGTGTTGGTGTCAATATTTTGAGTAAAAAATATTGTCAAAAAATGATAATAAGTTTTAAGAAATATGAATCAAATATATGTACAATTTTTTTTCAATCTGCTGCTGTCAATATTAAACATTACATTTGATCTGTACATTCGTGTTTATGTTTGCGCAATTACGGATTTGGCATAGCAGCGCCCCCTGATGACAGAAAGATTCTCATTATTTTCATGCCGCGGGGTAAGCAATATGATAGCAGTTGAAAATTGACAGCTAAAATTAAGTTAACCTTTAAATGTAGATTTAGTGCATTATAATATGTCTCAAGATAGAGGTAAATTTTTATTTTTGAAAAAAGGAATTATATTATTTCCATAATAATTTATAATCGTATTATTTTCAGGACATTTCAAAAGTAGGAAGGGATATGGAAACTACAAAAATAAAAATAAAGTAAACGTTGGAGATATAGGTAGACAGGTGGCAGAAAGTTTAAATGAAAACAGTTTAGTAATACAACAGTTTCGTAAGTACGCTGCAGAATTAGATGCAAAGCATGACAAGTATGAAAAAATAGTGAAAGTTAGTCGAGATATCACAATTGAAAGCAAACGAATTATTTTCTTACTCCATACTCTTGACAAAGAAAGTAAAAGAGACACTATACTGAGTGAAGCAGAGAAAAGATTGAGTAGTCTTATTGAAGTGATGTTTAAAAAAGTAGCATTAGAATTAGAAGGAGAAGATCCCTACATGTACTTGCGAGCTTATCGTGCAGGCTTTCAAGAATTTATTGAGGCTTTAACATTTTTCTGGTATTTAAAAGATAAATCACTTCATGGTTGGGTAAAAGTAGAAGATTCAATGAAATATACAATTAAAGATCTAATCCCAAATTCAACTGATGATAAGAAAGACAATCAAGAATGTGATATTGATGCAAATATTCAAGAAAGTGATAATAAATCAGGCATTCAAGAAAGTATTAATGATACAAGTATTGAAAGACAGGTACAGGTTCTAGTATCACCAGTAGAGTATATTTTGGGAATAGCTGATCTCACAGGAGAACTGATGCGAAAATGTATAAATAATTTAGCAACTGGTGACATTGACAATTGTTTTGAAACATGTAATTTTGTTAGGAAAATGTATACAGGCTTCTTAGGATGTTCTGGTGCTGGAAGAGAAGTAAGCAGAAAATTATATACTTTAAAACAAAGTTTAACTAAAATGGAAAATGTGTGTTACACAATTAAAGTGAGAGGTTCTGAAGTTCCAAAACATATGTTAGCAGATGTAGCTGTAATGAGTTGCACAGGTGATACATCATTAGATGATGATGAGGGTTATCAAGTGAATTAAGTATAATTTGTAAGATTTCATATTTATATTATAAAAATATATCCTTATCTGAAAAATTTTTGTATAATTCTATATTGTATTTTACTAAGTTCCTAGTTATTTTTAGTTTTTTTCTTTTTCTTTTCTTTTGCCTCATTTTTCTTTTTCCTTTTCTTTGTCTCTTTTTCATCTTCATCATCTGAGTTATAATCATTTTCATCATCTAAATCATCAAACTCCAAATCACTATCAAATTCATCATCATCGAGATCATCATCATCTATAAAAGAATCATCATATTCAGACTCATCCACAGATTCTTCCATTGAATCTTCAAAGTCTGATAAACCATCTAATAATGTGGTTCCCATAGGATTTTGAGTTCTTTTACGTTTAGTTGCAGTATGTTTATAATCTAATTTATGCTGTGGATTTTTACGATAACATAAAATTCCATAAGGACATTCTGGCCTATTATCAGGATCATCATAGTCAGTATCTCCAGGATGACTAAATTTATCTTTGTGTTCAGTATTTAACCTGATTAATTTTTTAAATAAATTTATTATAAATTAAGTTGAGCATAATTATAAAATTAAAATGTTATTTCAAATTTGAAACAAACCTATAACATGTGTTTCCATATTTACATTTTTCTCGAAATGGGATTTGAGTTAAAGGTAAAGATGCTTGATCAGAATTTTGTACAGAAGCTTGATTTCTATCAGCTGTATTATCTGGCTCTGTTTTCTCTGCATTAGGATTTAAAGCACTCAAATCACTACTTTCAACTTCAGTCAAATGTTTATTTCTAGGATCTTCAATTTCTCCTATGACTGCATTTTCTGAATTTATATTAAAACCAATCTCATCATCAGGTTTTTTATCAGAGTTATTATGATTCTCGTGGTTATCATCAGCAGTATGTTGTGATACTTCAACATTTGGTTTGGAACTTTAAGATCAAGATTAAAGAAGAATTAAAAATAATAAATATAAATCTATTAAATTTTAATAAATAAACATACTTTGATACTGTTTCACAATTATTTTCAATGACTTTAATATTAGAATCTAGTTGGATCATAGCCAACTCTTCACATTTCTGTTTAATTTGTTCTGGAAATTTCAATTTACCATTACTCTCTAGACATTGTCTTATATTTACTGAATCATTCACTGCAGACTGCTCTAGCTACAATAAAAAATAAAAAATGTTTTAAACAAGAATTATAATTTATTAAATTTTTCATGACATATGAACTGGAAGAGCTCAAATAATAATAAACTAATTATGATTTATCAATTTATAATATGTCTAGATTTTTCTTAATTCTTTAAGAAAAAATAGTATAAGAATATAAACTATATTGGTTAAAATACCTCTCTCTTTGGACTTCTGCTCTCACTAATAGGCTCCATATCGAATTGTATTTGAAAATAAACAATCAATACTTTCTAAGGCCGACATTATTTAATACGTTAATGACTAAACAATAGCTGTATATCGCACAATAGAGCACACATGAGTTTCATTTGGTTTTCTATGATGAACTCATAGCTAAATTTTCCATTCAAAACTACTAAGTCATCCTCTTCAAAATGTAGTTACAAATGTGTGAACGTTTTGAATAGCTGTAGCCAAAGTTATTTTTAATACAAATGTTGTCCAAAAATTATTATTTTTGACATTGATCGGGGTTTCCGTATACAAAAGTTATTCATACAAAAGGTTTGCGGTCCGCTTATAGGGCGAACAAGGCGTAAGCGAAGGAATATTTGCGTACGCGTTTATATAATTCTTCGGACGTAATATATGAGCTTTCGCGTACGCGAATATATCACAGAAATTTTCGCGTAATTTTCATATGCAACGATTCTAACTGACCAATTTTTTCCGTATGCAAGAACAAGAATACAATTTTCGCGTACGCAAAAGACTGGCCGAGAAATAAGCTACTGTACACGCTGAATATACAGTTTCGATAAAAATCTTGGGTACACGAAAGTAAATTTGCAATCGAAAGATTTTAGTGCTGTTTGATATTGGATTCTTCGCGTGCGTAAGTACGTATTTGAAGAAGTTTTTACATCTGCAAAAGATACCACGAAATACTTCGCGCACGCGAAGATTACCATCTTCGAATACGCCAAGTGTAAAAAGTAGTCGTCGCATATGCGATGGATAGTAATACACGTTACACGATAAAGAAATTCCGCGACACTAAAAATATTTAGATTAATATTTATACTCCATATTTGCAACTCGCTGTCTATGATATTCGCTGACTGTTGTATCCATACGCGAAATTTGAATGAGTGCATAAAAACTTCGCGCACGTGAAGCAATTCGCATATATAAAAACGTACCGGTCGGTCGTGCCGGACTTGTATAGTTATGTTACTCAAGAACAGACTTTAGACATCACCTCTCTAGCTGATGACCTAATCTCACCATGCTGACCTGTATAACCTATCACAATTTTACGTTTACACACGCCAAAACGGTGATAAAAAGTTATAACTGAAAAAGCAGGAGCTTATCAAACCTCCTACATGACTCCACGCCGTCAAGTAAATTTCGCGCATGCGAAAACTGCTGACGAAAGCCATTCGCATACGCGAAGGCCTGCGTGCTCGAAAAACAACGGTCGCATATGCGAAGGTCTGCGTGCTCAAAAAACAACGGTCGCGTACGCGGAATGTTATCCTTGTCCTCGCGTACGTGAAAATGTTTTTGAATATTTCTGTGATATATCCATATACACGAAAGCTCATATTTTACGTCCGAAAAAATCATATACACGAACATTCTTTCGTGTATCTGTTGCTCGCCCTATAGGCAGACCGATTAATTTATGCATATCTTACCTTCAATAATTGCGAATCATAAACAAAATAATAAATAAAATAATAACTACTTATTTACTGAAATAGAAAAACAATCTTAAATAATATTTATGGACAATGGTTTACCTGTTTACAGTGCTAAAATACTTTTGATTGCAATCAAAACAAACGCGTGCGTCGTATATAGTACCGTATACTGAGAGGTTATGTACTCTGGTAATATACTGCTACGTGGCGGCAAATAAGCGTTTACGTATAGTTTCGAGTTGAGATTTTAGTAATAAAAATTCAATATATCAGAATTGATACGACACATTTTGAAATTAACGAAAATAAAAAATAAATTGTAATGTTATTGTTTTAACATTCATTTTATGATACCAGCAGCGAGTAAATCGTTTCGTAAAATCAAAAGATTATATGCTTTGAAATGGTTTTAATTATTTTCTATTATTAATTGATAATCTGATTTTTGAATGTGCAAGATTGAAATAAATTTTGTAATATTGAAATTTTTATTCAATGAGGAAGATAAATGTTTAATAATAATTTGACCCACGCACTTAAAAATAATTAAAAGATTATTTGTTGAAATTTTCGATATGATATTTTATGAATTTGGAAACGTGAAACTGTTTTACTAATATACACATTTTTCCACTGAAACATGTGTTTTGTAAAAATATTGAAAAATCTACCTTTGAAAAAAGTATTTTTGTTAAATATATTAATCAATATAATAAGAAATGAAAAAGCAGATAAGAGCGCGTGAAAAGCGTTTCTGACGTCACTAGTATTTTATATTTGAGAAAGTGTTTATTAGTTTCGATTAAAAATAACTACCACTTATTTGATCTCGTGATATCTCAATCTATTACTGTTGCGATATATAAATGTGAGTTTCGTAATTCAAATTATCGAAGCATAAGAAGCTATAATACCTCGTTCAAATTTGACTGAATGCATTATAAAAATTGATGTTTTCAGAAATGCAATAAGTATATATCATGTTTTTGCAATCAGATCTCTGATATGTATCCAACGATCGTTAAATGTTATGAAAATAATTGGACGAATGCCCAGGAATGCGTAAAAACTTACACAGTTTACGTTGTATTCTCGTAAAGTTGTAAATACCTGTATCATTTATTCCGTGTGTCATTCTATTCTCTCACATTTCATCGAGTAATTAACCGCACTCCTTGCCATGTATTTTTACGAGACCATTTATCAAAATTGCAACAAATATTTTGATATCAAACTTAAAGTTACGAGAAAAAAATTATTTTTATGCGGTGAATTAATAGAAATGGAATTTCCGGTAATATACTCCAACAAGATAATGCGTTTTATGACGGCATGGATGAACTACAAATTTTCGATTTCCACCTTATAATGTTCGAAGAAATTGTTAATGCTCTAAATTATATTATTCGCTCCCTATGAGACTATTGCAAAATTAGATCAACCGAATCATGACGCGCAAAATCAAATTATTTTTCAATTAATCAACAGCGTCATCCGCATATATAGAGGAAAAAGGTATTGCCGTTATGCATATGCATGTGTGTTTACAAACCGAATTATTCTAACATCTAAAAGCGAATCTCCCTTAAATAAAACATTAATCATCCTTCCGCCCGTTATAATTGGCAGCATCATCCGCTTTCTAATAATAGATAGACAGCTAAAGCAACACACGCATGGCGGCGCTAGCGTGTGCAAAAAAAAAAAAACACAAACTTGACCAATGGTAAAAATATACATTATTAAGCCATATTAATTGCGACATTACACATGTGAGAGCTTTGATGAAAAAAGTATTTGGCCTTTTTGTCGTTTTCGAAAATTTCAGAGGACCTTGGCCCGCTTGGAACGCGACTCTTTTATATTTACCACGCGCGACCGCGACCGAGTCGCTTCGACTCCGGGGTTGAACGGACATCTTTCGTCCTTGAGGTGGAATTGTTTTTTTGCAAGCTCGCGCGTCACAACATACTTATTGGTCGTGAATTTTATTTTGAAAATGCACTGACACCTCTTCAAATAACAAGTTTATTGCCATTTGATTTTCCAATCGAATCAAAAAACGCGCTTCAATATTAAATGAAAAAATATTCGGGAAATTGAAAAATAAATTTTGACACATATACACTTTAACAAGTCTTGTTGAGTTTGCGCGACTAATTAATTTCTTGAAGTATACTTACGCGCGCGTATCAATATTTAAATAAGTGAATACTTCGTTGCAGTACACCATGGCCATAGCATAACTTGCAACTTAAACATAGTGATTTGACTTTTGGCATCCGTTTGAACGCTCGCTCGCGAGATGCAGACAGAGAGAAAAAGGGACAAGGTACATAAAGACTTTACGACATGTACACCGTTTTCTTCCCTCCAAATGTTAAACTTCCGAAAGTAATACGACTGTGCGTTTTTGCGACATTTCATTAATCAACTTTTACATCGTCGTATGCAGAAAGTTGATGCCGTGAGCCGTAAATAATCGCGCATAAGTACGTCAACGAAGCAAAACCGGCGCGGCGTGCGGAAACGAAAAAAGCTCGCTCGTCTCGTAACCTTAGCACGGATTCTATTTTTTTTCGCGCGCACGGTGTGGCTGCTGCATATCGGCAACAGAAAAAAAGCTAAGCGCGCGCGCGTGAGAGAGAAAGAGAGAGACAGACGCTGTCGACGCGTAGAAGATTGAAAGAGTGAGAGAGGGAGAAAAAGAGAGCCGAAGAATGAGAGGGCGTCTAAAAATGACGCAATCGAGAGACCTGGCCAACGAGCTCGGCTACCGAGCGGCCAGAACCGTACGAACTTTTACCGCGGCCGCATCTGCTTCTCTGTTGAAAGCTACCATTATCTACCTGTTTCTTTTTGTTTTCAACAGCGCGAACGACGTGGCAGCTGACCTGCTGCTGCCGATAATATTTTTTTCTCTAGCGAAATCAAGTTGTAACGTTCAGTGACTTAAAAATCAAGCAACAAGATGGTCTACGAAAGCGACTTTTACACGACCCGTCGGCCTTACTCCTCATCCAGGCCTTACGTCTCGTCGTACTCCGTGACGGTCAGTATTCTTGGTTAAATCTGTGTATTACCCCCCCCCCCCCCCTTCAAAGTAGATTTCATCTCCAACCACTGACCCAAAACCACCAACCAACCTTGTTGTCTTTTATGCTCGGCTCGCTCTTTCGGGGTCCGCCGTGGCTCAAAGTCACGTCAATGTCGTCAATTTATTTTCTTTAGAAATTATATTTTGGCAAAATCAGCAAGTTTTATTAGTGCGTTAATTGACACTTCTGAAGTTGACGAAATCTCATGACTCCACAGCCGACCTCGAGAGGAATTCTGAGAACGTCTAGGTAACTGAAGGCTGACAGTTCTTTCGAGACTAAAGCACACCTGTCAAACGTTCGAAAGTTTCGTGACCGCGCAGAGATCTTGACATTACTTATAGTGTTGTTAGCTATTGTCTTTGTGCTTGTTATATTTAATAATTAGCGTAAAAAGTTAAGAGGTGATTCATTGAATATTGGAAGTTTTCATTAATTATTGAAATTTTAGTGTTAATTAGCCGATCGCTAGTTTTACAAATAATTTAACGTTAATAGCATTTTTACGTTAATCGATTGCTAAAAATAACTTTGTAATGCGAGTATTGTTGTTTCATTATACTTCAGTTTTAAGTAAAAATCGCAGGCAAAAACAAAAAGCTCCGAAAAAAACACATCAATTTAGCTGCAATAAAATTCCAATAAAATCACCTCTTTCGTGTGTCGACTAAGGAGATACTGTCACTAACAGAACCTACACGTTATCTGACTCTGTCATTCTCAAATTCGATCTAGATTGACAACAGAAAATGAAATTCATTATTTCGCACACGCGCAATCGATGGGGTATCTGAAGTACATTTCGCCAACAAAATACACAAGAAAGTGTGGGTCAATCGATAGATCATTTTTGAGATTCAAACGAAAAATCAAACTTCCACACTTTACTCCGACTACTATGTACTGCTGCTGTTATGTTTATCTCTTAACAAACAACTTTTTTTTGGCTAATTAATAGTATTATACACCTGTTTGAGCTACAAAAAGAAATGTATGCACTCGGTGTGTGCATCGCTATGATCGTCATAAACATGTATGCATATTTTCATTAATGATTCATGTTATCCACGAATTTTCCTGGAGTGAAGGTGCTAACTCGGAAATCAAAAGAAAAAGCAATTATAAGAAAAAGAATCACATATATATAAAAAGCGTCCAACGAGAAAACTAAATATAAATTCACGGTGTCACCCGACACACATTTGTGCAAGATATACGGGCCGTCAACTTTGTAAAATCGTCTTGTGTAGCAGATACCCCCCGCCCATCCACAAAAATAGACATTCGCGAAAAATGATAAATTATTATTTTGCAAACGTGTCGTGTGCGTTGTGCTGCATGCTATATATCCACGAGAGAATCAAACAGCCCGCAAGTCCCTTTTAAATAAATAAATACGTATCTCGTCGTCGCAGACGATACAGTATATATGTATATTAATGTCTAACTCATCACTCACATTGCAAACTTGTCTCTTGATTTACACAGTGTTTCGTCACACGCTTTCTCTCTCTCTCTCTCTCTCTTACTCTCTCAACACACATGCGCGCGCGATATCTATATAGAGTTGCATTAAAGGGAAGCTACGGAAAAGGAGAGAGAGGATGGGAGACGTCAACGTCATAAACGTCACAGTCGTGACTCGCTACACGTTACTACTACTACTACACACTTACACACACATAGATGTGTATATATATATATATATATATACGATTGTCATAACAGGTGTATGTTTGTGGATTCATCCGACTTGTACCCTCAGTTAGCATAACACGCGCTACGATATCTCAACTAAAGTATGAAACCTTCGCGAATGAGGTTGACTTTAGAATATTCCGACGACGTTGCATTTGCTATATATGTTATCGTATATTTTTACGTGTGTAATTCGTTTCTTATTTATGTATTTTCACATAAACTAATTAATAAAACGAAAGAAAATACAATTATTCCTTCTCTCTTTCCCTCTCCGGAAAATATAGATTAGCAACAAAATTTTACCGAAACTACGTATAAACGTTCAAAGCGCGGGAATGACGCCACATATCAAGAGTCATTTCGGTATTCGGAGTCTGTGTCGACATAGTGCATGTCATTTTAATGGATAACTAAAAATGCTATGTCGTTCGCTACAATAACGATTTCGACGCGAGAGATTTCTTTTGTTTTACGCTCTGTAAAGTATAAAGCCTATAGAAATCAGGTCAGTATTAGTTTGCGGTTCCGATATTCGCGATAATACGGTACGAAATAAATTCAAAAAATTACAAGCATCAAGAGGTATGGATCTGTATCAATGTTTCGGTCGCTCGCGCCGTATTTCCGAAAGCGCAAAAACTTTCCAAAGCAAACAACACGCGACGACCGAAATTTCATTTTCGGAAATTCAGAATCTTTATAAATAGGGTTCGAGAGGGCAATACGAGGTCAGAAAAGAGAACCAAGCTATTCATAGGTGGCTACGTTTTGGGAGTCGCCATTTGTTCGTACACTTTGAAAATCTTGCACAGCGAAAGCTTTTTCTTCGTAATAGCGAGGATCTCTAGTACATTGCGAAGGCGGCGTGATTTATCGTGCAACGCTTGTCAAAGTCCCAAAGTCATCGGCGCGAAGTTCGAGTTCTCAAAGCCAAAGTCGAGATTCGCCACGCTGCAAATATACTCGACGAGCGCGATGCGCCTCTAACTCTCATCACATTCGCTCCCGCTTGCTCATCGCATTTTGTTTTTTGAGCTCCTCTCCGACGAGCTGCCGTACTTGATGCATTTCAATTTTACTCGAGTTCTCCCTTTAATGCCACTCCACCGTAGGTTTGTCATCAATGAGTTAGATGTTTTGAGGCTTCTCCTTTGCGCCGGACTTTGCGTTCAACGTATTCGTTCGAGGAAAACCTTCATTCCGCCAGTCGAGAGAAATTTAATTGCTATCACAATCGGCTCGTGAGCAAAGTTCATCAAAATCTGATTACGTACTTGAAAGTCTCGAAGCTATGGCAACCGGATAATTTTACTTGCGCGTAATTTCTTCATTCGATGAACGTAGCTTAGAATTTGAAACCATGTGCAATTTTAAAATATTGCTCGGCGCGAATCGTCAAAAAAAAAAACGGCATGCACAGAAAATGGGTTTGCGATAAATTTTAAACAATCCGTTATTTGTTATTTGTCGGCCTACGCCCGTCAAAACGTCAATAAATCGCGCGTGTTTATACACTTTACTCGCGCAGAGACTTTCATTTGCAGCCATCAGAATTTGACATTTTATTACGCATTCCGTTCATTGCAAGAGATATCCATGCGGAAATGCTAACGCTTATACACCCACTCGCACCAAAAATATAAGCGAAGCATATTTAAAAAACAGATTGATCACTGCAACGGACCTCTGAATTAACAGCGCAATGCTCGTCGGTAACAATGACGCAATGAGGAGAGCGAGGAAAAAGAACGGAAATCCCCAGCAAAGAACGATTAATAACATCGGCAACAGCAACGGCTCGCGCAGAAAAATATATAAATCTAAAAATTCCAAGAGGAGAATTGATGTATGTATACATGCACAAGCGAGTCGTCAGATGCGCGATGGCGTCGGCTGGATGAGTAGTGGGGCAGTAGGAATGTCGGGCGTCGGTGTTGCGTTACGCTATCCTAATTTAGACGCATGGCATATCGCGACGCCTCCTACCTCCTACCAAAAGCCCGCGGATAAATTTCAAAAAGCGCCCGCGTTGGCGCGTGACGCGCCGAAGGTGCCAAGGCTATATAGCTTGTGCGGTTTTATCGGGGAGGCCGCGCAACGTGGTATGGAGTTTGTGTGCTTGACGTGACGTCGCCACGGCATTGTTGAATGCGCCACCGAGCTCGCACAACTAAACATACCTCCTCCTCCTCCTCCGCGAGCTTGAATCGACAGTATGCGCTCTCCCTCCCTTCTCCACCTGCTAAATTTAACCGTTTGTTTATGACTTTGAGACACGACGCTGTTTTAGCGATAAATTATACAACGATAACCCGCGAGAGCTTTTTCTTTTTTATGAACGCCGGATAGATCGCTGTTCGACCGGTATATCGACGCTTTCGAATCTCTTCGCCACGAAACGTATATTCGACAATGTCAACGGAATAACGCGGAAACCTTTCTCCCCTGTTTTTTGGTTTCTTCGCTGCCCGAGAAAAATGCTATTAGATTTTCAACAAGACAAAAAAGTATCGGACAAAAAACATAATATCCATCTCCCCGGAGGCGTGCAGACGCGTGTCACAGCTTCAGCTCTTGGAATATTTTTTCGATTCTAAAAGCATATCGGATGACCGCACGGAACCAAATTTAAAATAAAATAAAAACAGCGAGAGACATACCTCGTTATTTGTGAAAGGGAAAACCTGGTAAAGCCAATGTATACATTTGCGAATTCGGACTTTCTTGTATTATGAGGAGTGGGGCTGGGGAGACGTCATCCAAAAAAGCGTTACCAGCTGCGTCAAAGAAAAGAAGATAATACGCGACAATTGAAAAAAGCCAGCAAGAGTGAGAGACGTTGAAATTGAACGGCAAACGCGACTCTCTCTTCAGCCAGTGTATATACGTGCTACGTTCGAGCAAGAGAGGGAAAAAAGTAGGCTATACGCGCGCATGTTTGTTGCAGCGTATTGTTCGGCGTAGCTACGGAAAAAGCTTTCGATGGCCTGGGAATACATTTGAAATTCAGCAAGCCCTTTTTTCGGGTAGACGTGGAATAGAAAAAGAAAGGAAAAAATATCGAGGTTGCGACTTGTTTTACTCGCGGAAATAAAAATGTTGAACTTTGAGAAGTGAAACCACGATTAATTACTTGACAAAATGTTTGTGGTTGAAAAAGTTTAGAATAATAAACGTATTGTTGAAAAAGAACTTATGACAAGAAAAAAAATTATATATCCTATTTACTGAAAAGTCATGATGCACGTTGACAGCTTGTTTCTCAATAAATCGGATAAAACTCACGTCTGACCATATAGTATTAATAACTACTGTTAAGCTAATAGTACAAGCAACTTATATATTTAATGCTTTTTTGGTGCTTTCAGCAATAATATATATAAATCATCATCACCACCATCGTTATCGTCATTGTCATAAAAGCTCCGATCGATATACGCCGTTAAAAGCTCCGTTATCAAACCACAAACTGTATGTCAAAGCTTTCATGTCATTTGCCTCAATCGGATATCCATCTCCCGTTCGATTCACTTGAAGAAGAGAAAAACTAAGCCTCCGGATATGACGTCTGCATCGCATTGTTATTTTTTTCCTACCCTTGCTTATATTGATATACTCGTAAAAGCTCCTGATCGAGGAGTAGCACGAGGCCACGAGAACGTACTCTCAATTCTAAGAATATTCTCGAAAATCTGTTGCTCTTTCTCGTCGCTCTCTCTCTCTCTCTCTCTCTCTTTCTCTCTCTCCTTGCTCACTCAAGCTTGCTTCTCTCTTTTCCTCGCTCGCTGGCAAAGGCGTGTAGGCCTAAAAGCGCGTGATCATACAGTAGTCGCGGAGTGGTGTGGAAGTGAAGACGTCACACCGCGAGAGAGAACTGCCGCACGCAGACAGACACGAGGATGGTCGAAAGTCACGAGGCTACGGCTATGGCTGATAATCAATCAATATCGCAGAGAGAGACTCGAGTACCATGGGACAAAGTACCATTGGTACCAAGGCCATCCCAAGTAGCCGATCCATTCACTGTTTGGGGACGTAAGCGTCAAGATCCCGAGAAGGAATTCTATCAATACATTACTATCAGGGATTCCGAGATACGCGGCAAGAATCGTGCCAAGGATGATCATTCGCGTCAACTTATCGAGGGCGGTGCCATCTCCAAGGTCGGACTCGACGCTGCATCAGAGCTCGCTCAACGTGGACTCGTTTTCGAGAAGGGAATGCTGTCGAGGAAATCCGGCAAAGAGAGACATGCCACCACTCCTGCTACTGGCAGGACCAAGATTCTTATGGCACTTCAGACGCCATCTTGGTATCGCTTCTAAGAAGAATGAGCGAGAGAGAAAGATAGAGAAAAGAGCGGAGAGGAGAGGGAAAAAGAATATGGCGGAATATTTTTGCGCTCGAGCTTCCTCGAGTCACTTGCTCTTTCAAAATATTTCCTGAACAGTTCGCTTGGTGATTCTTTTAGTTTAAATTACATTTAACGACAAATGTGCGCTTGATGTTTACGAATAACGCGTGCGACAATTTAACAGCGGAAAAGAAATAGAATTTAATTATAGAAAATTATTTCGGGGCTGACCGTCGACATTGCAAACCAAAATGGCTGATTACGACATTGGAAAAGCTCAGTTTTAACTTAATAACGTGATCAAAGACATACCGGTTTATTGCGCAATTACGACATATGAAAACGATGATAGCGAGAAGAGAAAAGAGGATTTTACTACTTCTTCAATAAAAACCGCGTAATCAGCTAGCGAGACGGCAGTGATTTTAAATCATTCTAAAATTAGGATCGAGCTGACTCAGCAGTTCGCTCCGTTCCGCTCTTTTCTCCCTCCCGTGAATTTAATGTTATTATTATCCTTATTATACATTTTTCCACGATTATGTACGCGCTCATAGTTGCTTGCATGTTCGTAGATGTCGGGTCCATAGTATCTTTGACGAGTTCCTGCGATGTAAGCGGTAGACAGGCTAGAAAAGAAAAAGCGCGAGAGATTATTCTTTGTACTTGCCCGAAATTATATTCTTTCTTTTATTCTATGCGGTGTAGCTCAAATCACTTGCATTTTTCCATAAAAATGATGATTCATTTATTGTAAAATGTTCATTTTAGCTTGCATAAATTAATTTTTGTGCTATCTGTCTTAATAACGCACTTCTTTTTGTAAAACCTATTATATAACTTCCCTGTTCGTTATCACGAAAGCGTGTCGTTCTTAAAATGTCGATTATGTGGTGGAGTTATAATGTAAGCGTAGAATATAAACTTTACCTTACAATAAAATCATCTATACTTTCAACGGAAATTTCCATTTTTCAAAGATACCTCACAAATTATCCATCATATGAACCTTTTAATCCCGGAATACATCATGGAAAATCCTTTCAGTTAAATATGCCATAACGCTTTCCATTGGTTCATGGAGGAAAAGCATCTATTAAATATTATTGTGATATACTATAAACATTATTTATGCCATTGCAACTGTGAATCCCCTAATAAAATTCAAACAGAACAAATCGATACACCAATGCCATAAAAAGTATTAAAAAGCAAATATATAGCTTTTTACGTTTGTTATGCTTTATTCCCCGTTGGAATAGTTGCACGAGAGACTAGAGTCAAGGTGTCGCCGTATCACGTGCAATTCGCATTAGCCGACGGGTAAATTGTGGTCGTGGGCTGTCGCGTCGTAGCTTCATTTTTACGCCCCCGTAATAGTATGTTTAATGTCTCACGCAGGCACTTCGACCTACTTCCACTTTGACGTCGTTGCTGTCGTCGTCGGTGGATTTTCTGCAGCTTGTTAGGGAACGAGTAGAAAATGCGCACGCGACAAGCTCTGTATTTTTATTCCGTTCTCGACGCCTGCGAATTTCGGAATTGACGTGTCCCTCGGTAAACTGAAATTCTCGCCAACTTACGAATATTTTTTTTCTCTCGTTAAGTTTTTCCCTAATTGCGTCATGCGTAATATTTTTTTAGATTTCTCGCAAAGTAAAAAGGCGCGGACAAGCGATTGAAAATTTTAATTGGATTATTTTTAATTAATCATTGCAGGGACTTTGAAATATGTCGCGCATACAAAGTCAGGTAAAACAAAGATAATTAAATTATTTAATTTGTTGCTGGCTTTGAGCTTAATTACGAAAGAACAAACAATAAAAAGAAACAACTCAAATAACATTCTACGCTCATGACAGGGGTTATACGGTGCATATCGACGTAAGTGATAAAACATTCGGAAATAAAAAGCGTCAAGCGGAATATCCTTTGATTAATGTGTATTCGATTATTCATAGAATACATATAAAAACATGCTAAGTCATTAAAATCGTTGAAAGCTTTTAATGCAGTCGGCATCATGTGCAATTCAAGCAATAAATCTCCATTATGTCAAACACAATTAGTTCGATTTCGTACTTTTCTTGGATACAATGCGCGCTCGTAGTAATTGTATTTTGAACCCTCCCCTTCCCTTTCGCACTCTCTCCTCCCCCTTCCCACGGCTTTGAAACCAGAAGCAAGCGACAGCCAAACGCAACAAATTCTGTATGCACTGCTGCTGTTGCAAGCCAGCAACAAAACAAAACATCAAAGGCACGCGGCGTGCTCACGTAAGCTATTTATGCAGTGCGAATCCTTGCCCTTCGTGTATACGAATTTACAACGAGAGAATAAGCGTAAAAAAAATACATGTACATGCTGCGAGTTTTTTATTCACACACCGCCGCCAGCACAACAAAAAGAAAGGCAGTTTTATAGCTTTAGATTTGCATGTAGTTTGAAACAAGCAAATATGTGTTACATTTATTACATAAAATACTACGGTAGAAGCCAGGCATTTTAATCTTGATACTTGCAAGCTGAAATGATATTGAAGAAAAGTCGGAGAAAGCTCTTCCAATGAATTTACTCAGTAATAAACAATGACGAAGAGGGTACTACCGAAAACTAAAGAAAAAACCCAGAGAACGCACCTTCCTCCATGAAAGCACGTGTACATTAATTTGCAAAAAAAAAGAAAGAAAAAAAATAAGAGTGACAAGCGCGATGACGACGTGCACACCGAGTCACAGAGCACACTTACACAATGCAATTTTATATGCGCTACGTGCACGAATGTAGGTATGTATACATATATAAATACAGCAGCTCTCTCTCTCTCTCTCTCGAGTGATGCGTATGCATATATGCATTTTCGTGCGCGCTCGTCCCGTCTCTATCTATCTTTTTTTTCCCATCCTCATACATTTACACACATATGCAATTTATATATATATGTGTGTACGAAAGCGTAGCGCCTAAGCGAAACGCATATCCGGTTGGCGTGCTCTTGGCAGGAGCGATAGTAGCTCGAAAGCTTTCCTCCGTACACATCTACGTGCATGTTATATATGTATGTATATGTCGATGTAAACTATACATATATATATATAGAGTTATTTATCGAATGAATGAGTAGACGCGCGTGTTGTTGTTGGCCCACCCATCTCCGTAAGTTGTGTGTCTATTAAGTAAACATCTATATAGGTTCCCCTTGGTACCATAAAACAATTTTTAAATAAGCTCGCTGAACATTTTTAGGCATACTTACTCTATCGTATTTAATTTCTTTGATTCGCAGACACAGACAATTTTTTTCTTTTCTTCGTGCTTTACTATATGTTTACTTTTCATCCATCCGAAATTGACTAACATTCATTGTTATAGCATTCATACTTCGCGTTCCTCTGTCCTCGCTATAACATCCTTCTCTGTGTACATATGCGACAAAGGTATCATCTTCGGACACGTGCATTTCCATATTTTACTTTTCGAAAGGAAAAAAGTTCTGTTTAACACAGCGCAAATGTGACAAAGTGCGCGTAGAAAATGCTCATATGCGCGTGCTATGTGATCGCGCAAAAGGAAGCTAGCGTACGCCTCAACTAGGATCCGAAACGGTTAAATGGCCGATTTGATTGCGGAAAAAGGGTAAAGGATCGTTTGGCCAGGGACCACGCCAGGGAATCGTATAAGTCAGTGTGCGAAATTCCGTATTTGACGGCTAAACCCGCAATTTATGATCCTTTTCATTACATTAAATTTCAACAAAAGTTGATTCAATTTTTTTTATGTTTATCAAAAGTGATGCAGTCAATAATTTAATTAAGTAGCACATGACGAGTATAATCAGAAGCAGTCCTAAAAATATTATTTCGCAAGTTAATTGATGGTTTTATTTTTAATGTTCATTTCTTAACTATCACAAGTAATTTTAATGTAGTAGCTTGTTTGCATCGATAATACATCATTAATTGAAGCAGCCAGTAGCAAGTGAAGCTAGGTAATTGTAGACTAATGTCCATATAGCACAGAGTACCGTACACTAACATTCCCCTCCACCTTCCCCCAAGTAATGTCATATAAACCTCCAGCCATATCCAGCTAATAAAAGCATGCGAGCAAATCCGCTAAAAAGGCAATAAATTGAACAAAAGACAAACAAAACAAAGAGACCACCTCTCACGAACGAAAAAACGCATACCTACCTTCGTGTGTGAGCGCCCGAACCGCATGATTGACTAAAAGAAAACACATTTAAAACACCAAATGAAGCAAGCATTCAGGAGAGAACTGAGCTCGCCTCTGTGTTATTGTTGAATGAATCGCAGACGCCCCGGCACTACGTGGTGCGCGACTACCCGGGTGTGAGATCGGCCCAGGAGCAGTACAGCTACTCGTACACAAACACCTCGGACACGTCGAGCAGCAGCCGCGACCCTTACGGTCGCCCGCAACGCTCGAGCTACACCAGTGAGAGCACTGTCAAACGTGAGAGCGGCCCGTACGGCAATTACAGCACCGAGCGCAGCTCAAGGACATCAACCGGCGGTGGCGGACCTGGTGGTTATCATTCGTCCTACGAGACTCATACCAGCGGCAGACTTCCTGGTGGCACTACTTACCGTCACTTCTCCTACCGCATTTAATCTCGGAAACAACAACCAAACCCACTACTTGCAAACCCTTGTTTACCGTAGAATGCAAAACCACGCAAAAAAATGTATTATGTATGATGTTGATTAACCACCATTTATAGTAACTCTTTTTCTTGATGTTTCTCGATCCAACGTTTAGAAATGCCAAAATAATCTAAAATCAATAACTCAACTTTTGTCTCTGCGCGAGAGTAGTTTGTTCGGTCGGTCGACGCCGTAAGAAGCGTAAGAAGTTACGCGAAATTTAAGATTGTCTGGGTAAAGAAAATAAAAAATAGCTGTCATTTGCGATCGGACTACAAGGGAATAATCATAGAAAATAGCCTCATGCCTAGCGCGTCGCCTCAGAGATCAAAGTGACGTCCTATCATTCACGATTGAGGATCGGATTCATAGAGTTAGACAAAGTCACGCTTTTCCGCAATGAATATAACAGCTTACTCGCGGGTGCATAGCTCAAATTCCTTTAGGCCAAACTTTCCCTTTGACTCGCGCGAAATACCCTATCCCTGCCCGAATATTTATCTCTTCTTCGAGTTTATTTACCCGAAATAAGAGCTCGCCTCTCTCTCTCTCTCTCTCTCTCTCTCTCTCTGTCTCTCTCTTTCTCTTTCTCTTCCGCGCATAGTTTAGCATAGCATTTCATTTTTTTTTGTTTATTTATGTAAGTTCGGCATTTCTATTTGCACTTTACTCTTCTACGCGTTCGCCTTGTTTTTTTTTATTTTGTGCATTCATTTTTTTGTAAACAACAAATACTTTATCCTTGGCTCGTTTATTCGCAATGTTGCAATATGCTGCTGTGCTAATTTTGCATTAGACGCGACATCGACGAGCTTGAACTTCGTAATATGTCGGTAATGAAGCGAAAATGAGAGGGGAATTTTCGCCACGCGGCCGTTTAACTTGCAGAGCTTCGATGTATTGTATGCGCTTTAGACGATTAACGAGGCGACAAGCCGTATAATTAACGACCGCGATAACGCATGCGTGTAGTCCCGCGCGTCAATGTTCATCTTGTTGTTTTGCGTCGAAGCCTTGCCAAGACTTTGTGCGATACAGATACATACACGCACCGACAACAATATATTTTATAAACACGCACTGTACAGCAGAGAGCTTTTTATGTATGGTCTTTTCACGTTGGAAAATATATAAATGTATCTCGTATAAAAAATCGTCATTCATTTGTAGTCCACGATCCATTCTCCAAAATCATTTTCCCCACTCTATCGTGTGCCTCTCTCTCTCTCTTTCTCTCTCTCTCTCTCTCTCTCTCTCGCTCCGTATGCTATGTCAATTTACCATTTCTACTTTACGGAGAATCACTTTTAAATATTTGATTAAAAACTATTGCAGAGCTTTGTTTTCATTCCATTATTAAATACAGCATATCGGGGTAGATGTTTAATTAATAATATATAAATAAATGTGTACATGAAATAACAAAATGCATCGTTGATATTGTTACGAATATATGTGCTTCATAAATTTTTGGCAAAAAAAATACAAGATTACCTCATGAGGCGCTGCACTAAAGTCGACTTGTGCTCTGTTTGTACAAAGTCCATTAATCCTCAGCGAAATAAATCCGGAAATGAAAATACTTTGGAAGAGAGTTTCGTAATTACAAGGCGGTAGAAGTTGAGAGAGTTCGGAGTAGGGCCGGTTTGACAAAAAACCAAAAATTCTAATTACATGCACATAAGTACGGAGCATTAATTGAAATTTCACAGTGACTCTGATCTTGGATTAAAACTTTTGCACCAGCAAAGCGGGATAAAAAGAAAGAAATGAACAGAGAAGGCTACTACTGCAAAGGCCCGAGTAAGCGGCTGGAAAATCACCCTCTTTTATCTCTCGTTGCAGTCAAGAGAAAGAATGCGCCGAGCCAGAAAATCACTAACAGAAAATTAACTTGACTACGCACCTATATAGACGCGAGACACACAACGGGGAAATTGGCCAGCCGCGGTTTATTATTAGAGAGCTCCTCCAAAAGAGAAAACTCTCTCCCTGCCGAAAGACGCCCAGCCGAAAAAGCGCGCTTTCTGCACGCTGCTATTTCTGCTATAAAAAGCCAACGCACACGCGAATGAAATAATACGACGTGAATAAAAACGCACGCGCACGCATACGCACACGCACACACACACACACACACAAATGCATGCCCAGCCAATCATTCTCTCTTATTCATCGCCACGTCATCAGCGAGCCCAGAGACATGTTCATCATACTCGCTTCAAATCAGAAAAATATTTATTTATTTGTATGAATTGACAGTCCCAGAGGTCGTATAATTATTGTTTGTATGTATTGTTCTTTTGGCATCCGATATTGTGCGTGCTTGCCCAACTACCAACTCCCCGACGTCGTCGATGGGTACCTGAACGACTGTATTATTACGTTTTGCAACTATAAAAAAATAAAACAAAAGCCCATTCTACAAGGCCCATTCTACTTATATGATCCCGTTCGTGTATTCGTGAGTACTATGTTGATTGTTGAATAACTTAGAATCACAAGTGAAATAAGTCTCATTGTTTAGTTCTGTAATTTTTATTTAATTTTAAGGCCGAACATTAAAATTTTTATTTTTCACTCATGTGATGTTATCCAAGCCATTATCGTTTTATAGGCTATTCTTTGTTTATTTTTTCTTTGCACAATTTCCAAATATCACAAATAAAATATCTCACATATAGGAGCTTATTTCATTCAGATACTGAGCTGTTCACTCTCGAATAGCATTCCCTTTCCACAATCTCAATTTTCTACTAATTCATTAAAAGGCAAAACGTATAACTCACTTTTAACAAAAAATTCGCTGTACCAAAGCTTTTTCGTTATTATTCTACTTTTTTCTCTAGTGCAAAGAGGCTGCGTATTCTGCTGATGCTGCTGCTGCTTTTTTGAATTTTTTCCTTCTTTACGCGATCCTCGCGTGGCAAGCTTGATTTAAAAAAAAATGCTTAGAGAGCCACAAACGACATAATGAAAAGATATACGTCGAGCTGATGCCGAAGGAATCGCGAAGGAGAAAAAGATATCGCATTAAAATTTTGCAAACTGCGCGTTTCATTTAATTAAATTCCAGAATTCATTAGCCTTTCTTATTAAGTTCACTACGAATCAAAGTAATCTTACTTGCGAAGCTATCAAGACTACGAGCGTTGTTAACAAGTAGTAATAAAACTGCTTTAGAATTTTTGCGCCGAGTCTATATAATTCATTCAACAGAAAACCTTGAAAGAACAAAGATATGAATTAACGTTTGTAGCTCGGACTTGGCAAAATAGTCGTTAGGTCTCTATTTATAGACTCTTTCGGTCACTCGGTAGTAATGAACGAGAGAGCCATTCACGCTGTTTATTTCATAATCGTTTGCCATCGTGCGAGCAATTAATAGTTTATTGCTGAAATTGCTCAATTCCTTAAAATTAACTTTTCACGTTGGACATTGCACAATTGGCAAAATGTATCAAGTTTCAGAAAGTATGATATCACAGATTTGTCGCCGCCACACAAGTGTTATTTATAGAATTTCTAGGAGCTTATAACTATCTAACAAAATAGCATTTTTTCTCTCGGCTAGTTCTTTCACTAGCTCATTAATTATTCCTAGTTTGCAAGAAAAAAAGATGAGAAGACAAGCTTAGTCGTTCGCGATTCCTCAAAGAGAAGCTCCAAGCTTAAAAGCAACCGAGGAAAAAAGCTCTCTTATCGGGCTCCGATCTCCATGCAAAAATATGGAGAGCCTTCTGCCACTGCAGTGCATAATCACTCTTCCGCTTTTCTGCTCACCCAATGAAAGAAAACAAAAGAATTGAGAGCGCACTAAAAAGAAGAAAGCATCACCGCCGAAATAGTTATACACAACGCGAATACGATATAAGTCCAATAAATCACGAATGGGAATGAACTTTTTTTATGATTAAATCAAATATAGAACGCGACTGCAGATATAGACGCTGAAAAAAAGAAAGCACACGAAAAAAAAATGTTTGTATGTAGGTGAGAACGATACCTCACATACCGTACGTGGGCCATAGGAAACTCGTTTCCATAGTACACACACCGGTGCGCATTTACCATGCTGGCACGTACCTGCCACTTAAGATACACTCGCGCGTCAGGCCCAGCATCATAGCGGCAGAGCTCAACAGGATACGCTACCTCACCAGACCCTCGTCAAAATCCTACCTCGAGGATTACCTGCAATCCAGGGATTACATTGTGAGTCGACATTCGTCGTTATTGTTTTTTGGTTTTTTGCTTTATTTGCACTGTGATTCTTTCACACGGCAAGCCTTCTTTTCTTTTCTTATTAGATCTCCGAGATAGGAGAACAAAAAATTAATTAAACTTTTAGAGTTGAGAATGAAAAAGCTTCTTTTGCTTAGTGCATTAGTTCGAGCGATTGAGATGGTAGTTGATTTCAATTAAATTAATTGCTTTTCAAGTAGAATCACGCTTTTTGCACAATTATTCTTGCTATTAATTTGTTGTATGAATAGCTCTCAAGATACGACGTTATTTTCAGAGATACTTAAAGTCTGTGTACTACAAGGTAATGTTTTTATATAAATTGGAAATCAATTAAAAACAGCAAAACACATTAATCAACAATTTTCGATAATCAACTTATAGTCCAATACACATACACACACTAAAATTTCATCGAAAATCCACATCATGTAGCTGTTAATCTGCCTTATCGAGAATGTATATAAAATTGTTATATAAAAATTACTATAAAACTATTGCATATTGCCAATTTCATTACTGCGCCCATGAATAATCATTTTTTAAGCAATTATATCATTTACATTTGAAAAATAAAATTTATCGAAAACATTGGAATTGTAATATGTGTGTAGTTTGCAAAAATTCATCGAGCTTCATATTACTGAATATTAATGAGAAAAAATTAAAGGCAAAATTATCTTTAGGACTTCGACGATGAGGCAAAAGATATCCGCGCCAGAACAGACAAACTTCTTCGCAAAGTTCACGTTTATGTACCCCGACCAACACTCAGGTAAACATCGTTTTTACGTCAATTTTACTTCTCAATAATCAGGTGTGCAACCCACTGTTATTCCGCAATAATGAACTCTTAATTTATTCAGACGCGTGATATTTAAGTAAATATTTTTAGTAACCATTGTAATGGACTTAAAAATCTGAAATAGAGCAAGCAAACGTCAGAGATCGTCTTCCAAAGGATTTTGTTAAGTCCATCTATTTTTGTACGTTTCCGGTCGACTAGAAATAAGCACGGTTATTATTGATGAGTGAGCTTTTGATCGAACGAAAACAAATACATGACTTCATTATTAAAACCATCACTGCTCCGAAACCGCTGTTCAGCTAAAGCAACTTATTATTGATTACTTAATGGACCATTAATCTGAAAGCACAAAGATCTATATTTATAACCAAGACTTCAAAAGAAAAAAAGATTATGATAAAATGCTCGTAAAAATGAACAAAATACTGATAACTTTTAGCGACTACGAAGGCGAAACCATCCCAGAACGTCTTCGCAGCGACGACTACGTGCGCCGTATAATAAACGCGAAGAACACGCGCAAAGAGATCGAGAGTTTGCCATGGTACTCGACTCCAGCTAAACGAGATATTGGACCTGGTCATCTTGCGTGCATCAAGTATGCTGGTGGTAGGCCCCAACCAAAACGTAAACCCTACTACACGGTAAGCGATCTTGTACCTGGTGATGTCAAGACCGACGTCAAGCTTATGAGCTACTACTCGAAGAATCGCAAGGCCGCCGAAGATGCTTGTGAGTATATGTTCCGAATTTTCTTTTTTTCTTCTTCTTCGCAACGCGCGGTTTATTTTTTACTCTCCTCACATCACTCCTTTTATCTTGATTCACCATCTATGATTGTTTAATGTTTTTTCTTCTTGGTCGTCGGAGTATCTCTGTTACACTTTCTACAAAGTTTTTTTTTTAATCTTGAGATTTGGCAGTTCTCTGCATTATTTGAGCATGAACTTACTTCGTTGTGGTTGTGATGTTGAGTGCTCTTTCTTTATTTTTAAAATTATAAAAATTTATTCAATGAAATAGGTTCACGCTAGTTTTCTTTTTACTAGCTCTCGTACACATATAAGTCTTAGATACAAAAAAGGCGGCCTTGAGACGTCGTCGTGTGATGCATTTTTTTTTTGTTTTTTGTTTTCTACGATATTTTTACTTTATTTTTCATTGTTTTTTACTCTATTACACATATTCCTATCTCACATGTTTATTTTTTGAAGAAATTTTTGTTTCCTTTTTGTTTCGTTGTTTTTTTTCCTTGTGTATGTGGCCAGTGTATTATTTTATAATTTTTTTTCTTTCTTTTTCTGTTATGTTTATCTTTGTTACTTTTCTGGCACTTGTCTTTAACAAATATTAAACTTCAAAGCAAAAGACATTAAAAATTAAATAAAAAGAGGAAAAAGCAAAATTTTGAATAGATCGAAAGAAAAAATAATCAATCGGACAGAAAAATGAAAAAAGCTGACCAAAGAGAGCACAATTGGCGGACACACTGGACATACGCAAGACAGTATCATATACAAAATTAAACAGAGAGCTAGAAAAGGTCGGGGCGCGCAGGCACAAATAAATGATGATAGAGAGAGCGTGGCTACGAGCACGACGGTTTTTTCTCCACGTTTCAGGCGGCAAGCCAATCTCCAAGCAAGCAACTGGTTGGAGAGTTCGCGTTCCCGAGCTGTACGAGGATCCCACTAAAGCAAAAAAATCTGGGGAAGAGGATACCGAGCAGGAGGACTGAGACCAAAAATATTTAACATCAATCGAACGTCACTTTTCAAACCCCGTCCGACCCCCCCCCCTTATCTCTCTTATTTAAAAAACCCCCACCTATAGTCCAGCCCAAAAAACTACCCATGAACGCGTACTAGCCACCATTCTTTCTTTACTCTTCACACTGACCAATTCATTTCTTTACTTTATTTTTTTCTCAGTTGCAAATAGACAATCTGTTGTTTATATTTTATTTTACGATTCTTGCGATTCTCACTGATAGATTTTCTTGTATAATATTTTTACATACAATAGGCATATGCATACGCACATTAGAAAAGTATGCATGAACATATAGGACAAAAGCTGACATTGATCACGACATACATTAAACAGAAATGTTTTATGAGCGATAGAAAATTTTGTTACACATAATACGACGACGTTACATATATATAAATAATCCACGTTATTACTTTCAATCATGAATTTCAACTAATTCATACTATAATTCTACAGTAGAGCTTGTTATTTTAATTTTCAACTGCGCGGACATACTTTTTACACAGAATCTTTGCTTGCATTAATTTGCCAACATTTGAATTTCATCTGTAAAATTATTATTTAAAGGGTGATGAAAAAAATTTCAAAACTAAGATCATCTTCACCGAACGAAACACATGAAACATTGTACACGACTCGGAACGAACACATTTAGGCAATTATACTAAAAGAAATAAACAAATATATTTTGAGATAATATTCTCTTGATCTTACTGTACATTCCCAGTAAATGTTATAAATCCTGTAAATATTCCTTATATAGATTTGAGGTAAGATTATTTAGTGCGTGATGCTTTAAACATCTAACGAGTACTTCCATCTCGAGTGCAAGAGGTAGAATACCATATATATATACTTAAAATTAAATATCTTTTCAAGATCATACAAAAAATTTATATTGAAAATAATTTATGTATGAAACATACAGTTTTTCTTTGCATAAAATCGAAGATAAAAAACATTTATAAATGAAGTGTTTATTAAAGATTATTAATTTTTGCTGTAAATATAAAGAACAATTTTCACTTTTATTCTCTTTCTGAATCTGTGTATTGTTTTTATAAAGATTGCAAATCGAAGTTACTCAGGCTCTGTTTTTCATTTTTTTAGTGAAATTACTTTTAAAATAATGTATACATTATAAAAAGTCTTTTCACGGTGAATAGCTTTTTTATTTATAGCACTCACATACCTTTATACTTAAAACTCTGCACTCGAGAGAGTTGAGCAAAGATTATATTCCCTATAACAAAAACAAAGTCCCAAATATATGTCAATGATTTCACAAAAAATTAAAGGACTCCGCTTAAAGATAGTTTCATTTTTATTTCAATAAAGGGCTAAATTGCTCTTTTTCTCGCTTGTCACATATGCCTCATTTACTTTTAAAATTCATTTACATGATCCACTCATAGTTTGTATACGAAACTCGTATATATATCACCGAACTTCCCCACCATTCTCGGCATACACGCCATCCTTTCCACACGCGACGAGAAACCAAAACTTCATCATGTCTACGTTTACATCGTAATTCAGTTAATATATATGCAAATGTTCGCAATGTCAGCATTCTTAACTTATATTCATCAAATTTAACCAGCTCTCACTGTCACGTCATTTAGCCGTTTGTGTATTTCGTATTTTTATTCCATAAAAAAGTACAAAAAGAAAATGATTACGTGAAGGTTGTACAAATTTAAAAAAAGTTGTAAATAAATATATAGAGTGCTACCTTCATAAATAAAATACTATATTTTTCGAAAAATATACCTTATTTTCTGATTTCAAAGCTTTCGTTTCAAAAAAATCTAATTTTCTTTCAATTTTACGTATTTAACTTGTTCGCTATACATTAACATCAACTGTGATAAACCAAGTTTTTATAGAAATTTATTTTTTACGCATTATTGTCTTAGCAAAAATACTATTTTAATGCTTTACTTAAAACAATAACAGAGCAACAATTTTCTTAAATAATTTTTTGTCATATTTTTTTAAATTTTGTCATAGTGCCAATATATGTTCTGCGTAGAGTACCCGCTAAAGAAAATTATAATGGTTAGTACCAAAAATTTTGCAATCGCATTTTCGAAAAGCTTCTATGCTTTCTGCTTCGATTATAAAAGATAATGATTCATTTAAAAGAAAACTTAAGAATAAATTATTTTGTCCACACAAATATATTAAAAATGAATGCAGTGCAAGTTGTTAATTACGTTTTCCCTGTGAACTGTTAATATTCCCAGTGTGCTTATGTGTTTAGCGCCTGCTCCTACCATAGTTGATTGGAATCATGAGGTCGAGCACGAAAAAAGTGAGTATTGTCTGCTATTTCAACTATAATATCAATACTTAAAAAGCTGACTTGTAAGAAGTAATATTTTCGTACTCGTTCAAATTAATCAAAAGCAATTATCTGCCGTGAAAGTATTTCAAAGTATAATGCAAGTATTGTTATCCTCAATAAAATGTATCAGAATATTCAGTACCCGCTTGCTTCCTTTTCTTAATGTACATGAGTGCAGCGACAATACAACGTTGTCGTATGTTGTTTATCTTCACATTTGTGTATAATGTTCGTAAACTAGAAACGTCCGAACAGCCGATACAACAAAGGAATGAGCACGTTGTAAAATCCAAAGTCAAACCCCAAGTTGAGGTCGATGTTGAAGTTGAAGTTGTGCAACCAGAGCCGGAAATTGAAACAGTTGAAGTGAAAATTCCCGCGAAGAAAAAGAAAGAAAAGAAAGTGACTATTGAGGAAAACAATGATGACGATATGGAGGCTCAGTACGACGAAGATGGCGGTATGTATTGATGTCCGGTTCGTTGTGTCAATATGGATACGTTTTATTCATATGATTCTACTCACCCCTTTTGTTTATCCATTTTTATTCTTTATGTTTCTCCTATATTTGTTATAATTTTATGATGTATCGTTTCTTTCAAGTTTTTCCATTTGTCATTTCATTCATATCATTTCATTTTCAATTATTCTATAAGATTCGGCACAATCAGAATACTGAAGGTTTTTCAAAAATATTTATTCTATATTTTTTAATGATTCAGATTTGTATAGAAAATTATAAATCTACAGAATTCATAAAAATCAAGTTATTCAAATGTTCTTTTTCATTTCAGTGAAGAAAGTTCCGGATGATGATACGATACAGAAAGTTCAAGAGTACCTGAATAAGAAGGCTGCTGAAAAAAAGTAATTAATCTTGTATGCTCATAATTACCATGCATGATTCACTTGAAATAAGCACGATGATTTTATCCTATGCTACTGCTTTCAGCATTTGCATTTAAAAAATAGGGTGTTATTTGGCTTTGAAAAATATTCATAAAATATGTAATTAGATTTTTGTACGTAATCGATCTTCTATTCCCGCTTGAAGTCTAGGTAGTTTAAATAACTACATTTTTTTTTAATTTTAACATCTACGTTATTAAATTTTTGAATAATTGGAAATAGTAATTTGCAAATATTTGAAAAACGCACAAAAAATGATAAATGCCAAACACTTAAATTATATGCTTGCAGACTGTGGATAAGTAAACAAACTTTAAGAGTGGTAAAATTACCTTTTATCTATTTTACCTTTGTATTCAATTACTTTTAATTAACCCTCTGCCTTAAGCTGGCTTGTTGACTCTCCCCTTTTCGATACGGAGCTTTTTATCCAGCTTCCTACTCGCACTTTAACACAAACACTGGAGAGTCTTAAACGTTTGCGAAGGAAGAAATTAGAAGCATACAGGTAATATATAATGTTAAGCTCCAATTTAAAACCTAAAATTCTTAATTAGTTGTAAAAACAGTAACAACTTTTGAACATTTTTTAATTATCCAATTATTGTCTTAAGATTACCTGCTAACACATTATATGTACCCTATGTTTCTATTGTTCGACAAATATCATTTGATGTATCTATCGTGTAGAAAAAATGGAGGTTTTCGAAAAAGTACAGAAATATTTAACAGGACGCATCAATATTGAGTACATGAAAAAAATCCGTAATGATTACCTGCAATTCCTTGCAATCCCTGGCATGCTTAATTACATCATTATGAAGTTGATTAATTTTAATTTGATCCGAAATTTTAATTACGAATAAACGATATGCTATATATCTGCATAGACTGGAGGAAGAGAAGCGAGCCTTTGAGGAGGCTGAACGTAAACGAATCGCGGCGGAGAAGGAGACAGCCAGACTAGCTGCTCTGATGGAAGAAGAAGCCAAGCGCAACGCCGAGATGATAGAGGCGGAAAAGCGAGAGCAGGAGAGGCAAGAGATTATAAGGAAAGCTGAGGAGGCTAGAGCTGAGGCTGAGAGACTCAAGGAAGACGAGAAGTAAGAATATAACCAAGCTTCTTTTTTAGCATCAGTTGCGCACAAATATTTTAGAGGTGTTTGAAGATGAAAAGCAGTTCATGCTCTTGTGTTAGCTTTAGTAAATTGTAAAATTAAAAAAAGTTTGTTCAGCCATAAATAAATGTATTGTAGAAAAGCGAACCTCACAGAACCTTTTGTACTATATTGTGGAATATGTAAATAACTGGTAAAAAATATTTTTGTAATAAGATAAAGAAATATGATAAAAAATTGTGTTTTCACATAGAAATAGTATAGCTGTGAATAATTGTAACATCAATTTCGTTTATATTGAACATCTTATCAGTAATGTAATAAAATATGTAACATGTCTACGTATAATGACAAAGTTTATAAGCTCTTGTAAACTTTTTGATAAGTGGATATACCAATTATTTGGGCTATGATTTCAGGTTAGTAAAGCCATATTTTGGTTTCTGTGGTTAAATGTCTGTATAGATTTTTTCTGTATTATTTTTACAGTGAAATATTTATTTTAGCACTTAAGTAACATCCAGTAATAATCATTGCACAACATAATTGTAGTCTGTTATGTACTGTCATAAATATGTTTATGAATTTTAAATGTTTAAAGAGCCACGTATGTATATAAATTATTGCATTACCTCGTATAATACTTCGTATAGCGTATAAATATACAAATTTATATCACAGATCATCTTCAAACATCAATAACTTATTTTAACGTGTAAAATTGGATGTATGATAAGAGAAATGTCGAAGTCGATAAGTCATAGGTGAAATCTACTGAGAATAATAATTACGTGAAAACTTCTAGATTATTCAATGAAGCTGTCGCACAGGCCATTCAAGACGAACTCGAACGTGTTGCCAAAGAAGACGAAGAAGCAAAATTAAGACAAGAAGAAGAGGAGAGAGAGGATAGTAAAATAGCAGAAGTTGAAGGTTCCAGTGATATTGTTGCCATTGAGCAACACTCTGAAGAACACTCAGATCATGCTAATTTGTCGGATCAAGAAATCGAGGCTAAACCTTACGAACTCGACCACGACGAAGATACTCAGGTATGAATTTATTCGATTGATTGCGAAATATTTTGATCCAACAATTTTTATAACAAAATTTGGGTTATTGAGAACCGTATAATTGAAAAAAAGTTAGTATCTTATAAAAAAATTGTTATTCTTAAATACCAAAAATATTTAGAACGTTCGTTACTATTTCATGTTGAAAGAATGCTCTTAAAGCAAATTTTTTTTCAATGAAACAATTATGTTTAAGGTCGAGGAAGACGAGCCCGAAGAACAGGATATTGAGGACCCATTCGTGAATGATGAAGGTGCTGCAATACCTGCTGATGTTGACGAGCCTGTACCCGACACAACGCGAGTAAAAGAACGAGGTTGCGCAATCGATGAACCAGGATTCGACTGGTCCTCCATTGACAACGAGCCCGAAGTGGAAGAAGCTTGCGTAGATAGGCAAACACCACAAATCGAAGAAAGAGAAGAGGAAGCCGGCAGCGAACAAGCACTCGAAGAAGTCGAAATATCAAGTCGACCAGAAGCCGACGACGTTCGAATTGAGGAAGCATATGAAGCGGATGAAATGCAAGTTGAAGAGACTCAGATAATCGAGGAAACTATAGAAGAGACGCACGTGGAGGAGGAGGAGGAGGAGGAGAAGGAGGAGGAGGAGGAAGGAGAAGAAACTAAGGAGGAAAAGACGCAAGCGGCTGAGGAGGAATCCGATAATGAAAAGCAGGAGCAAGTAACGGAATTTGAGGAAGCCAAGTCTGAGGACAAAACTTCGCACGAAGTTTCGGAGGAGGAAGAGAGGGAAGAAGAAGAGGAATAAACATTTTTTCATTCGAATTATATACATCATCGCGCCAACTCGATTTTTTCTAACATCCTAATATATGAATTCGACTCTCATTGTTGTTTTACTATTTTTTCACTTATTTATTGTTCGTTAATTATATATCTTGTACTTAGGTAACTATACGATTACGTACACAAAGTAATTTTGATAGTTTATTGATACGCAGAAAACGACTTTTTTTAGCAATAAGTTTACCTTGTGAGCGGACCAAAGTGATCGGGCCTAAGAGAACTTACGATATCTTTATTGAAATGTCATCAAATGTATACTATTTAATAAAGATGTCATGAGCAATTATTTATTATATAATGTTGAATGTATTATTTATTCAAATATATATATTTAACTTGTAACTCTATTTTTATAATTTTTTTATTTACGTTATACCTCAGTTATGAAAGACACAGATGCCTCAGTACAAAACAAGTTATATTTATATAAACCAGAAATAAAGTTTCATTCATTTGGAAGAAACTAATAATACACTGATATGATTATAACTTATACAGTTCATTTTTTTTTCAAAACAATATCGCAATATATTTTAATGTAACCATCCCGGAGATAAACAATAATTTCAACTTAATTGAAATAAATGGATTATTATTAAAGTAATAACTTTTTTAATCATGATTTTTCTGTAGATATTATAATATTATTTCCATCATCTTTATTAGAAAATATTCAACAAACTTTATATAAAATCAGTATTACAGCCCAAATATTTCAGATATGAATAACAGTCTACTTATTTGTCACTTTGATCACTTAGATTTCAAACTTGCATGTTGTGTTGCTGTGATGCTAAAAGCATCATCCTATGGCTTAATTTAACATTATGATCTCTTAAATACCTAATCAGATCAGCTTGCTTTTCTAGTAGTTCAGCCAAATTCAGTCCTCTTTGGTGATAGCCTACTTCTCCTGTGTAAGAATTCTGAGTGAATGACATTAGCCATTCTTCTCGAGTAACATCTGGTGGAGGTTTTGATCGATTGAATCTCCTTACTCTTTCTATAGAAAGTAAGAAGAAATTAATGTTTACAAAATAATTTTGAAAAATTGAATATTTATATATGTTTTAAAGGATAAAATGTAATTTTTGAATACTTACTAATATAATTTATGTAAACTGGCACAATGATAATTAGCTCAAAAGTTGTGAGTAGTACAATATAATTTAATGGTGTAAACCATTGAGAAAGTTTACAATAATCTTCATAATTTGATTGGTGACTCTGATGTAAGATGACAGATAATAATAAATAAAACGTATTCCATAAGGAGGATATAAACAGTGGTGTTCTGATATGTTGATTAGTGGATTGATAGAAATCCAAATATCCACATATTCTCAGATTATGATGCCGTGATTTCACTAAATGATCTACTATCATGATGATGAGCCAATAAGCACAATGAAGATAAAGCAATATAAAGTATGTTTCACATTTTTTTGTTTCTTCTGGCCATATTGATACAAATATGATGCCTGTTATTTCTAAAGCAACCTGTAAATTCGATATAAAAATTTTACACATGTGAATTACTAAAAAATAAAGTTATATTTTATAACAACTTCTTACTCCACAAAAAAGAGGTACAGAAACCATAGGAATGGTATCTAGTTTCTTAAAACTTTCTTGTTCTTGAGAGACCAAGACTGGCTGGAGATATTCTTCATCATCCATGTTTAATGATGGATCAAAAAATACAGCTCCCTGAAACTGTAAATGGATTATAAATATATAAAGACTTTTTAACAGTATTCAAAATTAAATGTTGCTAGATATTTTTAATGCCACAAGTAATTTGTATCAATATTGTACTATTGGAAAAAAACACCAATTATTTACTGCCTACGAAGCATGACATCAGCACTAACAATATTTTATCAACTTTTATGGATTGCCAAAATGCAGGGATTTTAACTTTTTATAGATCAGAAAACTGAAATATAAATTTTGAAAATATTTTGAACTGTACATAAGTTAGAATCACAAGCACAAAAAAAAGAAACATTAATCAAACATTATCAAGCATGAAACACAATTGACTACTATTAACATTATTAATTTTCATAGGTTAAATTATTTTAAAAAACAGTAAACACGTTCAAGCACACAGCTTTTAAGAATTACTTACACTGCCAGAGGTATTTAAATGACGTGTGAGACTGACCATTCCCCGTTGAGTAACAAAGGGAAAAATTAGTTTTCAAAAATGACAAACAAACTATAATACCACATATCACTTTCTAAAAATTTGACATATACTATATTTTTATGTCAATTGTCATGTCTCACTCTATTGTTATTTCTAGTAGGTGTTTTTTATTCGTGCCAACTGTGCAAATCCCGTTTCGTATTCTTTTTTTTAATTTACCTACATTTACTTATCACAGCCACTCGCAGCTCGATCTGACAGACACAATAAATAAACTAAAAAGACATTTACGTTCTGGGAACTAGGAAGTGGGAAGGCATCTGATCGGAACTGAACTATGACGTATTGCAAGTATTGTGACTTATGATTTGTGAGTCACAGTGTCACTGAGTCACATCATTCCGACAAACTGAGTTGGTCACAAAGAAACTAGCGTGGTACTTTTGAAATCAGTCCTTATAATTTAAAGGAGTATTCAAGCTAGTGAATAAATTGTATTTTTATAATAAAAATTTACAAAAAAATTAATTTTTAATTTTCATAAAAATATTATTTCTATTACTTTTAGCTTAATTTAAAATGAATCATAGAATAAATATGTATAAGTTGAATTAAAGCACTGCCTTATAGTTCTGAACAAGACTATATATTGACAAAAAATTTAGTTTACAAACAAAGCTTACTAAAATCAAACAATAACAAGTTTAATTATTTATTTAAAATTATTTTCAATCTTTTTCAAATAAATATTATTTAAAAATATGATATGTTTTAATAATATATTTTTTAAGTTTTCTACTTTTTAGTGAATAAAGCAGTACCTATATATATATATATATATATATATATATATATTAAAACAACAGATTTTATAGATATACATCTATAAAATTGTAGTGATCCAGACATGTTTTCATTTCAAAACCATTATAAAAATAAAAAATAGATAAATATGTACAAAAACATAACTTTCTACCTAATATATTGCTGACAAAACCTAGCTTTAAAAATTGTATTCGAGCACTTTGCATTCATTCTTTTACAATGTTGTTAGATAACCTAATTTTCGATAGCAGAGTCAAATTTGTATGATACGAAGACCAACGTAAGTTAAAAAAAAGCATCGTTATGCACTTACATTTTTTTTTCTTCTTTGTAAGTGCCAGAGGAGTATATATTCAACAGCGCGGCGTCTGCGCGCTTGCAAGTTTGCGCACGTGGAAAATTGAAGAGCAAGAAGCAAAAGCGGTAGTCGCGAGCTTGCAGGCAGTCTTATGTGCCTTAAGCTCGGCGCACGTTCTCGCACCTCACCATTCTCCAGAGCGCGCGAAGCAATACTTACGTTATATCCAGATAAATCGTCTTTTCTTTTTTATCAAGCTCAAAAAGGATTTACTCGCTGCCTCATCTCCAATTATATATTAAAGTGACCGACAGCACTTCAGGACCTTCCTTACTTGGCTTTTATAGGAAGCAAGTTTTCAATTAACAGTTCGTTATGAGATATAAAGTGCAATATAAAATTTAAAAAATTCGGTGACGAAAATCATACGTGGATGAATAAAATGTAAAACGTTTCTGTGTATTAACGAATCCGGCATATTTATTTGTAAGTATAGTATGACTTATCTAGCCATGGACTATTTTTCAAAATCAAACTGTAATTCCACTTGAAGAGTTTGCGCAGCTGACATAGTTCTACTATAGACAACGACCTCTTTCTGACAAATTTAATAAGTTTTTTTATTACTTTAATGAAACTCTGTCATGCTTCTTTGGGGAATGTACTTCTAATGATTAAGTCTCGACGAAACGTTAATTTCACAGTCGCTCTAATGCAGTTGAGCGTGCAATAAATATTATCCATACGGAAATAGTTTCGCGAAATAACTTTTCTTTAATGCCCGAATCTCAGGGAATCGCTATAAGCAGTAAAACTTGAAGCCAAATCAACCGCAGAAATGAGCGAAGGTCAAGGCGCTTCGCAAAACCCGACGGAAAAGGCAAAGCAAGATGCCTTGTTCGAGGACCGCGAACCAAAGAAAATAATCCGCATAATCACAGTGACGGCTTACATGTGCTCCGTGTCGTTCGTCGGTGTGGTACTCAGCGGCTATTACATTTTCTTATGGAATCCACCAAATCCAAGGCTCATGCACCAGCAAGTAGCTCATGCACATCATGAAGCTCGGGTCGATTACCTTGATGAGCCGCCCGGTTTCACAACGATGAATGCTGCCGACCCTAATGTATTCGACCTTTTCAAGCATGCGAGTCCTGGTGCTGACACGCTCAAAACGCGCAGGGAGATTGTTAAGAACGTTAATGCCATTTTGAGCGCTAATTTCGAAAAAATTAAGTTCACCGAGACCACTGGCAGTACCGAAGCTCCTAAAATATCCAAGCTCAACAACAATATTCAGTAAGATTCAGCGATAATATGTTATTTTACATTTTCAACAATTTTATTTCTTTTCAACAGCCTCAGCAGCAGCAGTTTTACATCGACCCAACCCGCTGAGTATTCGTCTACTGCCAGTGAAGCCTTTTCTTCGGTATCGCCTGAAGAGAACGAAAAATTCAATAGCGAAGCCAGTGAGGATTCAATACTTAACGATAAAACTACCACAACGGAATCGACATTAACGTCAACTCAAACTTTACCATCGCGACGAACCAAGCGACCTGGCATTAAAAAGCCACATCAAACGCCATTTGCACTCAAGCATTTGGAAGTGCCGATAAAGTTAGAACCCATAAGACGACGTCCGATTCGATTTAGCAGTACCACGATGAAAACCGACGGTTCGAATACTTCAGATAGTAGTGAAGGTTAGTCGTAATAAACTTTTTATATTTCAGAAATCCATGGGAATAACAAATTAATAAAATCCAGTCAGACGTATACTCAAAGAATAATTGTAAGCATATCCAGAAAAGTAACAGACTTTGATAAATCATCAGACTCATCGGCTTAGGTATACACAAGTCACTCCAAAACTCCTCCTCAAAATAGGAAATATCTCTCGAAAGAAATTATAGTGGGAAAAAAGAAATGCAGTATTCCGGTACTTATCGTTTGTGTAGATAACCGCGAGATTAAACGAACTCGTCGATACTTAAATGCCATAAAAGAAAAAAGAGCTTTATATAATTTTGAGCTATCCGCTCAAAATAGTTTATTTACAACAGCTACGGAAGTCTTGAATACTATTTTATAACTTTCACTGATGAGAAAGTAGCAACGTATACGAAAGATGCGTGATGTATGTACGTTTGAAGTTTTCGAGGCCTTCCAAAATGATGTGTTATTGAGTTTCAAAAGATTCGTAAAACTAGTCGAAACATTCATCTTTAATTTTCATGTTTATTAAGTTCGGACATAAATTATACTATAGATCATAAGATGTAAGGTATTGAAAGTAAACTTGGATTAAAGGATTACGGATTTAGCCTAAATGAATTTTCTTGACGGTCAGATGATTGGAAAAGATTGAGCACAAAGGTAGATGGTATTAAGATAAGCCAAAGTAGAGCGATGATGAAAAAAAAAAGTGAGAAAGAACAAATACGCACGTAGAGAGACAGAAAGGAATAAGCTTGTGTAGGATTTAAGATCAAGTAAAGGTTCGAAATACAATAATCAAAGCCATAGAAATGATGGAAAGTGAGGGAGGGACTGAATCATGGTAGACCAATTATATGCCAGCAGGTTCGCGTAATAAGCGGGACAGGGTCGCCAGGGCTTCGCTTCGTATCTGTGAGAGCTTTGTTACATCACCGCCTCTGACTGTCTGCAGAATACCAATTATACGTATATATCTATGTACACTTTGCTTTCCGCAGAAATGTTCGTTTCAGTGATATTCACTTCATAATGAGTTCGAGCTTAATTTTCATTTTTACATTTGGAACTGCGTGTTTTTCTCCTTAGTCGAAAAATGGGAACGTTTCCTTTGTTTTTATTCTTTCGCTCACGCAATACACAAAGATACAGTTACACGCAGAGCTCTGTAATTTTCGAAATTACAAGAAACGAAAGTGAATTTCTTTTTTTTTGTTGTTATATAAGCCTCGACCCGTCACCATTACATTTAAATAAAAGCTAAATTCAATTGTAGGAAAAGTATATACGGTTCAGTATTTTCAATTAATTTAACTTGAACAATGTTCTAAAACAAAAAGTAAAGCTTGTTCCAGTAACAACGAATGCTCTGAAAACAAAGGTGCGGTGTATAAGTCCCTCTCTCTCTCTTCCTCACTCCTGCAATAACGCAAATAACTAGTTACGCAGCAGTGGCTTTCTTTTATTTCTGTGCAAAGTACATTTTGTTATTGTTTCAGAGAAAGAAAAAGAACGAAATTAAACGAGCAACGCTCTGTCGAGAGAACGTTAATTATTGAATTTTTTGTTGAAAAATATTTGTTTTTCGACGTTCGACGAATAAAAAAGCGACTTTATAATACGAAGAAGTCAAAAAATTCCATGTATGTATTTAGTGAGTCGGAAAAAAATTTCAACATTTAAAAAGAATGAAAATAAAACTAGGTTAATGAACACTCGCAATTAATTGAAACGTCTTCACTTAACTAAGAAGCTTTTTATAAGCTTCAACTCTCGGATGAGTAGTCAAAACATTATGAAATTTATTCCACCTATTTTTTATCTTTTATTCCAAAAGATAACAATGCAAACATAAAAAATTGTCGAGAATCGTAATATATTTTCTTTATATCAACGTTTGTCTGACCTGACCACTACTGAGAGTAAAAGAATACAATTACAGAATACTCATCATTGAATTAATCACCGGATTAGTCGAACAAAATGGAAACTTCAACAAGTCAAGTAAAAAGCTAATTCATCCATCTTTTTGATAGTAAAAATAGAGTATTGATTATTTTTTCAATTCCCACATTTGTCAACAAAATGAATCATATCCTGTGCATAGAAAAACGTGAAAAATGGATATACTCGTTGTTTACTCGACTTGTGGCTGACGTTATATATAATTGGATATTCTATCAAGATTCCTCAAATAAATGCTCGTTATCTATATAATACTAAACAATAGTATAATGGAGACCAGTTTAATTACAAATAATATCATAGAAATTATTCCATCTCTTATTCTATTGATCCGATGATAAGTATATTATAGAAAATACAAGAATCACGCGCCGGTACGAGCAGTTTGTCGCATTAAAGCGGCTGTCTGTCCATTACCTGCCTTAATCCTTATTGATCGCAAGAGAGACAGAGAGAGAAAGAGAGACGCAAACGGTTAGAAATCTAGGAGCTAGAACAGGAAAGAGAGAGAGAGAGAGAGAGGAATGAGCAAAGGCCGCCCGTAAACATTTGGATGTGTCAAGGCCCTGAGTGCCGGAAAGCCGGTCGTGGTATCGTCCGTCGTTCACGGTGCTTGCGCACAAGCTCGTGCGCGCCTCCAGTATTTCGGTACCGTAACTGTGTGCTTGGTTGCCCTGTAACTGGATATTTTTTTGTACTTATTGAACGGATGGTTGTTTCAAATTTCTCGTTATGAGTATTAATTTGATTAAACGCATTTACCAAGTCGATAGAAAATCACTTATCCGTCATTGTTCGATAGATTAAAGTACACTTAAGGAAGTATTCTGTATGAAAAAGAATTAAAACTGCAAGACGGTCAAGTCAGAACGTAAATTTTTGAAATTTTCGAAAAAAAAAATAATAATAAATTGGAGTTAAATGCGACTATCTTAGAAAATTGTGACGAAAGCTCCAGCTACAGCCCTGCTCCAAAGCGCAAAGCTCCCACATAGCAGGCGCACACATACGCAAACGATCCGCGCAGTCGCAATGGCGCAGATGCTTTTCCTCTGTTAACTTAACTCGTTTTCAGTAGGAGCTGTCGAACCTGTCGGTGCAGCTCATCCCTTCAACGTGTCTTCCGTGAAACAAGGAAGCCTGACAAAAAGGATATACACGCATATATACACGCATTCGCGTTCGTTCGTCTTCCTCTGACATAAGCCATCCGCGAGTGGCACGTCACGCGAGCATTCGAAGATGGGCGCAAGCAGCGCGGACGAATATTTATCGGGGGAATTCGGCAGAGTTGCACGATAGGTCATTGATTTGGCAGAGAGCGAGAGCAGTGTGTGAGTGGTGCGCGCAAGAAAGGAGTGTGCACAAGTAAATATCGACATAGCAATAAGTCTGCGCTGATTTTGGCAGCTGCTCTTGGGTAAGATTGTTACTCTCGTTTGCTATTATGGCCTATTTGTGTCACGCGAGGGTGATGGATGTTGCTTTGCTACGGTTCGTACAAAACTCCGTTGTGGGATTAATCGCGCGAGTTCCCTCTTGATACAACCTTGTTTACATTGATCTTCGGATATTGTAATACAGCTTTGCGAGGGACGCTTTTTTAATATCTAATACGTTGATATTTGCAACGTATTTTCATTTTCGTTACGTATATTTTTCTCGTCGACTTCTCATTTTTTCAAAAGGTGATGAAGCGCCGCGCTCCTTGCTTACGTCACTGCGCTTCAATTTTTTTCACTTAGGTCTTCAACGATAATTTCCAGTTTCGTGCACTGAAGCGCTTTACAACAATCTTAAATTGAGAATGAGTTGCTACAAGCCAACGCGAGTCGACGGAAGAAAAATATACGTTAGCTTCTGATCTCAATAACAAAAGCTATAACGAGTCAGCATTGTGTGTATACGATCGCAGCGTACTGTAAACCATCAAAGATAAAATTATCCTCTTCAAACCCAAACAATATAAAAAGTTTAATACTTTGTGCTGACTCGAGCGACTCGCGTCTTCGAATATAATTTAAACGTTTTACTAAAGCATTCGTTTATTATTCGAATATCAAGCTAAATAAAGATCATGCTTAGCCCAAGCGTGCAATTTTATTCGCGAAGAGTGCACACGTAAACGTGAAATACGTAGTAGAGCTAAACCACATGAGTGGCTAAACGAAGTACATTTGCATACCTTATCTGACCGGACTTGCTCTACTTAAAAATAAATCGATGTATTATCACGAAATCTAAATACATAATGGCGACCTTCTTTATTAAAGTATATTTCGAAAATCATTGCACGTAGCTGATTAAACGTGAGACAACATCCAAAGTCCTCGCATGGCAAAACAGAAAAGAGTAGCAGAAAAAAAAAGGAGTATGAATTTCTGGGGTGCAGTCATATAATGCAGATACCACGTAAAATGAGCGCGCAGAACATGATGGCGAGTATAAGTCGCACTCTGGGTACTAGGCATGGCGAGGAAAAAGCAGCGAACGAGATCAAATTTGCCAACGAGGAGAGCAAAGACAGATTGTACGAGCCAAAGCACAAGCAAAAAGTCGTCCGCGTGCTTACAGTCGTCGCTTACATTATCTCCGTTAGTCTTGCCGCGATAGTACTCTCGCTTTACTACATGTACATATGGGATCCAACTGATCATCGAAAGTACACAGCTAAACAGCGTCCACACGATCATTCGAAGACTCCATGTCCTGAAATCGTTACTCCAGTTATTCAGGCTGAAATTACAGCATCGCTTGCGGAAAAGTTTAATGGTAAAAATAAATGATGAGTCATACTCGTTTTTATCGATTTAGCAATTGCTCTTACTATACTTTATTACGATAGTCTAGGGAAAAGGCAACTTTATTACTGAATTCTTTACTGAAATGCTTACAATGTTTTCAAGAATAATTTGTAATTACGTCAAGTATATGTCTGACTAAATCTAACTTGTTTTACCTTACAACGGTATATTTCTGTTATCAGTATTATTTCCGTATTGATATAAATTACTAATTATTATTTTACTCAGTGCATCATTACACTTTATAAGATCATGTAAAATCAGTTCTGATGATCAGCCAATCAATCATTTGCTCACAGGCACACTATCGGACAACATAGCAACAGCCGTAACGGCGAGCAGCTCAGATTCCTCGGAGGTATACGAGAACGCGAGTCCTCGGCACGTGGCCAAGAGTCTGTACAAGATACTGACCGATCCGCCAGCGAGCGGCAGCCTACGGGACATAGATTACTCGAGTTCCACGGATTTACCACAGATCTTCCCCGCAGTTCCGCATGCCAACAATAATGACGACGATTATCACGACGCAACGATAGCACCCCTCGACGACATCATCGACGACTGACTCTACGAGGTCGAGGCACGACGCAGACGTCGTCGTCGTCGCCGTAGGACCTACGTTTTTTCATAAGTTTTCTAATTACCAATTTTAAAACATGTTCATCGACTCAATAGTCCATTTATACTTTAGATAGGCAAATTCGTAACGAGACTTTTTGTCGATCCGAACTTCTTTTTATGTTTTAATACGAGTCGAATGTACTTTCGATTGCATTTCTTTATAGCTTTGTATACGAATATGTTGATTCAACGTATATTGATATTTTTCATTTTTATGCAGACACAGACTTGAATGTCGTATTATAACTGTATGATATGTAGTAGAAATAAATATGAGAAAAATTATTTCCAGCAATAAGATTTTTGATTATAGACGTATAATCAATGTGCACTGTCTTCAACAAGCTGTTAATTTTTCTCGTATTTAATCATATTGATTCTAAATCAATTACTATATATAATGCATATATCGACCATATAATAAATTTTACGTAATGTTATAAAGCAAAGTCTTGACTACGAATGTTTAATATCTTATAGAATTTAGACTTTAAACAACAAAAGTGATACTTATGGTCGTTAATGTATAAAATCTATTAATAATAAAAATACATTATTTATTATCCAAATCAGTTTATTATGTACAAAATAGACATACTATACAAATAATTATTTTTCCGTCATAATCATGTGTACAGTTTTCTCAGAGTTTACCATTTTACTTGCTCTTTCGCTACCGACAATAGCCGAAAGTGGTAAAATATCATATTTACAATAGATAATGGTAACAGTCATGTTGCTTGCTGAACCAGACTTAGGATTTTGATAAGCCTCTTGCAACAAATTACACATCTCGCTATAAAAGTGTGAAAAAGCTGGAGGAGCGTAAAATATAATATGCCTGATTCCCTTAATACGTATTCTGTGATAAAAATGAAAACGTTCTGTGTATAAAAGACAATGTGCGTCACTATGGAAGAACATATCTCTGGCTCTCGCGACTTTGGCCGGTTTTGAGTATTCGCAAATTTGCACAAAGCTTAATTCCTCTTTCCTGAAATAATTGCGAAGCTTTACGTAATCGAAATAAGACGGTACAAAAATTAACGTATGATTCATAATACTATCTCTGTACTGTGGTAATATTTTAGTAATGAAAAATTCAAATCTTATATCTATAGCTTTAGAATAATCATTCACATTAAACCTGTGAAAAACTTGTGGTATTTGAAGAATAACTTGTGCAGCCGAGCCTACCAATGTAGGATTCACTACTTTTACTTTTCCTGCATAATTGAAGCATTTTTTATTAAATATGCCATGAATTTCCGGTAGATGAATATTTGAAAAAATCAATGTCTGTCTATAATATTTACTCCAACCATTCACACACCAACTTCTTACACGCCCAAAATCTATACCATGAGAATTCTTAGGCTGAAGATGCATATGTTCTAAAATGTGAAGAAGATGGTCCCAATTTTGCATGAAAAAGATTTCCATTTGATCCATGATTAATAATTCTATAGAAGCAAGAAAATCATAATCTCTTTCTTCCTCTCCTTCAGCTCCAATAGTCATTCTTAATCCTAGAACGGATGAAATTATTATATCGGATGAATAAAAATCTGAATACAATTTCAAAGCTTTTTTGGTAATTGATATTCCAATTTTAAAAGTATCATCAGTATTTCCTTGAAAGGTTTGTTCATAATCTTCTGGTTTTGGATTTTTTTTAGGCATAATAATCTTGCTACCTCCATAATCTTCCATAAACCTCTTTTTGTTGATTACAGATCCACCTTTATCTTCACCTATAAAAATTGAGATAAGTATTTCTACAATCTTCAAACATGAATGTCTGAATGGCACAAGAATTAATACTTTTGGCCTGACAAGTCCTTGATCTCTATATTCCTCTGGAATTTCACCCATGTCTGTTAATTTTGCTTTCTGAATCTTTGCATTGTGGTGAAGTATCTTTGTTCTATTTTTAAGTATATGATTAACCACATGTAGACAATAGATGAATCTTATTTGAGATTCATTAACAAATGTTTTTTCTGCATAGAGTAAATCTTGATAATTGTTAATTATTGAAAACAATTCTTTCTGAAGAGGGCTCAGTGGTTTAGGATCTGTATCCAAATCATCTTTTATATTTTCATCATTTGCTCTGGTAATATTACCTTGTATTGAAGATTTTACATATAACTCATTCAAATCAATTTTTTTTATAACCTGAGGAACTTTACCATACTCTGCATAACATTTATTGTCAAGAAGAGTAGTTTTTATTTTTTTTGCTATTGGCTCATCTAATTTTGATTTTACTTGTGGTATTTGATAAACAGCATTGCCCAGTACTGACCATTTCAATGTTCCTGATTTCAAAGATATAGGTACAGTAGTTAACGTTTGATACAACTCTGGATCTAAATCATTCCGAAAATGTATGGTAAATGGATCACGTACATGACCAGCATCTTCTCTAGCAGTTTCATCATCTTCTTCATTATTCTCAGGTACTTCTATTTCAATTTCTTCTTCCTCTTTAGTTTTCCTCTTACTTAATTTATTATTTACATTCCCATTCTTTGCATCAAAATTTTCAACTACAACTTTACCATCCAAATTTTCATCAACATCATCACTATCTAAATCTTCATCATCTAATTCTCCTTCACTATTAATTTCATCTTTCCAAGCTTCTCCTTGTTCATTTTCATCCATTAACTTATGTTTTGTTAAACCCTCTTCTACTTCTTCGTCATCTGAGCTTTCAGACTCAGACATTACAGAGACTGTTTTAGAAGTTTTGTTATCGGAAAATGTTTTAAGAAGATCATTCATTGGATCTTCCTCTTCTTCTGACGATGTATCATTATAATACATTTGTTGCTTTGTTTTGTATTCTTCAAGAACTTTGCGACGATTTTCAATTTCTTCATTTTTAGCTTCTCTTTCTTTGATGTAAGAAGTAGTTCTAATGTTGAATTTTGGTTTCCGCTTTCGTTTCACTGGCTCTTTCCGAGAACGAGAAAATTTTTTTCCACGTGGCATTTCTGAATGATAATTGCAATAAACATAATTATTAGTCTGAAGATATTTTCAAAAATAACAAAAATTATTTACCTTACTGTTTTACATACAAATTTGTATCATCTTACAAGCCAAATCCTCACGATAAATTACTAAACATATCCACATGGAAAGTGTGTTTATTTGAGGTTAAGTTATCTGCGAATTTGTAAATACAGAATAAGATGGTAACATTGAGGTTTACTGTGTAAGTAGTGCCAATTTTAGGACATATTCTCAAATATCGGCTGTCCAATTCAGGAGCAAATATAATACAAGTTATTTTACGGTTCAAGCTTAGTCTGGATCATAAAATACCGTCAAACAATATTTGTTTTGTATTAAAAATTTAGTAAGGTATTGGAGTTACGCAACAATCGCAAACTAGTGTTGTTATTGTTAAACAAACAAAAAGTCAAAGCCCGCTATTAAAATGACTACTATATGCAGCAAGTTACATTTAAGTTGTAAAAATTTAATATTACATTTTGATTGTCACAGCATAACGTACGTTATAATCCTTTAAAAAATGTTAAATTTGCAATAGCTTGCAGATCTGCAGAAACGGATTCCTTTAGTGTGGTAGTAATGGATACATATACGCGACGTTATTCCTCGTCGCATCTTTAACGTGATATAGGGATATTTGACTATCTCTAGCCAATTGTAGTTTGGCCATTTTCACTCTTTCCTTTCCTTTTCTCTCTTTAACTCTTTCTCGCTCCGAAACATGGTGATATGTTGCGCGCGCATCAATAACATAAGCGCACAACGACAACGGTGAGGTGCACGATATATAGCGAACCGAAGTATACTATCGCACATACGTATGCACGCATATAAGTGAACACCAACAAACGGTATCCTCTCTCTTCTTTCTCGCGTCCCACCCGCCCCCGCACACTTACACATACTAAGCTACTATTCACCGTACTCACGTAATCTTAGGCACGTGTGCGTATAACTCGAGCATCTACATCTATACTTGCACATGTATATAGTATGGAGAGAGTAAGAGAGAAAAAGAGTAAGTACGGGGAGAGACGACGGCGACGACGAGGAATTGAGGAGAGGTGGGACAAACATAGCGAAATATAAGAGGCTCAGAGTCTCGCGTGCGAGAAAGAGAGAGAGAGAGAGAGAGAGAGAGAGAGAGAGAGAGAGAGAGAGAGAGAGTAAGAGAGAGAAAGACAGAGAAAGGAAAAGATAGAGAAGGGAATACACATAGAGACACAGACATAACCCGTGCAGCACTCTCGTTCGCTCGTTGCTCGTGTGGTATCAGAGTAATCTCTAGTGGTGTGTATCAGTGTGGGCTTGCGGGTATAGTGTGTAGGACTGCGATCTCGTCGTCAACGATGAGCAACTTCCCGTGTCAGTGGCGCGTGTGCTCTTTAATTGCCTGTACTTGGTAAACCTGTCGACGACAACGAACTACGTGGACGACAACATTGTGTGTCGCCTCGTGCATGCTCTAACGTTATCTCTCAAACAAACATTGGAAATCCTCATCGCGGCAGTTCGTCATCATTAACGAAGCCTTTTGCTTTCGCGGACGTCGATGCATATAGCGGCACATCGTCTTCATCATCACCGCTGCTGCAGCCACCGCCGGATTTCGTCTTTGGTAGCAGCGCCAGAGAAAAGAAAAAACAGCGCCGGCACGCCGCTTTGCTGTTGCTGTTGCCGCCGCCACCGCCACCGCCACCGCCGCCACCTCATTTTTAATAGAAGCGGGTCTCTCCAACAAGGCTACTTCGGTCCTGTTGAAAAGGAATCAACAACCGCAACACAAGACAACACTGCTGCAGCAGGAAGTTGCCGGGGACACACTCACTACGGCTGCTATTGCTGCTGTCCTGTTTACATTCGCCACGGACAAGTGCGGTAATTAAGAGCAATGCCTTCGTGCACTATTTTTTCTCTCTTGCTCTCATCTCTGCGCCCGCGATGAACGTGCGTATGCGAGAGAGTCTGTGCAATGATGATGGTCGAGTATTGCGAGGATTCTTTTTTTTTTAACTGTACTGAGCCGACGTAAACAAAATTTCGCTATGTTTGCATCTTCGTTGCTGACAATCGCGAAATTTTCAACTATATGCTAACTATACTCGCTTAGTTGCCTACTTAGCTTTGAATTCGACAATTCGATTAAAAGATAGTATATGCAAACAAATAAAGAAAATGTTAAGTGTCTTTCGCAAATTACTTGTTTTGAGCTGTTGAAATTGCAAGTTATTGTCTAGGGGTGAGGCAGGTTAGATTACAAAGTAAAAAATTAATCATTTTTCTCTTACAATTTACTTATCTTGCTCTATAAACTCTGCTGACACACAGTTATGTTACACAGTCTAAAGAATGCACACAAATACATTGATTTTCTTGTTCGTATTAGACATACATGTTGCGATTGAAATTTTTAAAGAGTTTATATATTAGTTGTATTGAATGAAAGACTGTGATGGATAGTCTAATATAGATCATATTTATTATCTATAAAAATGTTTATTTGAAATGTTAAATATTTTTCTTGTGTTTAAAAAAAAACAATATTCATAAACATGTACTTATAGGTAATTGCTGACAGTCCGGGGTGTCTCTGATGCACTCCTTCATTGTACCACAGCTTGTCGTAAGATGGCTGTGCAGCTGGATAGTGGAGGGAAAGATGATTTGAAAACACAATTCCTCACACGGGAGGGAACATACAAGCTAATGACCCTGTCGGAGTACTCAAGGCCAAATAGAGTAGGCTATACCAATAGTCAGGGAAGCACCTCCGTCAGGGTTTCTTTTGTTTCGCTTCCTGATCCTGCTGATCCCAATGGCACACAGGGATTGGGTGATCGAATGTGCTTTAACTTTGGGAAAGAACTATATGTGTATGTCTATAGAGGGGTTAAGAAGGTAAATAATTATATTCAATATACATTATGCATAGAATAATAATCAGAATTCATAAATAGAAAAATTACCAAGATTTTTTATAAATTTTATTTAGAATGACTTGATACAATTTTTTATTTAAAACTAAGACTTTTATGTAATATTTTTAGGCTGTGGATTTAAATAAACCAGTGGACAAAAAATTATATAAGGGAACTAATCCTACATGTCATAATTTTAATCAAACAACCGCAACAGCTGAAATAGCTCCATTATTAGTTGGCTTTTCTACAGGATTGATACAATTAATAGATCCTATTAAGAAAGAGCTAAATAAATTATACAATGAAGAGGTAAGTGTTTTTCACTGCATAGTAACTCTCATTGTTAATATTGATATATTTTCCTTATTTCAAATTGTTATCCATTTATTAATGAAAGAAAATTACTAAAATATGAAAGTATAATTAAAGTTTAAGGAAAGTTTTAAAATATCAATATTTCAATTCTTATAATTACAGCATATTTATATCACACAGTCCTTAGAAACATTTGATATTTATCAAAATAAATTGAGACTACCCACTTGCAGTAGATCTTGGTTAAATGCAATTATAACTCAATCAAATAATTAAGTTTAATGAACAGATGATTGCATAAGGCTGAACTCTTAGTCTTTTAAGTACTGTATCAAAGAATTTCAAAATACAAATATTATGAATTTATAGAAATATTCTACAATCTTCAGAACAATATTTTTGATTTGATTGTATATGAATGCAAATTAATTTTTTTCAAATATTCATCCATTTTTGTTTTTTGATGTACTTGAACAACTGTAGAATTTTATATTGGCATGAAACTAAATTTTCTTTTTAAGAGCTTCTTATTTGACATGGATAAATGGAATTTTATATTGATCTTTTTTATTTCAGAGGCTAATTGATAAAACGAAAGTAACTTGTATAAAATGGGTTCCTGATTCAAGTAACTTATTTTTGGTATCTCATAGTTCAGGTCAACTGTATCTATATAATGAAGAACTTGTGTGTGGCACAACTCCACCTCATTATCAACCATTCAAATCCGGTGATGGTTATGCAATACACACATGCAAGACCAAATCCACAAGAAATCCATTGTATCGATGGGTAATTGGAGCTGAAGGCTGCTGTATAAATGAATTTGCTTTTAGTCCTGATGGCTCCAATTTGGCTGTTGTTTCTCAAGATGGTTTTCTTAGAGTATTTCATTATGATACCATGGAACTAGCTGGATCGGCAAGAAGTTATTTTGGTGGATTTCTGTGTGTATGTTGGTCACCAGATGGAAAGTATGTTGTTGTTGGAGGCGAAGATGATCTGGTCACAATTTGGAGCTATTATGAAAAAAGAGTCGTTGCCAGAGGACAAGGTCATCACAGTTGGGTCAGTGTGGTAGCATTTGACCCGTACACAACGTCTTACGGAGATCATGATCCCGACTTCAGCGGCTCTGATGATGAAATGTCTGTACCTCATAATAACCAGAATCACATACGCGAAAAAACTAATAGATTATCAACCACGTCTCAAAGTGGCCATTCAAATAGAAACTCTTGCAGTTCAGAGTTGAGGGTAGCTGGAGGCACATGTTACAGGCTGGGCAGTGTCTCGCAAGATACTCAACTCTGTTTATGGGATATCACAGAAGACGTTCTTAGGCAGCCTGTATGTGTCAAGCACAGAGCTTCAATTTCTATTGCCAATTCGAGCGCTTTAACATCTTCAGGAACTTTCAATAGTGGAAATGGAGCAATGTCAAATCATCATACAAATAGTAAACATGTAAATTCTAATAATATTAGTTTTAAAGAAAATGCCAGCAGCATGAACGATAGCAGCAATAATAGTACAAGTACTAATGTCGCTGTGTCAACAGTAAACTCACTAACTCAAAGGTTAGCAGGAGGATTAGGTTTTGGCGAAAAAAGAGGTGATAATCACAAGAGGAACTTTAGCCTGACTATTAGAGGAAGTGGGACACCGGGCAATAGTACCGCGGTACAAAACAGTAATGCAGACAAGGTGGGAACTAGTACAAATGGAAGTAATTTAAATAGTGTTGGTGGAAGTGTAGGTACAAGCAAGAAAGTTAGTTCTGTGATGGATGACCCTATGAAGTTGATAGGAACTGCCTGGTGTCCCAGGTTTGATGAGTGTCCTGTGTTGGAGCCATTAGTGTGCAAGAAATTGGCACATGAGAGACTGACTGAATTAGTGTTTAGGGAAGATTGCTTCGTTACAGCATGTCAAGATGGATATGTGTATACTTGGGCAAGACCTGGTCATATGGTAGGTCACCTCACCATAAGCAACACTTTGCACAGACCACACAACCACAGCCACTCCTATCCTGTTAATTCTGTTCGGCCCAACGATCTCTGATGCATTGTAAATTCTTATTGTTACCAATTTTCTATCAATTAGAGTTTGCCTTTATTACATCTATTCAATAGATCAGTTATTGTGCTTGGAGGTAGACATTTTATGTTTAATTATGCCATTTCTATTGTTATAATTTTACAATTGCCTTTTTAGCATTTTAGTCATTATTTTATGTTATAAACAATCTATTGTATGTGAAAAATGAACGGTAGTAAATATGACGCTAAATTATTTGTGATCAATTTAAAACAAAGATATAAATTTCAAATTTTTTGATGTCTGTAGAACAAAAAATTTTTTAAATCATAAAACTCAAAATGTGATTATTTTAAAAAATTTTATCAGTATCGTTTAATTAGTCGAACGAGCTGTATTTCTTTGTAGTTTTTCTCTAAATAAAACTAAAAATTATCTCATTTCGAAATAATTTCATAATTTTAGTCTTTATTTTATTTTCTTCCTTTTTCAAAATTAAAATTATACTAATTGCGTTATTTTAAGATATAATATTTCCACATGAATTTTTATTTAAAAATATGACTGTAAACAGGATACATCTAAAAAAAATTTTTTATTAATACTTGCAAAATTCTAAGACTGAATGTTATCATAATCATCATCATTATCATTATCACAACAGTAGAAGACAACAGTACAAATCAGTAATCAAGTGTTCATTACTTCTAATTACTGTTTTAATTTTGTGCTACAATTGTAATGAAGAGTTTATAATTTACTGCAGACCTTAACAAAAACATCTGTTTGATAATTTGATAGATTTCACAGTGCTTTAAATATGATGAACATTTGAAAAACAAGTAGATTGTAAAACAGTAGAGCATAACTAAACATAAAATAATTATTTCAAAATATTAATCAATAAATATATTAGAATGTATCAAAAATAATTTGTACATAATTAGTATTACGGGAAATATTACATCATTTATCATAACATTACTTATGCAGAACATCCAATGTAGATACTAAAATAATTTCTGTATCCTATAGCAATTTCTTCGTTATTGTTAGCACTCTTGATGAGTAAACAAGATTGTAACACAAAATTAAAAAAGTCGTAAGCTATAAATAAGAATGATGAACAAATAGCATTAATTGAAGCATTGAATGAATAAATTCAATAATTCACATTCATAATTAATTTTCCAATTCTTTGAATTATTATGAATAAAAATAGTAGTTTTTTTCTTCAATTTTTATTGATTTCAAAAATTAAATTAAACGTTTAACTTTTAATTATCTAAATTCAACTTATAATTACTTGGTGATTGTTTTTTCATTTTCTTCTTTTAATACACCATTGCGTTCTATTGTTGGTTTGATCAATGAAGAATATATTTTTATAAATGATGTGCACTTCAGAGTTCATTCATTCATAACATAACTAGCTTTGCATTCAAACTTTAAGAGTGTAGTTACAGTTTGCTTGCATTAAATTAAAAAATCTTTTCACACTTATGACAACTAAAATCAATTTGAAATGTGCCATTAAAAATGTTGAAAAGAATAAAACTAGCTAATATTTTCATATAGTTTATGCAAAATTTAAAAGTAATGCATTTTATCAAGAGTAAATTAAAATTATTTTACGTACATTGTCATGTAACATTTTTCTATTTCCTTGATAATTATAGATTTATTCATTTATTAAGATAACAATTGTTTTATTAACAATTTTAATTTTGAAAGCCTGTATGCAGTTTATCTATTGAAGTGTTACGAGTTCAACAGTAAATGTAAAAATTTGCAATATATATAAAATCTAAAAATTAGGTTGCATCTTTCTATGCTTGTAAGTTTTCGAAGAATTTCTTCAGGGCAGGCCCCTTTTATTTCCTTCTTTCCTTTTATATTAAGATTAATTATACTAAAATCGTAAATCATGTAGTTTACCTATACTTTAAAAGATAAAATATCCATTTTTATATTGAAATTACAAAGTATTTGTGTTATGGAATTAAATAAAATTTGACATAAAAATAACTTTGAGTGCTTACTGCTCATCAATTTAGTAAATAAACCGCAAACTATATTCTCGATTATTTATTGAAAAATCTCGATACACTGAAAAAAATCTAGTACTTCCAATTTTAATATTAATCAAACGTTTTCAAATTTGTATTTGAACTCACGTATTTACATTATATATTTACACCATTACTTAATAAACAATAGTTTTCAAAGAATTATTTTTTCAATTTTGTAGCATACTATTTTCAAGTAATGCTTGCGCTTAATAATTTTATCAAATCAAAAAGCACATGTTTTTTTATATTAAACAAAATATTGCTTTGGCTGATGCAAGAATCTTTGGATGAATTCTTCCTGGTTTTAGCATGGTACGTATAAGTTGTTTGCTTTTTTAATAAATCTTATTCTTCACTTTTTGATGCAATAGTTTATAACTTTGTTTTGTTTTTAAATTAATTATTATATAATAATTTTTATTTATCTGCACAACATTTATTGCATTTTTGTAGTTATTATTATAGTAACTTATTGATTCTCAATAATTTTCTTTATTTATTTATACCAGTAACAGATAGAAGTTCAATACATAATGTTATAATCATTTATTTATTTGACTTACAAATAAACTTTAAAATTTTAAAGTAGTATATGTTATTTATATTCAAATTTGTATTACTATAACGACCAAACTCCATTGCAAATTAAATTTGCGATATTTGTTTGTTTTTTCAATAGCCTGGAGTAAACCACATCGGTACTACCCTCCGTGTTGTGAGTCCAGCCGAGAGTAGCAGTACCATAGTATAACGGAATTTAAATTCTTCAACTGTGGTACATCAAGACTAGATTGTCATCGTAACAAATAATCATGAATCGTTGTTTGTACCATTCTCAAAAAATCACCTTTTTAGATTGTATAAAGTCGAGCAAAGAGCGTGCGGTGGCTTTATTTCATTCCACTGTAGACAGATGTTTAAAAAAAGAAAAAAAAAATGATGGTGACAACGAAAATAAAGTAACTCATTATTTAATTTTATTAAAAAGAATGTCCCATCGAGACTGATAAGACTTGGCGAAACGTTATTAATATTTCTTCTAAATGCTTTTATATCGAGTCATCGAATGATCGACTGAATATATTATAATTTTAAACGTATAACGTATAAGACAACGAGTATCAGTCATCAAAACTATCCCAAGGAAGACCTAAAGTGTTTCTATTATTTGTTCTTTAAATGCGATTATGTCATTCCAATAAAGTTTATCTGAGTAAATTATAAGTTTAAATACTAATGTAGAAATTATTTATTATTGAACCCTACTCTTATTAATTTTCCTGCAAGAAAATAATTTGCAAAAAATACCTAATGGAAATGGTTAGTACTATTAATCTGTAATATGAATCGTGTGAAATTTAATTTGATTCATTCAGCAAAATTATTTGTTCGATCGCATAAGTTTTAACTACCTTTACTTTTACATAATTTAGTATTTTTACGAATGAACAGTAAAATCATAATTTAAAAAAGCGGCTACTGCATAGTGCAACAGTGCTATATAGCGTTTCTGTTCGAAAAATTGCTCTTCGGGCCCCTAGAAATTATTTCACTATGCATTTATGGCCATAGTTCATCGCTGTTTGCAATTCCACTTCTATTAGAATGTTCTATTATTACTGACAAGAGTGTGTAAATAAAGAGTATTTGTTATATCTGTAAAATTTAATATTAACAATTATGATCTCAGAAAAAAACGTTGACTATATAACTGATATATATATATATATATATATATATATATATATATATATTTTTTTTTTTTTTTCATGGAGTAAACAGTGTCGTAAATATTGATTTCACATAATACCTCGGCTTAACAATTAAAAACTATAGATTTTCTTAAAATTTTATATTATAACATTTTTTTATTATTACAAGTAGAGTAAGCATAACGTTTGTTTGCTGCAATGATTATCGTTAATATTAAATTATACAGATAACAAGTACTTTTTGTATAGTAGCAAGTTCTTCACTCTTGTCAGTGATAAAACAGACAATGTTTATAAAAATAGACGTGAAATTGTTAACAAAAATAAACTGCGGTCACGATGCATAATGAAATAATTTCTAGGGACCCGGAGAGCATTTCGAGCGGAAACGCTTTAAGTGAATTAAATAGTTCATAGCGCATGCTACATACCGCTACCGCATATTCGCGGGAAAAGGTTTCAAGTTGGTTACACTGTGTATCAACTTCAGTACTGGTCAACTTTAAATGTCGATCTTAAAATATGCATGCAAGCAACGACAAATTTCAAAGGATACAGATTCAGATTTAACGTTCAGGTCAAATTACATCTACGTTCTGCGTGTTTATATACATGAACTCTTCATTTTAAACATTAAATGATGTTACTTATTTTTAATTTATTTTCTAATATAACATAAATTTATAAACATGATTTCTAAGAAAATTGCTTTGATGAAAATATGGATATATTTTTCTACAAACTATTTTGTAGTAATATTTGCTTGGAGTGGAGAAGTTACTTTAAAAAATTTAGGAGAAAAAGAGTTTATGCGTTTAAAAGGTAATATTTTCAACAAACTTCAACTTTCAAAATTTTACACTATAGATTTCTAATATTTCATCAAGCTAAAGCAACAATACCCTATCATGGAGCATGCTGGCATCATGCTGTTAAAGCTATCAAAAGCAGTTGTGATAAACTGGATGATAATGAACATTCTATATTAGCTCTTCATTTGGCTAATTGTTTTTTAGAAGACTCTGGGCATGTAACTTATAATTGCTATACAAAACATGATAACAATGATAGACGGTTTGTATCTGGTTTTATAATTTAAGTTTCAATATTGTTATTGAATATTATTTATTTTTTACAGAATGTGCATACATGAAATGTCTGATAGGGCATTTAGTGTATATAATGAATTTTATATTTATGCATCACATATGTGTTTCTTTCTGTATCATGAACTTTGGCAAGCTGAAACACAAGAAACTATAAAACAGTAAGTCTTAAGTGCAAATATTTAATTTCAAGTTAAAGTTTGAAATAAAAATTTGCTTCAATATTTAATCACACAGCTTATATCATGCATCATCAATGATGAAAGAACAATTGATAAAATCTTCACAAATGCAAAACATAATGTTAGAAAGTCAGAAAGAAGGTATTAAAATTCAAAATCAGCTTCTGGAGAATGGGAAAGAATTGGAAAATATTATTGAAACATCTTCAAAGTCGGTTGCAAACATGGTTTTCAGTTTTAAGTAAGATCTGTAGATTAAGTTTTTATAATAATTAAATTGAGCATATAAAATATTGACACTTGAACTATCAATATTTTTAGGGAGTCTGTACAAGATCAAAAGGAGTTGTTATTTCAAATTTTCGGATACTTACGAACTTTTCAAAACTGGATTATTAGTGAAGTTTCTTGGTTTCAATCAATAATTTATTATACAGTCAGTTGTATATTATCAGCATTATTTAGTGCATCTAAAAAAACTGCTAATGCAAGAGTTATTCTGTTTGCAACTCAGAGTTTAAATGTGATAATAGAGAGAATGCTTGTTCAGTATTATGATAATATTCCAGAACATTTAAATAATGATAAAATTAATTTAGTAGCATCTATCTGGCTTGTCAGAAAAACAACACTTATCATATGTATATGTAGTCTTTTATATCATTACTGTTCTCACAAAGATGAACTTGTAGAAAATTACAAGGTCCTGCAACGTATTGAGAATCGTTTAGATTCAATACAATATATCACTGGTATTTCCAAAACATCTGCTATAAGTATGATTCTATATTATGATTGTAATATTGATAATACAACAATTTGTAATATAATGAAATGATATATTTTTCAGGATATTCAAAGAGACTGGCTTTGAAACGAAATAAAAATACTTCTGAATGTCATGAAAATGCATCAGAAATCATTAAAAGTAAATGAAATAAAAAATATAAGTATTTTTAACTTATGTATTTTGTAAATAAATCAAATTGTAATTAATCAAAATTTGTAATCAACTTTTATCTTTACAATATGTATATATATTTTAATCAGTTCTATTATCTATAAATTATTCAATAATATATTAATTGTACTTTTATAGTACAAATGTTTACAATACTTACACATCTTACCAATATCTTACACATCACGATAATTAAAGATAAATAAATCTCCATTTAGAATGACGTGAACATAAACACACTACTTTTAAAACATCTCTTCTGAATCCTCTTCAGAAATTGCACTTTTTATAATTTTATCTTCCAACTTGTCTTCATCAAATTTCAATACAAGATCACATTCACTTTCTTCAGAAAGTAAATCTCCCGTTTCTTCATCTTCATCTACAGTTTTAATGTTATTGCTAGTTGATGGTACTACTTCTGCTTCAAGATTGTCAGAAGTAGAAACATTAAAAAAGGCATTACTTTTAAAGTTTTTATTTTCAATTATTTTAATTTTAGTACTTCTATTTCCTTTTTTTCTCTTGGAACTTGATTTCTGACAAATAGTTTCTTGACAGTCTCTTTTTTTGATTGGATGACTAGAAACATTACATTTTTCTTCCAAATCACTGTCACTTTCATTAGTAAGTTCATCAAAAATATTATTGGAGTTTTTGAATTTTTGTAATCTATCTTTTAAATCTTTTATCATTGTTTTTTTTGAATTTAATATCAATATAAATTTCTTATAGAGATCATCCTCTAATTGATTTTTAATAGTTTGACACTCATTCAACTTTTGTATAATTTCGGACTGTATAAGTTTGACACTTTGATACTTATTATGAACGTCGTCTAAATCTTTTTTGTTTTGAGAAAATTCATCAATTAATATCAATAACAAACTAATTGCAGATGCTATATCTTGAATAGGTTTTATATAAATTTGTCCAAGAGCCCACTTTTCTCTTTTCCAATAAAATTTGCTCTCGGTTAGATAAAAATCAATTTCACTTTTTATACCACACAAAATGTCTTTTGATTCCTGTAAATACATATTTAGTGATTTATCAAATGTTTTTGCATACTTTTCTAATTGTTCTTCCCCTTCCTAAAACAATTAATTTTATAAAATATATGAAAACATCTGTAAGATCATTTTGCAGCATATCAGATATATTTAAAAAATGATCTCTTACCTCTCCAAACAGCAATGTTCTATCATCTTTAACAATATAAACTTTGAGTTTTGCATCTTCCCATATGGAACATACTATAAGATTTTCTGAATTAGATTCATCTAATTTATTAAGAACTTTGCAAACCCTTATGTCTTTCATATTATCAAGAAAATTATTTTAGTATTGCAGATTGAGTCTTCTATAAAATTTATTAAGATTTTATAAACATAGTTTCAATTTATAAAGTACAAATCTTATTCTCAGAATTATTCACTAGTGTAATTAATGCCTATGCAAATTTATTTCTTGAATTGGTAGATAAATAATAAGCTGATCTTATTGACTTGTATCAACTTGTATCTAGATACGTGTTTTGGAGCAGTTTGAAATTTTAAAGTTGGTTACACATTGTGCCAGAGCTGTAAACATATCGATATATTCATGAATAAAACTATTCTGGAGCATTATATTAGTTTTATTTATTGTGCACATGATTGAGCATCTTGTTTAACAGTTTCCAATAGTACTAAACATACAGTGCAGGTATACATCAATAACTATCAAATCCAATAAGAACAGTAAAGAAAAGTAAACAGAAGAGGACAGTTGTGAATGAAGCAGCTGAGCCGGATAACAGCATTTTTTTAAATGAATTGAAGACTAGCCTAAAGCAGGAAAATTCACAAAATCCGTGTAGAAGTAAACCTTTTCTAAGGGACTAAGTTTATTTCTTTCGGTGATATATTGTGTAATAGCCTTAATCAGCTGTATGGGTGGCTATAGTGATACTTGAATTTCCGCAACGGACGACGAAGAGAAAAGGGACAGATATATTTGTGTGTGTGTATGTATGTATGTATGTATGTATGGATGTATATCTCTTGAGAGAAGAGCGCTTGACTGGAGTGCCCGTATTGCACGTTTGTAAAAAGGAATAGGATTTGTTAGGCACAGGAAATTATTTTCCTTTATTGCCTATGCAATTCTTGCCGAATCGGTATTTTGTTTATGTAATATTTTCTACTTTATTTAATTAAATAATACGAATATGAGTGAGAATGCTGAGCAACCAAGAGTTCCAACATCCGAAGACATTGCTCAGGCGGAGGCATACAAGAATAAAGCAAATGAATTCTTTAACAGTACGTTATAATGATTTATTTGAATTAAATATGCATCAACCTACTTAGAAATTGATAGAATTTTCAAATTCTCTGTATCCAAATCGCTCTAATGTAAATTGATGAATCACGTGCGTTACACACTTAACCAAACATTTCCTTGAATTTAACTAAAAAGTTTAGAAACTAATATTAACAACCATTTTAAAGTTAAATAATAATGACCAATATTTCAATAATCCATATTTTGACTAAATACAATTGATTTTATATGAATTAATATGATTTTAATGTAGTGGCTGCTTGTCATTATCTGATGTTGTTAAGCTATCTATTCAATAATGATTGATAACAATGTTTCTTTTAGACCAAAATTATGATGAGGCTATTTCATTATATACCAAAGCTATCGAGTTGAACCCAACAGTAGCATGTTATCATGGGAATAGAAGTTTCGCATACTTGAAGACAGAATGTTTTGGTTATGCATTGACAGATGCATCAAAAGCAATAGAGCTGGATCGAAATTATATAAAAGGATACTATCGAAGAGCAGCAGCAAACATGTCTCTTGGCAAATTCAAACTTGCTTTGAAAGATTATGAGACAGTAATGAAAGCTAGACCAAATGACAAAGATCCCAAGGCAAAATTCACAGAATGTAATAAAATTGTGAAAAAACAAGCTTTTGAAAAAGCTATTGCTGTTGAGGAAAACAAAAAAAGCATAGCCGATTCTATTAATTTAGAAGCTATGAGTAAGTAAAGTAATATTAATAAAAAAGTGTTTTTTCAATTGCAGTTGTACATTTGGTAATTAATGTTCTAGCTATTGAAGATGAATACATTGGACCAAAATTGGAAGATGATAAGATCACACTTAAATTCATGCATGATCTATTGGATTGGTACAAAAAACAAAATAAACTTCATAGGAAGTATGCATACAAAATTCTTCTTGATGTCAAAGCACTTTTCATGGCACAACCAAGTTTAGTTGACATCACAGTCCCAGAAAATAATAAATTCACAATTTGTGGTGATGTGCATGGTCAATATTACGATTTACTTAATATTTTTGAACTCAATGGAATACCATCAGAATCTAATCCTTATGTATCCTTTTATTTCTGCAATGTTATTATTAATGATACATGTAGTCACTAAGGTGTAAAGTTTTTATGTTATAAAAATTATTTGATACTTTCCTTAATCATTATATAGTTATTTAATGGAGATTTTGTTGATAGAGGATCATTTTCCGTTGAGTGTATATTCACATTGTTCGGATTTAAGTTATTATATCCTAATCACTTCTTTATGTCCAGAGGTAAGTTTTTTTTTAGAATTATATATTATGTATAAAATGATGTAGTATGTAACAGTATCTTATGAAAATAATATTATTTTACAGGTAACCATGAGTCTGCTACAATGAACCATATGTATGGATTTGAGGGAGAAGTCAAAGCAAAATACACTGCTCAAATGGCTGATTTGTTTACCGAAGTATATAATTGGCTGCCGTTAGCTCACTGCATTAATAGAAGGGTTCTTGTATGTACTCATTTCGTTGTGAATCAAGTCAATTATCGTTTTATTTTTTAATATGAACTATTTGTTTAGGTGATGCATGGTGGTTTATTCTCAAGAGACGATGTTACATTAGATGAGATTAGAAAAATAGATAGAAATAGGCAACCACCAGACGAAGGACCTATGTGTGAATTATTGTGGTCCGACCCACAACCTCAAATGGGCCGTGCTGCAAGTAAGCGAGGTGTTGGAGTACAGTTTGGACCTGATGTGACTCACCAATTCTTGCAACTCAATAAACTAGATTATATTGTTAGAAGTCACGAAGTAAAACAAGAAGGATATGAAGTTGCACATGACGGAAAGTGTATAACAGTCTTCTCTGCTCCAAATTATTGGTAAGTCAAATCAATTCAAGTAAACCACGCAAGAATTCATTTTTGAAGGGTATAAAGTTTAGAAAAAAGTAGAAATAATTCAGATTATATTGGCTTCTATATATTAAATAAGCTTTTCTTAATTTTCAGTGATACTATGGGTAATCAAGGTGCTTTTATCACACTTAATGGGAACGACATGAAACCTAAATTCACTTCATATGAAGCAGTGGTAAGATTTTATATTAGTATTGCTTTTTATGTTTTTCAACACATATAAAATTATTACAATCATAATTTTATCCTCAGCCCCATCCAGATGTGAGGCCAATGGCATATGCTAACTCTCTACTGAAGTTCATGTCCTAATAAGAGATCTAGAGTAACACGTGGAAAATTACCAATAATTAATCACGAGTAGTTTAATCAAATCGTGGATAATATATTTGATACCGAAGCAGGGAAGATAAGGTGCGCTTATTATTCTCTGTAGAATTAAAAAAAATTGTACTCAATTTAGGTACAATACAGACGTATTACATAAAGCGATGCATAACATTAATACGTACAAAATAACTTGTTTGTTGAAAAAAAAATTGCGAGCTTGAATGTACAAAGCATTTAATAATTATTGAAAGAGATTTAATTTTCTTTGAAGAGATTAATTTAGTAAATACAATTTGGTTTTTTTATATACGACATATAATTGATAAACGCAGTTTTTTTAAATGAACAAAAATTTTCGAACAATTTATTAAACAAATAAACGAAAACATTTAATAATCATGCACCTAATAAATGATGACTTCAAAGAATTGTTACACTTTTGTATGTTATTAAATAAAATAAAATAAAATTTGTATCAAATGTAAATACCATGTCTGAATAAATTTGTAGATACTGCCAAAAACTTTTTGATTTATAATTTAGATAATCAATTAGACTTTTCCCTTGCATTCATTTGCTATTTATTATAAGCTGCAATAAATGTATTTAATGTTGTATTGGAAGCAACATGATTAATGTTGTTTGATACGATTTAAATGTATCCGCTATTAATAGATGGCACTAGTGAGGCAACTTTCATATGCGAATGCGCGTCGCGCATTATGTACTGTTGATAGTTTAACACACGTGTAACATCTAACAGAACGTTGCAAATTGTTGGTATAAATTATATTTTAACCATAACCTTATTTAATTATTAGTATTATTTAAATACAGTTAAAAAATGAAAGTCAAGAAAGTGAAAACTCAGAAATCCTCTGTTCTCAACAAAGCAGTAAGCAACGTTAAGCAAGTTATCAAGGTATAATTTTGTAAACATAACCTCTGTAGAAACGAATGTTTAAAATAATTTGTAAATGTGGATCGTGAGAGCGACCTGCATCACGTAATAAAAATAATATCTTTACAAAATGAGAAAGTATCAAAAGTTAGAACTATCTCAACTGTTTTTTTGTTCAGATATCGCAATCTTATGTAATTGTACAAGAACATATAAAATATATTTAATTCATTAAATTTATTTAATTTTTATTAGAAATTTTTTCATTGTGAAGTTTATTAACTAAAAATTATTCACTTAAAAAAGATTTATTGATATATAATATTATTTTAGAAAAGAGACAAAGAAGCAGTTAAAAAGAGTCTTTTAAAAAAATCTGACGATAAAGATAAAAATAAAGAAAAACCATTTAAATCAACAAGAGGTGTTATCTACATTGGTCACATACCATATGGATTTTTTGAAAATGAAATGAAAGAATATTTTGAACAGTTTGGAAAAGTGACTAAAGTAAGAGTCGCTCGCTCCAAAAAGGTAAATAAATTATTTTATTATTTTTGCTATACAGTTTTAGATCTTACAAATTGAACATAAATGTTCAACTAAAGTATATTCAAATTTATTTCTATTTATTTAATATGCTTAAAATTAAGAAAAATAGTCATATTACTTATTAATTTGTATTATTTCTTTCAGACTGGCAAAAGCCGTGGATATGGTTACATTGAGTTTGAAAATATTGAAGTAGCAAAAATAGCTGCAGAAACAATGAATAATTACTTGATGTGTGGCAGACTTTTGAAAGGTATGGTTACTAAGTATATATCTGTAAGACTTAATTATAATTATTACAATCTTATTTTTTCAGCAACTTTCATTCCACCAGAAAAGCAGCACAAAGGCTTTTTCATAGGGAAGCCTTGGACTTCTAAAATATATCCAAAGGCTGTTAATAGAGTAAAAGAATTGAAAAAGAATGAGAGTCTTATAACTGAAAAAGTATACAAAAAAAATGTGAGAAGGTCACTTAGACAATTGTCTGCATTAGAAAAAAAATTAAAAAATGTTGGAGTCGATTTGAAATTTAAACCTGTAGATGCTCCAAAATTATAGTTTAAATATAGATTTTTATTTAAACTTATACCTTAAGTTATTGCTAATTTTTTAAATCAAACAACTGTTATCAATTAATTTCACCGGTTGTTTCTCAAATAAATTGTCAGTAAAAATGATAAGATAAACATTTACCGATAAGTATTTACCGATTTTACTTAGGATTCACTCAAGTGACATTTCATGTAAGCTCAAGACATAATTTCTGTTTATATTTTTCTTTTAAAAAAGTATCAGTTTATAAAAAATAAATAAATATATTTAAAAATGAAAAATTTGACAAATATTTTTATAATAGCATTAACGATAAATGTCTCTTTAGGATTAATTAACCGAGAAACTCGTAAGTCTGCAATACTCTAAATTTTACTTCATTGTGATATATAATATGTTATGGAACTCCGCTTTGAAATATTATGTTTGTGAATTAGAAAAAGGTGCATTAGATAATAAGTTGAAATTATTTCTCGAAAACTTGAAGCCAATGTTGCGAACTGGTGATGACACTTTAGGCATCCCTATTCTGGATCCATTCACAACTAAATATCAAAAAATTAATTTGTCGGAAGATAACCTAAAGTATTAGTTGCATTAATTCGATAAATATTTCTAATATATATCAACTCTGAACCAAAGAAAGCAAATATTTTTTTTATTTTTAAAGTATTATAGGAGATTTACGTGACCTCAAAGTAGAAGGTCTATCGGATTATAATATAAACAATGCTACATTTAAATTAGCAGAGTTGAAAATTACGCTGAATATTACCTGGCCATCGATACAATATAAATCTTTGTATAATTTTGATGCTTAATTTAATGATTGGGAAGCTTTTGGATTATTTGGAGAGGGATACGTTTGGTGCGTAACTCATATTTTTGAATGAAAATTAAATGACTATGGGTCATTTTATATAAATATTGGTAAATCTTTCATGCGTTATAAAATTTAGGACGCACGTTACGAACTTTATGTTTGGCGCAACAGCACAATTAGATATGAAGTCTAACAAGGTATTCGTAAAGAAGCTATCTACTGGACTGTCTATGGAAGCGACCAAAGTGAGTATTTATTAAGACGTTTCATTATTAGAAAAAAATATAAGATATCAATTGATGCATTTTAAAACTTAATTTTTCCATTTTGTAATAGATTGTTGCGTCTGGTATTTATAACTATGAGGAAGCGTCCGAAACAATAAATGCTATAGTGAGTTCATCATTACCTTATGCACTTGAGACTTATCAATGGTTAATTGCAAATGAAATAGACATTCGATTGAAGAATTTAATTAACTTTTATTTACGCGATATGACTTTACAAGATATTATAAATATTATTTTGCCATAAAATCATATAATTTTGTTATAAATGTTATGAATTACAATAAAAAAAAATAAAATTTGTTTTCACGACTATTACAATAATTTTTATTTTTTGTGCATTCATTTAATTACAATTAATAATGGCCAGTTCGTTTCTTACAGCTATCTACAAGATTTGATTCTACAAAAATTTTTAATATTTGTTTATTTAACATAATGCTTATCTATTGAGTACGAAAAATTAAATATTTTTTTCTTAAAACGTGAAAATAATTAATTGGCACAACCCATATTTGACTATGTTTCAGTAATGGGCAAAATCTTACATATATAATTCTTTCAAATATTTATTTATTCCTACAGAAATATTTTATGTAGAATACTTTCAGTCAATTATTTTCCAATCAGATTTTCTGTAGAAAGTTTACATGTTTAATAACATCTTCTTTTCTAGTAACTACTATTACGTGTTTTCTGTTCAATTAAAAACACATTCTGTTAAGAAAATAAGAAAATATTACTTTTAATCAAATCGTGTAGAACCGATATCTCCACAAAATGAACCTGGGCTTAATGATCATCAATTATCATTCGATTATATCCAGAAATAAAGCTTTAAAATCGATAAATAAACAAATTAATTGCTTTAGGGTTGCCTTTCACTGGGGGCTAAATTAATTAATACATATGTAATTGAAAATCACACTACCCCAATATATATTTCATGTACCTCATATATAAATAAATTAAATGTTTTGGTATAACTGGTATCAGTAGGCTTTCCTTTATATATTTATGTATTCATTTTTATCAACGCAAATGCAATTATTTAAGAAAAAGATCATCAGTTGATTATTTCTTAATCAATTCTGTATCGAATTCGATAATACTAAGAATATTCGATAAGGCTGCGATTATAGAGGTGAGTTACTGTTGGCTATCAGCATTGTATTTAAGAAATTAAGATAAAACCAAATATTTATTTCACGACGGCAGTTGTTGAACGCTGTGATTATATTCTTTAGTTCGTTTGCGTTTCTTCAAGCGTGGGTATGTTTTGGATGTTGTTATTAGCATAGTGTTTTGTTCGATTAAACATCTTATCAATTATTGAAAAACAATTTTCTGTAACAATAAGTACTGCAAATACGATTGAAATAATGAATTCTCATTGTACAAACAATTTTTAAACAGGTTCTTCTTATTATAGAACTATGAAGATTGTAGCAGTATTTATGTTATTAGCCGCCGTCACTCATGACTCCCATGCTTCCAATGTAAATAATTTCAAAGGTACGTAATTTTTTTAAATTGGTTAACAAAAGTGCTGTATTTGCTTGTACTCGGTTTCTGATCTATTCAAAGCCTTCGTACTATTTTGGTTGATTTGCTTACAAACTCGCCTCTAAAAACTATTATGGCTATTTGCATTTATTTTGCTTCGTTTAGAAAAAAATTAAATTCCAATCAATGTCCTACATTAGTCATAAGAATACGTAGGGTTGGTACTACTAATACATATAAACTAATTTCAAACAGCAATTATTTTACAATAGCTTTGTTATATTAAATCGAAGCACTCTTTAACACAATATTTTATATTGATATGTGTGTGTGTGTGTGTGTGTGTGCGCGCGAGCAAAAACATCATAGACTATTTCATGCAAATGATAATACAGAAAAATTTGGAAATTGCTTTATAGCATTCTTATTATTCGAAGAATTTGATTTCACAATTGATGATAAGCTTGTTTATCTTATCAATTATAACGTGTATTCTCATTTTTAGAAATACTCAAGCAAAAGTAGGTATTTATTGTTATTTCGGTGAATATCGTAACTCAAAAGTAATCTACGTGAAAGATTTAGTTATATAACTTTGATGTAAAAACTGACCATTATAGTATAAATGATAAATAACGAAATTTCTTCTATCGTTATGTATTATTATTACTTTTTCATCACATATAACAACTTTTTCTTCATTATCCATTAAATCTATTAATCAATCAAAAGTGGCAAAAATATTTGTTAACATATGTACTAAGCGCTCAATTATGAGAACGACTATATTTTAATTAGTTGTAAAGAAATTTGGATAGAAAATATTTTATAATGTTTATAACTGTATCATTAGACGATCTAGTCACCACCTTTGTCTCTAGAGCAGCCGGAGATAAAATAAAGGATTTGCTTGAAAAATTTAAGGAAATCATGAGAAATGGAAACGAGACTAAAGGTATTCCTAAGCTGGATCCTTTGTCCTGGAATCATAAAGAAATTAGTATAAATGATGAGTTACTCAAGTAAGGATGAAAAATATTCCACGTTTATACTAAGGAAACTAGTTAATTTGATTTTTGTATAGAGCTAAAGGTGAAGTGAACAATCTTTATGTCGAAGGCTTATCGGATTACATCGTTGATTATGCCGAATTCAAATTTGCTAAAATGAACTTGTCAATTGCTTTGACATGGTCACGTATTAAAGGAGATACTTTATATGATATCATAGCCGCAAAAATTATGGACTTTATTCCTATTTTCGGAAAGGGCAATGCAACGTGAGAACATTAAATAATTTCTAAATTATTTTGTAGATACTTTTAAGATTCAAAATCAAAGTTAGTAAGCAGAATAATGAAAATAAATATAATTATTTTAGCCTTGAGGTGGAAAATTTGAAATTTTCAACTAACATCTTGATCAATATCCAAAACAAAAAGCTTTATTTGACACAATTTGTTAATACCAAAATTTCACTTCATAATCTTAAGGTAAGAATGCATTAATGATTTTGATGGAAATTCATCCCTCAACCGCACTGAATTGATTGATATTATTAACTTTTCCAATAGTTGAATGCTCAAGGACTGTACGAAAACGAGGAATTTTCCGAGTTCTTAAGTGCAGTTATTAGTAATATTGCACCAGAAGGCTTGAATGATTTACAAGAAGAAATTGTCACTCGAGTTGACAACATGATGTTGGAGATGGGCAACGAAATACTCAAGAATTTTGATTTCGACGACATTTTGGGAATACTAAAGCCTTAATTTTTATAAAGATAATTTTTGTAAGATAAAGAATAACAATAACATTCTGAGTCACTATTTTTGTTATGTTCATTCTCTTTATAACATAAAAATATGAAGAAAATTTTATTATTTTCAACTCATGATTATCATACTTTATTTGTTTAATTTTACAACAGTGTTTGATTTCAAAAGATAATTTTTTTTGTTGGCTTTCCTATTGATAATATATACTGCTGTTTGTGTGCATGATGGTTTGAAGGTATACTTGCTGACGAAATATGTCAGCACAGTTTTGAAAATGATCAATTAGATATACTCGGGCCACATTTTATCTCTGTGGTCGGGGTTTGCGCTGATGACGTTCAACACGACTGTGGTGAGAACAACAACTACTGCAAGCACGAACTGTAAATAAAAGTGTTGAAAATTAAAAAATATTAAAGGTAGATGAAAAAAGAATCAACACCATAATCAAATAATGTGAGTACAAACATAAAGCTCATGTAAATGGTAACTTCCACTATTATAATATCAGGTATTTTATAACATTCATTTTAATTAAGAGATGTAACAACGTTTATAAAAGTAGTCAGAAGTGATCTAATTCGCTAGAATTAATTTACGAAAAACGTTTGCGAAAAATGACAAAAATAATATATCCTATATTTTTTCATAACTTTGAACTATTACTTTATCATTCTACTTACTTTAAACATGGTGATAAATTATTTTGCGTTTGCACTTCCCACAAAATTATTCAACTAGTCGTTCTGTCGGAACAAGTTCGTAGAACACTGATTGTCGGTTGTGTTACTCATCCTTAAATATTCAACTTTATTTGCTATACGACCACTTGAACAAATAAGCTTTTGTGGTTATCAACTAATAAGAAATATGCGACGAAGTGACGTCTTCGATTTCTCGCTTGTTGTTCAATTCTGACGCTTTTAATTTACCTTTTTACGTATTCAATGATTATCTGAAATTATCCATTGAAATGATAATGTACGTTATAAAAGGTGTATACTAAATGAAATGAATATCCTTAAGAACTATGAATTACACAGGTCTACAAAATTTCGAAAAAATCCGGAAACAGGGATCTATCAAACATAGTGTAACTGAAAGAATCTAGCATGCTAAATTTAAATCCAAGCTCAGAATTATTTCATTATCTTAGGTTTTTGAGATATTCTAACATCAGAATGTAAAGAAATATTGTTTTTCACAGTTTTGGAGCCTTCCTCATACCGTGAATTCTTATTTTATTGCAAATCTAAAAGTGGCATAAGAAAGAGCAAATCTTCAACTTCAAAAAGCATTACTTCATTTTTTAAACTGATTACGGCAGAGATATCGTTCATTGAAAAATGGAAAATTTAGTTTTCAAGTATACACGTAATATATGGGGAAAAAAGTTCGTATATGTTAAGCGCATTTTAATAAATCGCATGATAAATTCAGATTTAGATCAAGAAAATGAAGCTGTGGTCTGCTATTTCATTTTTGGAAAATTTGTTTCGGTAATCACGTGTATACTTGAAACATAAATTTTTTACTTTTTAATGAACGATATCTCGGGTTGTAATAATTATTTTCAAACAATTAAGTGGTACTGCTTTAAGTAGAAGCTTTGCTTTTTTTTGAAGCCATTTCAATTTTTGTAATACAATAGAAATCATGATATGAGAAAACTCAAATTTAAAATATATTTCTCATAGTACAGCATTATAATTATAGGCGAATAGCTATCATTATTAAGTTTAATCATTACTTAATCTTATGTAGATAGTTGAATCAAACGTTTTAATATTTATTATTATTTTGCTTTGAATTAAAAAAGCAATGGTGCTTTTATTAAAAGTAATCAGTTATGAATAAGGGTAAAAAATAGTGACCAAAGAAAAAGTATTAATAAGAATATAAAGAAATAAATAATAAGTCATAATTATTTCACGGGCAGGTTAACGAAAGCACAGTTATTACGATTTATATTTACAATTTGAGCTTGCCCCATGTGCATCTTATGAGATAGACTCTTACAAATACAATGATGAACGCGGATTATTCATGAAATTTTTAATACATTATTTGTTTTACTATAATGTTACTAATGACTGTACAAACGTATAGAGATAAAATATCGCTAATACAATATCAAATACTTGCTACTTCGTCGTATAATAGCACAAAACTTAAAACTTTTTTCAGGCCGTATCGGCAGATACATTTAGAGGCAGAACAACTTTTTGATTCTACATGATAAATACATCGTATGTATTTTATTTCAATCCATTAGAACATATATTCATGGTGTAACAGAATTAGACACACGCGAGAGTACGTGAATTCTTTTCTACTAGTAATTGAAACACGCATTCAGTCGATTAACAATTACAAAGTTTATTCCTCCGAAGAATCGTATTTGAAATATTCCGTTTAGGATTACGAATTTTTAAGACGCAATTAATGTAGACGAAATAATAATGAGTCTCCACGATTATAGACTAAAAATAATGTTAAAATAATTTCATTTGAATGTTTCTTTCTGTTCGCTTGTGATAAATTGGTGAATCACGGATTCATTGCCTAGTGCCAAATAAATCATTTCAATAAAAATTTCGAAAGTAAGTAATTTTCAGTACTACATAGAAAATTGAACAAATTAATACACATCAGCTTTCATATCACAAATAAACTCAATTTAATTAATTTAAAATTAACAAAATAATTTAGCCAATCAAGAAAACTGTCGGCAATCGCTTACGCCAGAACAAATCGACAGTTGTTCAATGAAATTCGAAACATAAATTAAAAGATATTAAGTATAATTAAAAGAGAAGTATTATTAAAATATTCAGTTCTTTCATCCAAATTCGAAAGTTCGCACACGGCGTAATCGCCCGTGTGACAGGCGTCGATTATTATTTCTTAATCGTATTATTATTGCTTCATCATGATCACTTATAACAACATTTTCTTCATTATCCTTTTAACCTATATTAACCTATTAACCGAGCGGAACGTATAAATACGTCCAAAGTAAACAATATCGGGTACGGGTAGGACATATGAATACGTCCTCGATATTTGCGCCCTGGAACGGGCGGGACGTATATTTTACTACTACTATAGTAATACGTCATTCATACACGTCTTAGTGGAAAAGGACGCGCCCGTTATATGTTGCGTAATTAGAAAGGGATTTCCCCGGTTAACAGGTTAATTAATAAATAATGGCAAAAATATTTGTCGACATATATGCTGAGCGATCAATTATGAGAGAGGGACTATATTCTAAATAGTTGTAAAGAAATTTGGATAGAAACATTTTATAATGTTTGTTACTACGTCATTAGACGATCTAGTCACCACCTTTGTTACTAGAGCAGCCGTAGATAAAATAAAGGCTTTGCTCGATAAATTTAAGGAAATCATGAGAAATGGAGACGATACTAAAGGTATTCTTAAGCTGGACCCTTTGACCTGGAATCATCAAGAAATCAGTATAAATGATGAGTTACTCAAGTAAGGATGAAAAATATTCCACGTTTATACTAAGGAAACTAGTTAATTTGATTTTTGTATAGAGCTAAAGGTGAAGTGAACAATCTTTATGTCGAAGGCTTATCGTATTTCATCGTTGATTATGTCGACTTCAATTTGCTAAAATGAACTTGTTGATTGCTTTGACGTGACCACGTATTGAAGGAGATACTTTATATGATATCATAGCCGCAAAAATTATGGACTTTATTCCTATTTCCAGAAAGGGCAATGCAACGTGAAAACATCAAATAATTTCTAAATTATTTTGTAGATATTTTCAAGATTCAAAGTCAAAGTTAGTAAGTAGAATAATAAACACAAATATAATTAATTTAGCCTTGAGGTAGTAAATTACAAATTTTCAACTAACGCTTTATTCAATAGCCAAAACAAACAAGTTCATTTGTAACAATTCGTTAATACCAAAATTCCACTTGATAATCTTAAGGTAAGGATGCATTCATGATTTTTATGGAAATTCATCCGTCAACCGCACTGAATTGATTGATATTATTCACTTTTGCAATAGTTGAATACCAAAGGACTACGAAAACAAGGAATTTTCCGAGTTTATAAGTGCAGTTATTAGTAATATTGCACCAGAAGGCTTGAATGATTTACAAGAAGAAATTGTCACTCGAGTTGACAACATGATGTTGGAGATGGGCAACGAAATGCTCAAAAACTATAACTTTAACGGCATTTTGGGAATACTAAAGCCTTAATTTTTATAAAGATAATTTTTGTAAAATAAAGAATAACTATAACATTCAGAGTCACTATTTTTGTTATGTTTATTCTCTTTATAACATAAAAATATAAAGAAAATTTTATTATTTTCAACTCATAATTATCATACTTTATTTGTTTAATTTTACAACAGTGTTTGATTTCAAAAGATAATTTTTTTTGTTGGCTTTCCTATTGATAATATATACTGCTGTTTGTGTGCATGATGGTTTGAAGGTGTACTTGCTGACGAAATATGTCAGCACAGTTTTGAAAATTATCAATTAGATATACTCGGGCCACATTTTATCTCTGTGGTCGGGGTTTGCGCTGATGACGTTCAACACGACTGTGGTGAGAACAACAACTACTGCAAGCACGAACTGTAAATAAAAGTGTTGAAAATTAAAAAATATTAATGGTACATGAAAAAAGAATCAACAGCATAATCAAATAATGTGAGTACAAACATAAAGCGCATGTAAATGGTAACTTCCACTATTATATCAGGTATTTTATAACATTCATTTTAATTAAGAGATGTAACAACGTTTATAAAAGTAGTCGGAAGTGATCTAATTCGCTAGAATTAATTTACGAAAAACGTTTGCGAAAAATGACAAAAATAATATATCCTATATTTTTTCATAACTTTGAACTATTACTTTATCATTCTGCTTACTTTAAACATGGTGATAAATTATTTTGCGTTTGCACTTCCCACAAAATTATTCAACTAGTCGTTCTGTCGGAACAAGTTCGTAGAACACTGATTGACGGTTGTGTTACTCATCCTTATATATTCAAGTTTTTTTGCTATACGACCACTTGAACAAATAAGCTTTTGTGGTTATCAACTAATAAGAAATATGCGACGAAGTGACGTCTTCGTTTTCTCGCTTGTTGTTCAATTCTGACGCTTTTAATTTACCTTTTTACGTATTCAATGATTATCTGAAATTATCCATTGAAATGATAATGTACGTTATAAAAGGTGTATACTAAATGAAATGAATATCCTTAAGAACTATGAATTACACAGGTCTACAAAATTTCGAAAAAATCCGGAAACAGGGATCTATCAAACATAGTGTAACTGAAAGAATCTAGCATGCTAAATTTAAATCTAGGCTCAGAATTATTTCATTATATTAGGTTTTTGAGATATTCTAACATTAGAATGTAAAGAAATATTGTTTTTCACAGTTTTGGAGCCTTCCTTATACCGTGAATTCTTATTTTATTGCAAATCTAGAAGTGGCATCAGAAAGAGCAAATCTTCAACTTCAAAAAGCATTACTTCATTTTTTAAACTGATTACGGCAGAGATATCGTTCATTGAAAAATGGAAAATTTAGTTTTCAAATATACACGTAATATATGGGGAAGAAAGTTCGTATATGTTAAGCGCATTTTAATAAATCGCATGATAAATTCAGATTTAGATCAAGAAAATGAAGCTGTGGTCTGCTATTTCATTTTTGGAAAATTTGTTTCGGTAATCACGTGTATACTTGAAACATAAATTTTTTACTTTTTAATGAACGATATCTCGGGTTGTAATAATTATTTTCAAACAATTAAGTGGTACTGCTTTAAGTAGAAGCTTTGCTTTTTTTTGAAGCCATTTCAATTTTTGTAATACAATAGAAATCATGATATGAGAAAACTCAAATTTAAAATATATTTCTCATAGTACAGCATTATAATTATAGGCGAATAGCTATCATTATTAAGTTTAATCATTACTTAATCTTATGTAGATAGTTGAATCAAACGTTTTAATATTTATTATTATTTTGCTTTGAATTAAAAAAGCAATGGTGCTTTTATTAAAAGTAATCAGTTATGAATAAGGGTAAAAAGTAGTGACCAAAGAAAAAGTATTAATAAGAATATAAAGAAAAGAAATAATAAGTCATAATTATTTCACGGGCAGGTTAACGAAAGCACATTTATTACGATTTATATTTACAATTTGAGCTTGCCCCATCTGCATCTTATGAGATAGACTCTTACAAATACAATGATGAACGCGGATTATTAATGAAATTTTTAATACATTATTTGTTTTACTATAATGTTACTAATGACTGTACAAACGTATAGAGATAAAATATCGCTAATACAATATCAAATACTTGCTACTTCGTCGTATAATAGCACAAAACTTAAAACTTTTTTCAGGCCGTATCGGCAGATACATTTAGAGGCAGAACAACTTTTTGATTCTACATGATAAATACATCGTATGTATTTTATTTCAATCCATTAGGACATATATTCATGGTGTAACAGAATTAGTCACACGCGAGAGTACGTGAATTCTTTTCTACTAGTAATTGAAACACGCATTCAGTCGATTAACAATTACAAAGTTTATTCCTCCGAAGAATCGTATTTGAAATATTCCGTTTAGAATTACGCATTTTTAAGACGCAATTAATGTAGACGAAATAATAATGAGTCTCCACGATTATAGACTAAAATTAATGTTAGAATAATTTTAATTGAATGTTTCTTTCTGTTCGCTTGTGATAAATTGATGAATCACGGATTCATTGTCTCGTGCCAAATAAATCATTTCAATAAAAATTTCGAAAGTCAGTATTTTTCAGTATTCCATATAAATCTCAACATAATAATGTAAATCAGCTTTCATATCACCAATAAACTCAATTTAAGTAATTTAAAATTAACAAAATAATTTAACCAAGTAAGTAAACTGTCGGCAATCGCTATCACCGGAACAAATCAACAGATGTGCTATGAAATTCGAGAGATAAATTAAAAGAAGTCTTATTAAAATATCCAGTTTTACCCACCAAATCCGAAAGTTCGCACATTGCGTAATCGCCGTGTCAGGCGTCGATAACGTAGAAAAAAAATCGCAAATCACAATAAGACTCTTACTAAATCATTGTCATACATATACATTTGGTATTACTTTCTACGCTCGGTATTATTTTGGATAGTCGTGTGAAAATTCAACACGATGAATTATCGATCGACGTTAAAATTTCTTTTGCCGCGCGCGCCCTACATGGCGCTACCAAGTAGACAACTCGCGCGCGCGAACGAAAGATCGTTTTACATGATAGTTTACGTGTACATCTTGAGTATTGTAATAATTTAATTTATTTTCCCTAACTAGTGGCTTGTTCTGGCGTCTTATTACGCGCGAGATTCCATTAATGTAGAGTGATGAGTTTCGTTTGAGCATCGCGACGTGATATACATATATTCAGCACGTGCTCGTTTGAGTTTGTCGAGACTATCTTGATTGAATTCGAAGATCTCGATTTTTAATGACAATCGTCAAATATTATTCAACGTTGATTCAGAACTCGCAAAAAATAGTTAATTTGAATTTATCGGGAAATTCCACTCTAACTCGATACCCGCTGTGTCAAGACAGTTACCGCGGCGAGGAGAAACAACATTTAAGGTTTGATTTTGTTCTCTCGATAGCTGCTTACTTGTATAGTTGTAGAGCGTGATAGATGTACAATAATGAATGTATAATTAGCAAAGGCTTCGTTACTCACATATAAATATTGTCGGGCGTGAACACTAAGTAAAACAAAATATTGTCCGTCGATGAGTAAAAGATAATGATATTGTTAACTTGTATTTTTAATCCTCTCAAGAAGTTTAAAAGAACCATGGACAAAACAAATAATACATCTCGCGACGACTCTATTATGTATTTACATATGTAACGACCGAATGACAAAGTTGGCGTAGGTACGACGAAGCTTGTGAGTGAATTGATGAGGGGGTGGAAGCTGCTGGTAATAATAAGCGACATGACTAGTAATCGCTTGAGCGCCAACAGTGTGCGTACGTGTACTACGCTAAGTTTTCGTACACATGCACGCGAGCAGCGCATTAATAGAATACGAGCTGGATGTGAATGCGGAATCGAAGGTTGAGGCATGGAATCAGGAGGAGGAGCTTTCACGTCCAGTAGTCGCTCGATAGGGGCGCGTACGGGCCGTGGGGGTAGGGTGGCGCGGAAGATGCGTCGACGAGGGATTGCGACGGCGTCGCCGTCGTCCAGTCCTTGTAGGTGGCGGCCGTGTGAGCGTGATGCGCCGCCACGCCCGGGTGCGAGCTTGGATGTGCGCTCAAACTGCGATTCAGAAGTAAGCTGTTGTAGCTTGCTGCTGCCGCCATGTTGTGGTGGTGGTGATGGTACTCGTGCATCGCCCTTTATCGGACATGACAGGACAATCAAACGATTGCTCGAAAGTTGGCAAGGTGACGTCAAGTATCGCATGAACAATTGGCTTACCGAGGATAATGTTGAGTATAATGCCAAGGATCTGCGTAATCGTACACGTCGGGGTGGCTTTTCCAAAACGATGGCGGGAAGTTTCTCGTGTTCATGGGATTACTATTGTCTGAAAAATAACGAATAATTAAGTCGCACTTGAATTGTGAAAAAGGCTAGCGTCTGATGGACATCATGTAATCTCGTATCTTGATGGAAATTCAACCGACCTTTCAATTTGTCTTGAGCTAACGCTCGTTGGAAGTGTTCCTCGACTTCCGACGCTGCGTCGCCTCGGTAATGAGTAAAAACTACGCAATTCGCACTAACGTATTGAGCTCTACTTTCGCTGTCGTCTGAATCGTCCGCGCCAGCGTTGCCGCCGATCGCTGAAATGTAAAAAAATAACTTTTTACATTTAAGAATGACGGTCATAGCAATAAACAAAGGCATGAACTGAAGTACATATATAAAAACGCGAGCTTCTCTTTTTTCGAACTGATAATTTGACGCGTACAAAAAAGGAGAGAGGGTCGGATGTCATGGCCGTATCCGAAGAGCCGTGTCGAAATTGATTTTCCAACGCTTTTATGCCACTGACAAGAGAGAGAAAGAGGTGGGGTGGCGGAGGGCGAGGGAAGGGGGCGCTAAAGTCATTTTGCAGGTGCACGTCAGCTCGAAATTAATCATGCGATGCTTGTGTGCTTTGCTATTATACGAGGGTAGCGCCCGCGCAGTCGACGCTCGAGAGCGCATATTCATTACCCCGTGTACCAGTGACATTAATTATTTACTCTTAAATCTTTGGCTTATTGCTTTTCATGATCATTCAAATTTATCGTGGGTGCATTTTTGGATTGAAGCCTTGAATTGAACAAGGCAATAGCAATGACTAACATGCAAATGCATACATTCAAAAGCTCTGATGGATTATAAAAATTCCTTTTCAAATATGATCTGTAAAAACGTAAATCATGTAGCTTGACATTACTTTTGTTGTACTTATAAAGTAATCAGAAGTTACTTTTCGGAATATTCGAGATTATTGCTGCGTAATTTACTTGTTCGGTTATAAAAGGAAAAAATTGTGGAAATTTAAAAAAAACATTCGGTAACATGTAAATGATTGATCTGTGTATACTACGTCTTTGTATATTTTACTATTAATTGACACGCCCACAAAAGATGAAAGTACATATTGATATATTATTTCACAGTGTTATCTAACTTATTCAATATATGATCGAGAAAAAGCATAATAAATGGTGCCAGAGAAAGATATAAAAATATGAAAGAGAAAAAACTATATTTTCAAATTAAATCTAGCCTGAAGAAAGAAACATTAGCTTACCATCGGTGGACCTATCATCATCAAGGTTCCGTGACGACTGTGCGGATGTGGTAAGTGGCGGTCGATGCTGTGGTGCGGCAGGTCTTGGTGAAGCAGGACTAGGTGCCGAACCTATGGATCCTGCGCTACTTGACTGACCCTGAGGAACAACTCCGGTTGTTGCTGCAGCTGCCGCTGCTGCACTTGACGCTGCTGTGGCTCCGCCGACGGCTGGACTGGCACCGCATAACTCCAAACCCGATGTCTCCAGTCGCTGGTTGACATTGATCTGTAATTTCAAAATTAATTTTTTGCACATCTGATGAGGATCTTTAGTTGTTTAAATCGTTACAATTGTTCATTATGAATTCTATGGCTAACAGGTTGTTCGAAGCATCAACTTAAAAAATTTCCTTCTTTATAAAATTAAAATTAATTAATTTCTGTAGGGATACATTTGCATAGAAAAAAATTCGAAGTTTAACAACAAATCATTGTTCCATTCATCCTTTTGAAAATATGCGTCGTCGTGTTGATACATCAAAATTTCAGTCGTGTTTAATATGAAGTTGCTTTCACATTATATTTGCGAGGATTATACAGCATATATTTTCGCTATGTTCACGTAATTGAAGCGGGAGTTTTAACGAAGTTAACATTTACAGTAAACAAAAAACGTAACATAAAACAAGCCAACTACTTTTGTTTTATTCTCAATAACAGAAAAACAAGAAAGTAAATAGGAAATGGTTATGTCGTGAAAAAGTCTATTATTGTAAATCCGCGCAAGTTTCGAAGCATTACAATCACGAAAATAAAAGCAAGAAAGAAAAGAAAACCTCGATAAAGAAATAAACTAAATAATAGGGACATTTTTCGTCGGGCTAACCAGCATCGGCTCGTTAATTGATCTGTATGCCACGATACATTAGAATGTGTGTTGGCGGGCGAAAAGCCGCGCGCAAGCGGCAGTTTATTCTAATTAAACGCGCATACTCGCAATACCCCCACGAGGACTATCTATCACAAACAATTACAAACTTTCGACGTGTCTCCCACTTCATTACATAAATTATCGCGGAGAGGAATCGGTGCAACGAAATAACACGACGCTGCACTTTTGACCCACGCTGAACTCTCAAGAGAGGCAACGCAACTTTTTCTTTCTATGCATCGATTGAACTTTCACCGACAAATAATTTAATTTGCAGTAGGACTGAGGCAGTTCGATTATATGAACATGTGCCTAGGTTGTAAATAACCGTCCGCTAAAATTTCCGAAGATTCATCTTTCACTGGAGTTTTAACTTTTGCGTACGTATACATATACTTGCGTGCAAATATATCAAAGGTCTCCCTCTCCCTTCTCTCTCTCTCTCTCTCTCTCTCTCTCGGGTCGGCATCATTCCCCTCATATATATGCGCGACAACTCACCCTCTTGTGAGGGTATATATGCCTGTCGTAAAATGGCGTATAGAGGCCGAGGGCGAGCTGCATCACCGCTATTTAATACGACGAAAAAAAATTCTTTTTACGACCAAATTTTACGCAATTTACCATATTATCATTTATTATTCAATATAATAAATGACTGAAAAGTTTGTTTAAAAAAGTTAATGTTATCCTTTTTTTTAGAGGAAGCAAAATAAACAAAAAAATAAATAAATAAATTTTGTCAAAGCGTTATTCATGAAAAACAAGAAATGAAAAAAAGCACGATTACGTGAAAGCGAGGATATCATCAAAGACGATCAAAGTTCTGCAATTCGTATGCTCAATCGACTTAACATGTACTATTTAAAAATAGAACTAGGCGACCGTATTGAATTGTTTCAAATCAATTGATCCTTCAATTGAAAATGAATTGTTTCACAAGCCTACTATTCAAATAACCAAATACGAATAAATTCTGTTGTATCAAGATATTATATATAAATAAAAAACGAAAGAGCTCGAGGACCATTGGAGCGCCGAGGGAATAGGCGCCGAAAAAGCTCTCTAGTGAATCCATCCGGGAAAATTGCTGAGATTCCCGAGGCTTATTTACTCCTTTCCAATCACGAACCGAGGCGCGACTGGCTGGTATGCTCGAAATGAAACAAGCCGTTACGAGACGTGCTTTAAGAATAACATCAGCAGCCCGTAGAGTGAGAGAGAGAGATGCGCCAACTTTAGGTTTAGTGTGCAACGCCCCTGCGATGGATGGCTTAGCAAAGAAAAACAGAGACCTTTGACCCCATCGTATGATATATATTGCATTTTGCAAGCTCACAGGTTTATCCTTCTAGAATGAAACTTTGAGCGAATTAGCGTAGAAACAAAAGTCGAAATTTAAGGCGCTACTTTTCAACTATTTGCAAACATTTGTTACGGTCAAACTGTATATATTTACCGAAAGTTATTTAAGGCATACGTGTCTTTTACATACTTTAAGAACCATGTGTTAACATTTAAGAAGAAGCAACTATGTATATTAGAAAAATTGCGTCACGTCAGCTCCTAAAATTTTATTCTTGAGATCAATTATGTGTAAAGAGTCGCTCAACAAGCTTTACAGATGAAATTTGTATGCATACAGTATTTGAATATTGAATGGGTCTGTTAATACGTATCTGATTAAATGAATATAGATATTCATGGAATATAAATTTCTGGAAAGTTTTGCTTGTGGAACATTATAATATTTGTAATATATACGAAAGGACTGTTGAACATGGAAAAGTATACTGTAAACTTGAGCGAACAGGAGAGAAAGAAGCAAATATCAATTCCACTGCAGCTCTCGTGAATAATGCACCTCTGAACTAATCTCTTTTCCAGCTAATTACGATAAAAGCAACGGACAATTGTAGAGATAAGGATCGAGAGAAGAATCATCACATATCCTCCGCGGCGTACTCGGAAACACGCCCATCGCATTTGCACGCGTCATAACGGAAGCTCGAAGCACGACGATGCATGCATAGCTGATTGTGTGGCCACGAGTCGTTCGTGCTTTGCGCGTTGCCTGCATGCGTATCACAAATTGCATGGTCCTCTCTCTCTCTCTCTCTCTCTCTCTCACCGAAATCGCAAATAGAACAACGCCGGTAATGCGCAAATGCTTTGGCGGGTCAGCACGACGCAGCAAAGGCATTCCCAAACGTACGCCGTGCCCTCGGCGCGAGCATGTACGTGCAAGGGATGAGCACGCGGTATAGGCGAGGATTAAGAAGCGAGATAAACGGACCTATTGTCTATGTGTGTAAGTGCACCTGATTTATTGCATGTGAAGGAGATTCAAGGTGCTGCGAGCGGATCGTAATCGGTTGTATTCGCGTCTTTTACCTTTTAACGCCGACGTACGCGCGAGATAGGTTAAAACTGAGTTACCCCGCGTATCGCGCAGTTATAATATTAAATGCTAGACCCTCGACAAGATCATTTATATTTTCCTCCGTGAGCGGGGCTTACTCATTTGTATACGCACCTGAAGGGAAAACCACACCAACATTTAATATAAGATACAGTGATTATGTATATATACTATTTATTTTTCAAGTTCAAAGAGCGTGCTGCTCCATGATTATTTTAATGGCGTGGTCTATACCAGAAAGAGAGAAATATTTTTTTCTGTAGCTGTAATGGGACCATATGTTTACTGATGTACCTTTAGGGAGCGCCTTTATAAATGTCCAGTGTACAGGAGTGAAAATATTAGTCAGCATACGATTTTACACATGCGCAAGCGTCATTAAATAAAACAGTCTTGGGGAACTACTCGTAGATTTTTTATTTTTCATCGTGACGAATAGGTCGTTCAAACGCTTAATCTGATGAAATATTACAGAACGGCGCTCGATCGATCCGCGTTCTACAATACAATTCTACAGATAAGTCAATATCGATTACTTTCTTTTCGACTTTGGACTGAAGTTAATAATGAAATACCTGCGATGGACAACGCGTATCTTTCAACGAAAACATAACAGAAATTCAGTTGTAACGTTAAAAAAAACGTCTCTCGATCTAATACAAGAATAATTCAAATGATAAAGTAGCCCGAAACGATGCATTTCTTACACGGAAGTTTGATTAATTTATCATCAGCGATAGCGAAGCAGCGCGCGTTTCTCTGTGTATCTAACGAAGAGGATGGAAAAAGAATATATAAACTTTACCGCGCTCCGCAGGGAAATTCATTACGGCACATTAGCACGCATTTTTGCTTAATTTCCCAAAGAGCGTCTATATACTAAAGAGATATATCACCGTTGATCGCACACGACGATTATGCATATGGGTATACTCCATCGAGCATTAATTATATCCTCGTGGAGTCTGCTGTATATGCGAAATGTAAACGTACGATATTAGACGTGGCAATGCAGCTGTGTTGACTAGCACGCATGAGTGCGCAAAACCTTAGCCAGTGTAATTAATTACTTTTTCAAACTCATCGAATAGTCGAAATATCAGGATGCGTAACGCTGAAATTGAACATCAAGTATCATCTGGCAGCACATTTTTCAACGAACATCTTTAATTTACGACTTGCCTCATTCGCGGGCGCAATCGAGCATCGATCAGTGTGTACTCGCGAGAACGAAAAAGAACGACGATAGATATTTAAAGATCTCGCTGAGGTGCGTACGCGTAGATAATTCAATTGAGCACATAAGCGTCTCTCGAAAGTATAATCTGGCGGCTAAAATCAACAAGCCACTAACGCGGCCGCTGCAATTTCCAGATTTTAAAGCACGATCTTCCTCAGCCGTCCTTGGGACGCGCGGCTTATCGTTATCGTTGGAAATCGATTGCCGCTCTTTCTCTCTTGCCAGAGTGCAGATTAAATCGCGAAGAGTTAGTTACCGGCGCGGTGAGCGGCGGCGGCACGACAATGTGGTAATTAATCGAGAGACGTGCACAGCTCTTCTCCCTCCCCTTTTCTCTTTTTTCCTCGCTGAATATTTCTATCGTCCCCCCCCCCCCCTCTCATTCCGCTTGCTCGCTTTTTTTCTCTCTCTCTCACTCGGTTTCCCTCTCTCTCTCTCTCTCTCTCTCTCTCTCTTTGGTCCAAAGAGTCTATAGCGGCCTCTCAAAGCATTCCACCGTACCAAGAGATTGTTCTTCGTTCTCCCTCTTTCTCTCTCTGGCAACGCATGTGAGAACGACCCGCGAAAGAGAGAGAGTCAAGCCAAAGGAGCTACACACACTCACACATACGTACCCACACTCAGGTACTGTATATATACCTACACGATGACACAAGATCGCGAATTCGGTAGCTGCGCCCTTCTCAGAAGTCATTGGATCATCAGAGTTCGCACGCGTCCATTTCACTGATGACGCAACCATGGAATTTCTCTTACATACAGATGAAGAAAAACTTGACTCTGTCGGCGAAACCCTTTGGATCACCGTGGAATTTTTGCCATTTGATCGAGAAATTGGTAGTATGCCTGGCCCTGTGTGACCCTGCACGGAATGTATTTATTGTTGCGAGAGGAACCTTGTCGTGAGCTTCGTGGCTTTGTATTTCGAGTCCATAGAAGCCCATCGAATGTCATCTTTATCACTTTAATTCGTGCCTAATGAATTCGAGTCTGTCGTGCATGCCGAAGAGCTTTTGCGTAGAGGGCAAAATATTTTTATCCACGTGGATGAGCATAATTAGTTAATACGAGAGAAAATCTGTTAAAAAACTTTCATATCGATGTTAAGCAACGCGCGTCAAAAAGCGCAAACGTGAATCTTTGATAATCGAAATGTTAATGAATAGTTCGTCGCGGAGTGAAATCTTGAAAAATATACGCGCATGCGGAAGTGTGCCCAAGCGCTCCGTGCGTGCAAAGTGACAAAGGCGTTGTTTATCGAAGCTGCATGGCCAAATTGATGCTTATTGCCTGATATTAAATATTTCCGCCGTCTATTTTGGCGGCAAACAAAAAATACAAAAAAAAAAAACAAAAAACAGGCAAGGATGAGAAGAGGGCAGGCGACGAGAGAATTCGAGAAAGACTAACGAAGAGCTGCCGCCGCCGCCGTCGAGCTGCAAGAAAAGGCACATCGAAGAAGAACACGCGCGCGATCGAGCGGCTCCCTCGAAGAGGTAGAGAGAGAGAAAGAGAGGGATTGGTAACAAGCTACCACGCTGCTCTCGAGTATCTCGCAATTTGTTTGCCGGACACGGCTATTCATCGGCTCTTCTCTCTCTTTCTCTCTCTCTCTCTCTCTCTCTCTCCTACTATCTTCCCAGAAAATGAGCTGCTGCTGGCGGAAGGCCGTGAGAGAAAACACCCGCAACAGCAGCCAAAGAAGATTCGGTGAACGAATTACCGTTAAGCGATCATTAGAGGGAAATCAGAGTATACACGATTAGCACGCAATAAAAAAAGTAAGCGAGATAAAACTCGAAAGCTCTCGTGGGACACTTGCTCGGTGCAGTCGCGAAGCAGTTATGTATATGTGCTGCGAATACGAGATTTTGGCGTGCAGCAAGTGGAGTTGACGAGATTTTTAATGGGCCAGTTTTCTTTTGGAATGGAATTTTCGCAAATGCACGCAAGGGAAAGTTTATTTCTCGGAATTGTCTTATCAGGATGTACCACGGAGAGCTAATGCCCGCAGCAGATTACAAGCAAGAGCCAGCTGTCTCTCGTGGTGAAAAATCAAAGATATCGGGCATCCGTTGACCGGTCACACAATTCAAACTCGTCGATGACTGTCGATTTGATACGATCGAGATCGATCGGATAGGCCTGCGCCGTCTGAAAGAGGACAATCGAAAATATACTTGGACTCATAGGAGCTGGAAATAATGCAAGCGACACTCGATTAAACGAGGAATCCGTCGGGGCAATAAAGCGCGAACAAAGCGATAGGGAGCGAGAGGGCAATCCCCGCAATTGAGACTGTCCGAAGCCGCGGCGACGTGCAGTTGCATGCGCAATCCTTTTCGACAAATGACAACGAGATCGTCGGGGCAATAACGCTAGTGTAGCGCAGCGCGGGCCCTTTCCTTTGTGCCGCTCGCGCGCACTATCTGGGCTTGATTATTCACGCGGGAATGCAATTTATGGGAGGCGTTTTTGCTGCGCCGTCCGCGCCTTTTCTGCCTTTTTCCCTTGCTATATAACACGAAACACACAAACCCTCCGGCCCGCCGCCTCCTTCGGCGGGCTACTCATCTTCGCGTGCCCGCTTGCGTTCATCTGTGACGCTTTTAACGCTACGCCCGATCTATAAATGTCCCTTGATAGAACAGCCCGCGCACGCTCAAATTCCACTCGCCTGAAGAACGATGCACAGCCAGGCAGCTTGTTTTCTTATCGATTGCGCTTTCGTTCAATGGGCTTTCTTGCCGAGTCTAATAGCAATTTATACCGCGTGGCTACGTATCTTAGCCAGTGCGTATATCTATCGAAAATGACGAGGAAAAAGGGACCAGAAAAATGGCATCTCGCGACACACTGTCGTCCGATCGGCGCTCGCAAGCATCACCAAAAACTGAATGCCATCGTGCGCACTGCCAATGAAAAAGGAGCAGCAAGTCGGATTGGAGCAGCATATAACAAATAAGCGCAATGTCGCGCGCGCAGAAAGCTGATATTCAGCTTGCATCGCCGTCTCGCAGCTTGCTGTCCCCAAGGGTACCGACGCGTCTCCCATTCTCCCGAGCCTCTAAATCAATTAGCGTTGCGCGCAGTTTTTCACTCTCTCGCATGGGGTTTGTCTGCTCTCGGCCGTGGGCCGTTCACACGGCCGCGGCCGCATAGGTAGTAGCCGGCGTGACGGAGCGTACAGGACGAAGGAAGAGAAGTAAGAAGAAGTAAGAAGAGAGCCGAGAGAGAAGAGCATACCGGGCCTCGTTTGCATTGCATGTGCATATCTGCGCTGTGTTCCGATTTCGGATTCTTTCGCGGCTAACACTTCATTTGGCGGCCTCCACACCGCCGCGATATTTACTGCCGAGCCTGCAGGCTGCCCTTACATAACGCGCCAACAATATCCATCCTTTTTCGCATTTTATTCTCCTGCTCGGCTTCCCTTTTGTTCGGAAGCTTCGAGCCTGCGCGAGCTTTATAATGCCTGGACTTTTCAGCGAGTACATCAAGTCGTCTGCAGGTCAACGACTTGCACGCTCTGGCAATTTGCTGCTGCTGAATATTGTCTTTTTTCGCGATCAATTAGGGCTCAATTAGCACGTACTCGTTAATTTTTTTCCATCTTCCATTTTGATGACTAGTCACTCAAGCTTGCCGGCAAAAAGTTGAAGCAACGTTGCCATCCGCCATCAATCTTCCCGATCGAACTGTCAATGCAGTTATCATGCCAGCTCAGGCTCAGAATAGCTCGGGGTGACGGAAACTCGGAGGCCAATCAATCCGCGGTCATACGTTGAGAGTCGGTCAGCCGCGACCTCGGTGCGCCTGGCTCATTAGTTGAAATCGCGAGCAGGATACGCAGAATACGCAGCGCCGAGTCGGTTCGCAATGAGATTCTTACGAGCGAGCCGCCTCCTCGCTTCTTTTACTCTTTCTCTTTCACTTGTTTCTCGCTACCGCAATATGAAATCGATGGCATCGCATTGCCCCCAATCGCGTCGTATAGACGGCAACGAGGCTACGCTTCGCGATATATCGAGGACTTGTTACATAATTTAACGCGACTCTTTCACCGCCGCCGCCGCCGCCAACGTTTCAATGGCACTACGCACCACCGCGCGGCCAGCATAGATACATTTATACATACACATCGCGGTCGCCAGCAGACAGAGATCTCGTTAAGGCCGATCGACGTAGTGATATATTAATATTGGTGGAGGTCGACCGTGCCGCGGAGGAGAAGAGGGCGTCAGTTCCATCTGTTTACGTTGCTGCCTTCCACTCGCGAGCGCAACTTTATGGAATTGCTTCACGAGGAATTCGTTGCACTCCGTCTCCTGGCTGCACTATCCGTTGTGTGCGTGTAGTGACAATCGTTTGCATCGACAATTAGCTTTTGACGATTCCTCCAGCTTGGCTTTCCAAAGATTACGATAACCGCGTCAATTGCGTCGGCGTTGACGTTTCCATAATCATTATCAGGTTCGATTGATCGGTATTCAATGTTTGTCTTCTCGCACTTTTTCTTTGTCGTCAAATTACAAACATGCGTTATCGATAAGAAAGAGTAACGCTCACAGCGAATGTTGATTGAACATCTTGTTTTTACAAGTCCCATTGAATAACCAAGTTCGCGCCAATTCGAATGATGACTGTGTTTGCGCAGCCGATCTCTCCGCCTCTCGGATTGAGAATTTTCAAACACGAATTCATCGATCATCATTTGAAAGGCTAATCTCCGCTACAGATCCTTATCGTCAAATGGATCGCTGCCTGACTCCGTATACATACATATATACATACGCACACACGCACACACCCTATGCGCACACTCGAGGAGAAAAGAGAGGAGCTCGTCGAGGGTGGTGAAAAACCGCAGATACAAAGTGGAAAACCGAGGATGAATTATTTGCTGACATTTTTCAGCTTTTCAGAAGAGTACGCGTCATTCCGCAAATCGTTCGGATGTGCCTCGATGACGACTTTATGACTTGGTAATTCATTTGTTCTCGCGCCGTAGCAAAAAGAAGCTAACCAAATGTAAGTATTGCTCGATGGCATTCTTCGTAGAGCAAATAAATGCCTCGGCGTCCAGCTGCAAGTTGACGCTCTCTCACGGCACACGTAGCCGCGTCGCGTCCCCTGTCAATTCCAGGCCGCGTATACAACTTGTAACAGCCGCACGAGCGACTTGTCGCTCTCTGCAGCGCTAAACGCCAACCTGACAGACTACACGAGTCCACGAGTCTTGCCATGGCTACCTGCCTCGTGCCTGCCTTTCCAGCATATAACTGTAAAGCTCTATTTGATTTTTCTGTCAACAGGGCGATAGCTTTTCTTTTTCTTTTTTTCATTTCCCTGGTTGTTTTTCTGTCTGACATATAATACTTCATTCATTTCCATTGACTACTTATGTATGCATATCAAACTCCGCTTTTCAATACAAAGGTGTATAATGACAGTTACACATGGATAAATCAATGAAATGTTTGACGATAATATCGGTATTGATAAGATGATCGACGAAAATAAATTATTCAAATGAACTAATTAACGTATTTTGTAAAACTTTGAATTCTCACAGAATTTACTGAATCTGACAGGAGAAAAATATTTCTAGATCAATTGCAATCTGACAGTTATAAATGTCACAATGACGCAAAGGTCCTTTGATCGTGGCCTTACGCGTTACGTCAATTAAAACTGGCATATGAAAAATGCAACGTTTTTTTTATCATAGAGCGCGTGATGATGTTTTTCATTTTTCTTTCTAAAATATTTATAAATTACTGCGAGTAAACGATTTTACGAGAAACCCGTTCAGATGAAAACATGAAAAAGTTTAGCTTTTCTATAAATCTAATTTCTAATTCGACAAAAGAAATGCGTATAATAAGTTTTCGATCGTTTCCAATAATAACTTTATTTTATTCATGCTGCCTTCAATTAAGTCGATTCAGTTGACGAGAAAAATCGCCATAGTTTAGCATTTTAATTGTAGTTCATGAGTTTAATGACAGATTACTGATCGATGGAGCTATGAATAATGTAAATAACATCAATAAATGTATTATTAATCTACAACTGCTTTCAAAGTATGTACTCTTACTATTTTGAGTATGCTAAAAATATGTTGAAATTATGATTCCTTTCGTGTAAATTGTTTAGTTTCAACAATCTCACCATTAAAGATTTTATATCAGTATATTCTGTTGTACTGAAACTGATAATCGTGGAAAATGTAAGGTCAATGCTCTTCAAGAGCAACAATTGATCATACCAATGTTATGTTTTATTTCTTGATGACTCATTTAATTCCAATATGAAAATGGCAAAAGCTTCAAAATTGTCTCACGAATGAAGCTGAAAAATCTCGATCAAAGCGACGCATTCATCGCTCGCAACGACGAGGCTTTAACCCTCAAAACGAAAGAATCTACGAGAGCGAAGCAAGCGACTAAATAATAAGCCATTGACAACTCATTGGCCTCGGAATTTCCTTTCGCCGTCATAATAATAGAACCACGGCAACGGGAGGGCTGTACAAGCATAAAACACGCGACGACGTATTAGCAGATTCCGCGGAATATGCCGATAATAATTTTCGCATAGCTTATAATAGCAAACGAGGCATTAACTCGTGCGATATTAATTTCGCACGTTGGGAAGAAAACATGTTTTCATTTGCGATAAGTGTACACGCACATGTATATAATAAAACTAATAAATAAACACTGTGGCGACGAAATTTACGAGATGGTATATACGCCTGCAGGCTAGTCGTCCGACTGGACTCGACGCGTGTAGATCGGTCTGTAACAAACATTTAAGGTTGATTTCGTCGGCGGGTAAATATATAATAGGTTGATAGGTGAAACACCACATAAGAGAATTTTCGGCTGTTCCCAAGAGAGAAACAGAGAGTTGGAGAAAGAGAGCCAACGGTATTGGAATGCCGTAGCTTTTCGCGGATCATTATTCACTCTCATAATCTTTTGTCTCATCTCCGGGCGCCCGTGACATTGTCGAGGCTGACAGTGACGAATCGAAAAATCTCCGAGTCAACCCTTGAGTCATTGGCTCCTCGCGCACCTACGCGCTGAACTATATATACCGTCATCCCAGACTGGAATGCGTTTAGATCGCTCTTCAACATTTCATAATCTTCATCTGACTGTCTTAAACATAATTTGTATTTCAATTCGATTCCGCCTCATTTTCCTTTTTTTTTCATTCGATGCCGCGACTTCAATGGCGAAGAAGAGGACGATTGCGATTATGTGCCTGACTAACTCTCGCACGTAGCTATCTTTCCATCGGAATACATCAACAAGGTAATTTTTCTTCATTTTACGCGGTGATTCGACACAAATCGAAAGATCGTAATCGCGAAATGTGTTCATAATAATCTTTATACATCCCGAGTGACCATTCCCATTTGACATTTTGTCTTACAGGCAAACGCGTTCCCAGGATAATATATGTACATGCAACCTATTGAATTAGACATGTTGCGTTTCTGCATTTCTAAGAACACATTGATGCTGCCCCTACTAATTGATGAACCAACATTCGAATGACTCTGCATTATTTCAGTGAAAATGATCGGCTGTACATCGAACGGGTTTGTATGTATCGAAGACACGTAAAAACTTGTGGATTTAAAGTCGGCGTGCACAGAGCTTTTTTGCAAATGTGGTACGAATAAATTCCAACGAGCTTGTAAACATGTGGCAGCCGTCATTACTATATGATTTACTCGGTCTTGTATAAAGGCACCTTTATGGAATATCAGATATGATAAATGCTCAAATGGTTTTTGCCCAAGCGAATACACGTGATGGGATTATCGGTTAGCTTTCTTATGCATAACATTTGATATTCAACGCGAATACGCGATTGCTACTTGCTGTTACACGCGTAGAAAGAAATTGCATTCAGGCGAGTAGCTTCTAACTCGAGCTAGTCTACTTTTTCTCTTGTCGCGCAGGCGCCTTTGATATTTCACAAGAACCTTTAAGTCTGCGTGAAAAAGTGTGCATACAGAAGCCATCTATCGCGGAGCCGAAACAAAGGCGACGCGCCACTAATATCGTCGCGCGAGGAAAGAAAAAATAAGCTCCATTGCCAACGCCGAATGACGAAGCTTTCACACACGCGCACACAGGAGCGAGAATCTTTCTCTCGTGGCGCAACAAAGAGCTGCGCGGGCCCTCTAAAAAACGTCTTTCTGCCGTGCATAAAAATAGTGCGCGAGCGTCTATGCAACAAGAGCAATTTAATAGACGCGTGCTGCTCTCCTAAATATAGGCGAGAATGGGAGATAGCGAGAACGAGAGAGCAAACAGGTTTTTGCGAAAATTAAATGTCCCTGCGCGCGCTGCACGGAGTTAACACCGCGCGAGGCGAAGATAGCAATCTCTCTTTTTTTCGAGGAGTGAGAGTGTTTAAGGCGCGAGAAGAAAGAACAACAACGATGAAAACAAAAAAAATTGGAGAGCTGGATTATCGGGTGAATCGCGCGCGAAAGCGCGCGCACGTTGATGTACTAGATCGGCCTGCGCCGCGATTCTTTCAGACGATACAGAGCTTGATGGTGTTGTAGCCACGAAATCTCGCTGTACTGCTGGCGGATGTGTCTGTCGAGATAACTATTTGATTGAAGAATGAATTCAACGTGCTTTTCTTTTTTTACTTTCTATCGCGTTCAAAGTACATTTTTTACAATTGATTGTCGTCGTACTTTCAATTGGCAACATTGACATGAGAATGTATGATGGATCACACCAAAGTTTATCTCTAATACTCTTTTCGTTTATTATTCACTTGTAAGTGCAACTTCATCATTAATAGTACGATGTTATTGAGAGAAATAGCCCAGCCATTCAAACATAAATTGTTACACACGACAAACTTTTTCTTCAATTGGCTTTTGGGTCAATGCATTTATTCAACAGCTGATATGAATTACAAAAGAAAGTTGGATCTTAACTTCACCTCTAGAGAATAGAAACTTGACAATTAATCGCAGCAATTTTAAAGACATCCTCGCTGGGGCAAACTAGATCCCAAGAAATTCGAAATCAATTAAGGGGCCGCGCCTCGGTGTAAATAAGTGCTCCGGAAGTTAAGTCGCGCGAGTGCGCTTGCGCCGCTAAGTAAGAATTTCAATTAATCGACGAAACTACGGCAATTACAAGAAACTTAAGAGTCGCGTAATAGGGTCTCTTTCGAATTAATTAGCGAAAATTTGAGTCGTTAAATCGAAAACTCAGCTCTCTCTCTCTCTCTCTCTCTCTCTTTCTCTCTACTTGTTCAATAATTGAGTTGTCAATCTATAAAGAGCCATCAACAGTCAGCTCACATGCTTGCCATACGTAATTTCCCATGCGTAACACATTCTCGTAAAAATCCCCCCGCTTCCTTTCTATGCACGTATCCAGTGCGTCAAAGTAAAAGTGAATAGAATTATTTTGTGTTTTTATCCCTAGAAGACTTAATTTATATTTATAAAATTTATGATTTGTAATATCATCAAAATAGCTGTCGTCTTTTCAGTATCCACGATTGTTATCTTTATTTTAACAGTGTCGCCAAATGAATTGGCGGAGACGATTTTTTTTATGCGACAATATGCTGCCAATAACTTATTAAGAGTTATTTATAGAATATGTAAGTGAATTGAGGAAGTTGATAAAACGACTACAATAAATAGATTTTTGTTTATTCATAAAACTTATTCTAGTTTGCATATTCTTTTTTAATTGGTAAACATCCTGCTGGTTTAACGACTTCGTCGGTTTCTTCCTATCTCCATTAGATATGTTTTTTCATAACTCTAGTTATTGGATCGTACTAAATGTTATGGTCGTGTCAAATAGAATAGAATTTTGTGATCGTAGACTCACTGAAACGACTTCCAATATCTCGCTTTTTTTAGAATTATTAATTATGATATGTGGCGTATTCATTTTTAAATTTATTTCTTTTCAGTAATGTTTGAGTACTAACCTTAAAATTAATTTTAGTAATTAACGTATATATGATACAACATTGCATACTGATTTTTATTTAGATTGTTGTTCACATTGTTATATAAATAGCATTAAGAGTAAAGATATAGTCTAACATCGCAGTGGTTAATTCGTATAGCATTATATTCTTTGATATCTTTTGAATAACTTTGTAAGGATAAAATGATGTAGCATGGTTTTTCCAACTGATATCTGGCTTAATTTGACTGTTCGAATATAGTTTGTGTTTATAGGTAGCATCGGGTACTTCGATAATAATTTTTTCCTTTCTCAAAAAATCTATTAAACGACTTTTGAGTGCGTTCGATGCATCTAATATGATCCATTCTAGTTTGTTATGTGATAATTTGCTACTATATCTATTTGATTTCTGAAAAAGAGCAAAGCTCCTTCTTATATTACAGGTAGCCTTCTAGGAGTCATGTCTTTTACTTTATCACTATTTTTTTGGCAGCTTTCCGACCTTTTCTTAAAATCAAGCTCGCGTAGATTTATTTTCTGGACAATTATAAGTTACTGCTTTAGTTATGGGTTTTAAAGTTTAAAACTAAATTTAACATTGCTAATAAAAATGAATTAATAATTTACCTTTTGCTGTGTAAAATGTTCATATTTCTTTCAGTAGAATTCAGATCTTAAGCGACGAGGAAGGGATATCCCTGCGGGGGAACCCGTATCTAGCCTATCTATACTTTTGTGTTACAATTGGCTTGCTTACTTAATGTGCGTTTTAATTTATATTTTCCGGGTGCCGAGCAAAGGGAAAACTGGCGGCGTCGGTACAAATCATTTCATAAAAATGCCTGAGTTCCTTTTTTGCATGTAGCAGTGTAGACTCAAAGAGAAAAGACTAAGCCAAGCATAATTGAAGAAACAAAGAGGCTGGCAATTACGCCGACAATTAACGGCGGCTTCCTTGACTTTTGCGCTATCTCTCGCGGGACCGCGCGCGGAAAAGAAGCCGACAATGCGAGCCGCCTTCTTTTTCTCTTTTTCTGCGCTCTCTCTCTCTCTCTCTCTCTCTCTCTTTCTCTCTCTCTCTCTCTCTCTCTCTCTCTTTCTCTCTCTCTCTCTCCCTCTCTAGCCATCGCACCCGCGAGACTTGAGGCCTCGTTTGATTACACTATTGAAACAGCAATGAGCAACGGCTACGTGTGTGTGACATGCTGAATTTGGTGCGAGGGTGTCGATGCATCAAATGCACATATTGAGCTTTTGTGTTTACGACGATGATCACGATGTTTTTTTTTCGTTCGACCTCGCGCCACTGTGAGTTACGCGATGCCTGATTCACAACTCTGCTATATAACGGTACGAATATTTTTTCTTCTTATTGTCGAGGACGAACGTTTTGAAATAAAATGTGGAATGTCTGTTGCTAAGGATAAAAACACTGGTTTAATGTTTTTATAAAAGCGTCGTACAATGAGAAATGTTATCCAAGTTTATTTATAACATAACGTATGAATTATTCAGCGGAAAAGAAAGAATTGACCGTGAACGCGGAGATCGAGCGAAGCGCTAAATTCGTAATAAAAGTGCGTGTGGCGGAGAGAAAATCGGCGTAGCGCAAGAACCACATCAAAAGCGCCATTACGCTGGCTGCCTGGCGCTGGCACCCCTCGTAGTCGCGACGCACAATGGTCGCCTCCTCAATTTAGCAGGAACGCGTCCTTTTGTCATCGGCGCGCTTGCGTCTTGCGTACATCGACGATTCATTCATCAGACGCGGCACGAAGTCATAAACCCCAAAATCCTGGCCGTACGCGGCAGCGATATTGCGTAAAAGTCGTCGAGGGCTTTTCATCGCGCGAATATCGAGGAATCGCGTCGCTTCGTTGGCGCCCGCGCCAACATCAAAGCGCGCTCTTTTCTTCGTCGTTCCCGGGTCGGCTCACGGTAATGATCATTTATTATCCGCGGGTAAGCGCGCCGCCAAGTAGGAGTAATGAGCGCAACGACTTTATGAAGCGGGCTTCCAAGCTGCCTTTGTTTAAAAATTAGCTACGCCAGCGCCGCTCTCTTGCTTGTATCGTACTCGCGAGAGAGCTTGCATACTTTCTTTATCGAGAACCGCTAGCAGGCCTATATATAATGCTCTCCCGAAGACGAACGCTTTCGTAAGCACGCATTCATCTTCGTGGCTCCGCGCAACTCCTCGCTACTTCGCTGCTTTTACTTTCCTCGCCTCTTCCTTTCTTCTTTCTCTTTTGCCCGCGACATATCAAACCAATGCGCTTATGCCGCGCGCACGCATATATTTCCACGTTACTTCAAGTTAGCGCTTTTCAGACTCGATAACACATCGCCAAGCACGCAGGTCTTTGGCTTAGACCATGATTGTTCAACCATATGATACTTAAATGGGCCAATTATTTTTTCAATGCTTTCTTGTATTATTGCCACGACCATCATCGATCAACATTACTGCCGCACATCTAAATAAAATCAAACAGAAACACGTGTTTCCGCGACACGCTTCCTCGAACATCATAAAGTTAATTCAAAGTCATGTACCCTATTTATCAATGACTTTGCTGGAGAAACAAGAACTACATGGAATCATGGAATCTCAACAGTGCGCACACGCGGTGAAAGCATCAATCCTCGCTAACTAAAGCGTCGCGTCTAATAACATTTCCCTTACGCAAAAGTCAATTTCGAGAGTCGTGTAAAGATCTTTGAGCGAACAAGTCGGGCGTTAAGGGAGAAACGTGCGCACGCACAAAAAAAAATAAGAGCAAACGCTTAATCTCGAGCTCTACTCGCATCTGTTCTTCGTTCGCGCTTGACTGCCACGAAGAATGTTTGCTCATTAATATAAGAGGATGCCTCGCGCGTAGTCACACAGAATCCTCTCATTTTCATCAGTATCACTGCCTGATTTGTCGCGTGCGAGAGAGTGAGAGAGAGAGAGAGAGAGAGACAGAATTCCTACAATTTTTCGAAAGATTCACGCGGTTGAGGATTGAGGCGTTAGAATCTTTAAAATGCGTGCTTCGCTAATTCGGTATGGCTAGCTCGCGATGCCGTAAAAATTCTTCGGCTGTCGACGCGCTTTACCACTCGCGCGCATATTTGAGAATTCGCGCGTTTGTCAAACGGTATGTGCATGTGCTCCTCGTAGTGTGCCTCGTCAATGAAACATTTCATTCAATCCTCAGATTTTCATTCAAAATAACAATATTGCAATTGGAATGTAATTTAATTCCTGTCTGTCGGGAAAATTTATTCGACAGTGATGCTCGAACATTAATCGTAACATGAGATTGTACGGTGAAAGTATCTCACACGGATATTGAAAAAGGAAATGCAAAATACTTTTAAAATCTGCCGAATCTCGCATTTTTGAAAAACTCTCTTTCACAAAGAAACAATTTTTTTTCAAAGGCATTCCACATTCGCATACAGGCGTATGCATTTGAAAGGTATCGTTTTTACATTTGCACGAAAAAAAAAGATTGCTTTTGTTCTCAAAAATAAAAGCACGGAAAAATCCATTGTCCAGACATTGTTCTTTGATAAAAAGAAAACTCACCTTTCACGCCTCTATCAAAAATAGATCAAAGAAAGTCTTTCTCGCTCAAAGCCTTTGGAATTTCGAACCCCCACTCTCTTTCTCAGCAAACAAATGACAAAATTTTCGTGACGCACAGATGCACACGAGAAAAGCTTGGAATTCGAGAGAAAGCGGAAACCGTAGCACCCACGAGCTCATTTATATAAAGGCGCGCAAAGCTCGGCGGAGTAAGCGCTAAAAGCTCGCTCTCTCTCTCTCTCTCTCTCTTTCAGTTGTGTGCCAGTGTGAGGCTAAGCCTCTACATTAGTTCACTTAATACCACATCGAGTTATGCGCGCACGCGAAGGATTAATCTGCGAAGGAGTACGGACTTCTAAGATCTTGTGTATACCCCACACGTTGCCGGAGAGAGAGAGGGAATGAGAGAGAATGAGAGAGAGTGAGAGAGATAGAGCTTAATGAGTTTGTTCTCTCTGTCTCTGTGAAGTGGCACAGGCGTATGTGCAAGCTTTGATAAGCTCTCTGCGCGCATTGTTTAGCTGGAGACGAAATGAACTCCTTGTAAATCCGCGTGTTTTCATTTGTATAGCCGCAGGTGCACGTATATTGCGGAAAAATAACAATTATTTTTATGAGAAACTCAATAGCGCACGCGACGTGCAGCTTGCGCGTGCGCGAAACTCATTGGAAAAATGCCGGTTAAACACGCGCACCTATAGTAAATAACCAACGCAGATATCCCAGATATTTCCCATTACGTGGCTTTTTAGGCGCGCGAGAGCCATGAAATCAATTTGCTCCGTTGTTTTTCGTCGTCCCGCGCCGCGATGCGACGCGAAGCTTTAAACTCAATTTCTCAACGTAACAAACAAGAAGCGGCTGAGCAACTGGAAAAGTGACGAGCGCGCTGTTCATATAAGCCCGAGGCGCGCATTCCGCGGCTGCGGTTTTGCAACGCCAAAATATGGTGGTAAGAAGCATACAGCGAAAGAGCTTTTCTATGATATTTCATTTGATGGCTGTGCAGACGAAATTACATAATTTCTGGTTGAAATATTAATTGTGGACGTTCTTACATTTATCACGGCGATGGCTAGTTTTTTACCGATACTGGTCCTAATGAGCTATACCAAGTTCTGCATTCTTCGAGGTTTCCACGGCATTAGAAAACTACCGAACGAATTAGCTGAAATAATTGAAGTATATTGCAATTAAAGAGTTATTTCATAGAATCTCGTTATGACATGTTCATTTCTTGTATTCGGCAAAAACTGATGATGGCAACCTTTGCCCACAAAAAAGAGTCCAGCTCGGTCGATGAAATATTCCTATGCGCACGAGACGACGAAACACTGACGCAAAAGTCAGCACAAACAGAAGCTCAAGCCAGAAAGCGGCCGATCAATTACATGACGGTCCCTTCTTCTTCGCTGCGGCGAATTTAAGCGAAAAACAAAAGCGAGAGAAGAAGAAAAACGCATCCGAGTAGGTATCTGCCCGAACGAGAGAAAAAAAGAAAGGAATCGAGAGAAATGTGGCATCGTCGACACACAAGCCGAAAAAGAAATCCGCTCCCAGAGAGAAGAAGAAGGAGCCTGGAGTTAGCTCGCGCGCGCGCGTCCGGAAGTCCCATTCGCACGGTCTCAGCACCAAGCAGCAGCAGCAGCAGCAGCAGCAGAAACACCGAAGCTCGGCCGCGCGCGGCCTCGGGGGCGCCGCCGTATTGGTGCGCGGACACGCGTGGGACTCGGAATGCTCGGTATTCCAAGAGACACGCAGAGAGGGGAGGTATATAAGCTTGAGAGAGCCAAGGACCCAATTCCCATCCATAGTGTATGTATCTACTGGTCCGTATCTCCGATAGCGCACCGCCGCTGCGAAATCGAATCGCATAGCCTCCCTTTATATTTATTGGGCGGGCCCCTATTGTCAAAGGACCCAGCTGACAGAATGCCTTGAATAGATTTGCGACTTTATTAGCTGAATTATCTCGTGTGACGATAATGCCTCTTCTTCTCTTTTTCGCCTGTTTTCTTCTAGAATCAAATTTGTATCTGCTTTTCGCGGGTAAAATATTATCGGTTCAATTAAGCTAAGCGTTATCTTGACTTAATGTCGATGTTGATTGATTATGTACGACTATATGTCCCAGGGCATAGGCATTTTAGGAAAGCTGAACGATGATATTGTACGCCTACATAAAAAAGAAGTTGCATATCCTCCTATCGCCAATTCATTAACCAATTAACCAATCAATTGATACCGTTTGCTGTGTTTCAGTCCGTAGTTGCGATGTATTTATTGGAAGAACACGTGTTTGTCAAGATAATACTCTTTCTCCTTCTCGTGCGTGTAAACTGTTGATGCTTTTAAAACCTCTATTTATAATCCATAGATATAATGGTATGTGAACATTTTTGGTGGATCTTGGCGAATGTGCTTAACTTATTGTTCTGTGTCTAATCGTATAACTACTTGAATTTCAACTAGTTCTTCATTCGAATTTCAAACATTTTTTGTTTATATCCCCTCGAAATTGATCTGCTGTTGCCGAACAAGTCTATTTTCACGTAGGTCTGACTATACTGATTATTACTACTTAAACATGGACTATCACGTAATAAACCAATTTAAAAGTGCGGACTCATTAATAGGTTACTATATATCGAGGAAAATCGGCACGATGATTAAACCGGACTGGTTTATCGATTAAAGACGCATTCCAAATCAGTGTGTTGACATATCGTTTCCAATACAAAAATGCACGTGTAAAGGAACCAGTTTCTAACAACTTTTTACTTATGATCGGCGAGGCAATTTATATACAAATGAACGACAATCAGTCTTTTTACCGCAATACTTGCACTCATTCAATTGATTCGGTGACTACGCCGCAGTCTTTAGCAACTCGCGACCGCTATGGTTTTAATCTGCAGATGTCACACGGACTCGCCACTTTTTACCCCCACACAAAACTTGACGCATCACGCGCGAGTGAGCGAGCGCAATTTGAACTGGCACTTGGCAAATGAAAAAAAAAAGAAGCTGATACTGGTGAAATGTATAATGCATAAAGCGAAAAATTCGCGCGCGTCGCTCGCAGCACATATAACGAGTTTTGTTTTTTTTCCCGCGACGCGCACGATTCGTCGGCGTCGACTGCGCGCATAACGAAGTAAAGCAAGGTGTCCGCGAAATTAGAGCGCGCCACCTTGTTGCTGAATTAATTATGCCACAGGGCGCACGTAAACTAAATTTTTCGCGGGTATGCGAGTACGGTTAGAGCGAATAGTTATACATGGCGCTTCCGCCGTGAGGAATCCGCGAGCGAGTGACGGAAGTTGTCGCATTATGCGGCCATCTGTCCGAATTTGAAATTACAAACGATTGGAGGAAACGGGGAGCCTTTTGTTTCTCTGCCGACGTCGCAGCAACAGCGAAATAAAGAAAAGAAGAGCTAACAGCGGAGAGGACGCCGACAGCTGCTGCAGAGTCGGATTATTGGGCTGACGAGTCACGCGCCGAGGGCGTCACCGCGATACGTCTCGAGGCTTTGACAATACGCTAAGCGTTGCTGCAGACTGAGTAAGAGGGGCACCCAGCGGAGGACAGATCTCCTCTTGGTTTGAGCGTTGAAAGCTTCGTTCGCGCGAGGCAAGCGGCGATTCGCTGATTAATTCCGTTGTGCGGAGTTTTCGAGGGGGACGAATTGCCATGTCGAAAGAGGCAATAGCGGTTTCGAATGGCGCCGCCGACAGATGAACCTATTTGCAAGAGGTTTCTGTATGCATTAGCATTTATCGTTACGTATTTCGCTAACGTCTTTTAAGAAATCTTGAATAAACCGGAATACTTGACTGAAGAGTCTATTGGACTGCGAATGCGTCCTAAGACAGATAACGACTGCACGATAACGCACGCGTCTGTACAATTTAAGTTGTTCGTTATAGCCTCATTTCAGAAAAACCCAGCAATTCGTCGCTGCACAATACAACCGAACTAATAGATGATCATCGTACCCGAGTTTTATTTATCCTCGCAATTCACATACGTGTAGTGGTATGAAGCCATGCTGCACGCGTACAAAAGCATCTCGGGCGACGCGCCAGTGAACAGTGAGCAGCCCGCAAGTCTCGGTCACGGCGCTGCGGTGGTACGCGGTTAATTATAGCTTTGTTATGACACCCGGGCGTCCCGATAAATTGATGTTGAAACGAATGTATCTATCGTAAACGATCTCAGGGATATACGTGTGGCTTTCTAATTGAATTGGTAAACATCGTTATTCAAGCGCACGACGCTCAATACGTATTTTATTATAGCCAGCAGCTAAAGAAAGAATTCTCGCGCAAGCACTTCAGTTGAAATTAAGATGCGCTTTGGGATCGAATACAATACTTTATTGAGCTGAGTCGAATTTTTCTTTATTGTCGAGTTGGACGGGGGAAGTGAATGATTGTTGTAAGCATGAAAAAAATCCATGCATTCAACTTACGAATTTGTTTAATGGGCTCGTTCATAAGACTAATGAATACGTTACGTAGTATACAAACTGCGTTTGCAAGTTAACAAACCAAGCATGTACATTGTTCAAACAACAGTATAAATCTACTCGTTAACCGAAAAAGCATTGTGATCGTTATCTGAATAACAATGCAACGCGTGTATACTCTATACTGTAGCAACAATTGCCAATTTGCCGCATCGACACCTGACTCTGGAACAAACGCATAAAAGAGAGTAAATCGCGAGATAGAAAATCGCGCATAGAGATTAACAGCGAGCCTATTGTGCTGTTTTTCGCTCATGGGACTTTTAAAGTACGAGCGAGCCAGCGAAACCAACCTCTCTGGATTTAATAGATCGTGTATATAGTGGGCGAGTAAATGCGAGAGAGGGGAAAGAGCTCCGGGTAGTTTATTGGCCGGAGCGAGGGAGCAGCCGCGAAAATCGCCCTATCGCAGCCTAGCTCACACCCACACTCTCTCCCACGCTATATACACAGCCGAGTGCACGACGATTTGGCGCGCGTTCGCTCCGCTTTAATCGAACAAATGCCGATACGCACACATCCCGACATACTATTCTGCCTTTTCGTATACATGCAGTAGAAAGGTGCCCATGTGTCGGAGGTTTGTTTCAATTTATTTTTCATTTTTAAAGCTTTCACCCTCGGCAATTTAAAGCTCAGAGGGATCTTATTGATCGATGAGAAAATTGTGCAAAGTATCAGTACGATGCGGATACGAAATTGATTTATTTAGCTTGAGGATTCATTCAGGCAGAAAAAGTTAGTTAAAAGCTTGAGCAATAAAAAGTATTATTGATATTCAATTTTCTGAGAGATTTTCTGAGGAGAAACGATTGGCTGAACAAAGAGCGAAATGATCCAATTAAATTTTCATAATACACATCTCGGGGCAAAGAATCTCGGCAGACGCACGTGAGAATTACAGATATAAACTGTAGCCCAGCAGTCCGAAGAATCCACGAAATGTCAACAACGCGAGCAAACGATAAAAAGTTGACTTTTTGGCAATCTTCAAAAGTATACTGATTGATAGACTAGAAGATTCCCACCGGTTTGCCGACAGAGAGATCACCAAAGCGGCAAGAAACTTGACTTATAGCCCCGCTATCCCCGAAAATTACCTTTTCCCCCCTCAAAACGCTTTACGCCCGCAAATAAAAGGTCGCACTTGTACCGCTCCTCTTCCTAATTAAACAGCCGAGCACAGACAAAGACATATACACGTTGCAAAACGCTTATCGATCGATGCTTACCGTACGCCGGGGCTGCAATTAATTAGGAATTATTCGGCGCGACGGTATATATCGCAACATTGGCTGGCACATACCTTTTATAAAAGCCACCGGGGCCTTTGATGGCAGCGTCAGCTGTCCCACCGGACCACTTTTTCGTATGGTGCTGCTGTTTCTCCCTTCCTTAACCTCACTCTGTATGCCCTTGCAAATGGCACCACGCGACCAAATAGACATTTTTGCCAAAAGCTTTTACACGCTGGCCAGTTTGTATCGTCCTCGAAACCAGACTCTTTTTCCTCGCGGAGAACATAAATCCCCCGCATTGTTTTTCTTCTGCGACGTTAGCGGGCCGTGGGCAGGACGTTTGTCATATACGAAAAAAAAAAAACGATCAGGCTCAATGCTTCACTTTCGCTTGCTCGCATTCCGTTCGCGGCGTTCCTCATCGCAGCGAAACTTATATCGAAAATATTTAGCGCTTTCACAGCCTCGAACGCCTATCTGCGTTCACGAATGCTTATTATAGTAGAGCAGGTGTTCTAAAGCCGTCGGAGCTGCAAACAAACTGATGAAGCGAGAACAACGCGCATATTGTACAGCGCACTCATTAATGGTTGACGATGGCCGTCGATGGGCGAACGAGGCTGCGCACGCAGTGGCATTCATTGGGCTGCAAACGCAGTGGCCCTAATTAAATTTATGATTACCTTCAATTAAACATGCTTTATGCAATGCCAACGTTCCAATTCGAATACAATGCCGAGGAGCAACAAGCCGAAGAAACTCAGCAGATTGCCGACGGCTTGCAAAAGGAAGGTCGCGCGAGGCGAGGCGCGGCGCGAAGGGTAAAACTAACGAGGTATACATCGGCGACGTTTAAAACGCGGCACAATCGAAGGAGGCGTCGCGCTAGCGATCGACATGATTTGTCGGGAACGGTGCGGCGCAGCTGCGCTATACGCGCGCAGAAAACTTATTATGGCGTAAAGAAATCGTCGCCTCGCGCGCATACGTTTTTCTCCTGTCGTTCGCATGCTGCATTCCGGGCGCGTGAGACGTGCCAACGCGCTGCACCAGCTGCACACGCGCCGCTGCTTCTCTTTTTGTTCTCATCCCTGCGGAGAGCTTTATCTGATATCGGCTCGAACAAAACTCACCTGTCACGAAGTGTCACAGCGTGCACAGTCACGCCCGGCGCATGTACATGGACGTGTCTATAGAAAGCGATACGTCCAGTGGGAGCGAATGGACTTTTTTTTTCATCGGCCATGCTGATCATTAAAGACATTCCCCCGCGATCGCCTGTGTATATCGCCAGGTTTTGTAGTATAGACGTTGTTCTTACTGCTTTTTTTTACTTTTCTCTCTTTCTCTCTTTTTCATTGATGCACAGTATATGCGAAGCTTTGGGGGTAATGAATGTGCATATTAATCATCGGGGGACTCTCGGCGTTCGTTCGTCATCGTGATGATGATTGTTGAAAGAGATGGAGATGTAAATTGATTGTCAATGCGCGGTTTATGATCTGTGGAATGCTTATTAGATACCAATCTGTTGTAAACGATTTTATGCTCTCGTCTCGAAACGAGTATTATACATTTTTAGATTCTCAGACATCATATACTTATTAACACGTCTCAACTATGTATTTGTGTTCTTTCGTTCCCTCGATATGTTGGAGTGAGTTCAAGAAATATTTTTTGAATATCTGGAACTGGAACGATCGTTCAAATAATTTTAGTTTTTCATTAGATTTTGCAAATTTTATTATAAATTTTCGACAAACTTACACTTGAATATAAGCAGTAAAGATGTAAGCGTATAATAGCAAATCAAAAGATTACTTTTAGACATTAAATGCGTTAGACATGCAGTGAATACATATGCATCTCAGCATTCGTTTAAAACGATTTCGATAAATGTAAAAATGGATATAAAGAAATTTGTAATACCTGACTCTTCATACCTATTAGTAAAAAAAATCATAGCCCGGAAAGAAAGTAAAGCCTACGTGTGGGTGCATGGTATCGCGTACACGATAATTCATCGCTACAGGGGCATGGAAATAATTACGCGCTTGAGCGTCGTCGTCGTCGTTATAGTCTCTCGAAGAAAAGATTTGACGGGTTAGTGTATAGTGTATTCATGTACAGGGCGTGGCCTCGATGACAAAGTGCACTCATGCGACTCGCCTTGGATTCCCGCGATATATCACGATGAAGCACGTGTTTCGCACACACCCGCGTGTTTCTTTTTTCCCTTCCTTCCATCTTCTACAGCTCATCATATAGCGTAATTTTAGGAAAATCTACGTTGTCATTGCGTAATGTCTAGCGTATACCTGCCTGATTAGGTTGAACTTGCGTGGCACATTATAGAGAGCCGCGTTGCGAGTCCGCATCACAATTAGAATACCATTTATTCCTTCGCGGAAACGTCACAATGTTTTTTTTCTTTATCGCGTAAATATCGCATATGGTGCATAGACGCATAAAAAAAGAAGGCGCGTTGAAGGCGTGAGATTTATGAACTCAACGCACTTGTGCTCGGCGCTGCATTCGAAGTGAATACGTGTGCGCGTTCGTGAGCGAATGAAATTCTTATAAATAATTGTATAGAAACGCGTTCGTGAGCGAATGAATTCTTATAAATAATTGTATAGAAACTTACGGCAAAGTGAAAAGCCATCCGCACACACATACACGTGAAACCAGAATCGTAGTAAATAATATATATATATATAATATATATATATATATATATATATATATAATTTACCTTCCAACCTCAGTGAATGCTTTAAATACGTGTGCGTCAGTCAGTCGTGCCGATAAACGTCTCTCGCAACTCTCTCCCGAGCGTGTTTTTGTTCTCTCTCTTTCGAAGTAAAACTCCGCGCGCAGAATTAAATCACCCGTTGACATCCTGCGCCCGTTAATTTCCACTCTCATCTCTCTCTCTCTCTCTCTCTCCTCTCTCTCTCTCTCTCTCTCTTTCTCTCTCTCGCTACCATATACTCTGCCCCACAAAAGCGAGCTCTCAGCGCTAATTACTGGCGCAATAGAAAATCAATTATAACAAAGAAAGGACGAACTCTATTCCCCTCGCTTAAGTGCGATCAATGCTTTTCTTCTCTCATTTACTTTCTTAGAGTCAATTTTACTCTATACCATTACGTTAAAATTCCAAAGGCACCCGGCTCGACTATAATGCAACGTCTAACGCCAAATTACCCTTAATGCGAACCGTTGCCGCTGCTTTCTTCCATGCAAACTTTCTATTTTCCGATAGGCTGATAATTTCGAAGCTTTCCCGATTGTCGCGAACTGGTTTGATGATTCCTCGTCGATAATATTTTTGCTTTTTTTCTTATTGAGAGAGAAACCGGTATGTGATGTTTGGGAATATGAGACGCACGCACACTTGCCCTTTCGTTGAGAGGACGACGAATGGATATATGGCGTTTAGGGGAGATCGTTAAGGAGGTGAAATGCGACTTGTTTTTGGGTGTTCGAACTGACGGCTCGGCTATTTGCTGGACGTATATGGTACTCGATTGGTCTGCAAGGATACGCAACCGACTCTCTCCAGCTAAATTTTTAGTGTTAGTTGGGAACTATTAATTTAGAGCTTCATGAGTTTGGAAGAATACAAATTGCGAAATTTGAATTTGGTTAAATTAGCGGCGTATTCTACGCGATGACTACTGTGGTGACATGCTTTCGAGAATACTGTGGCACAAAAAATACTAATATATTCTATTACACTACTTGAATTAGTTACAAGTCTATCAAAAATCATCGAGTTAAATAAAGATTATTCATATCTTTAAATACATAGTTTGCACAAAATTTACAAGTACGTACGTACATTAAAACTGCATATTCATGAATAAATGTGGCAAATTCACCGAATTAAGTGAGGTATTCAGTTTTTATAGCACCTTACAGGAATGATTTAGAAGAAACATTGTATAAAGTAAATTTTGAAATAGTAATTATCAATGAATCTGAATCTTTGACAAGATTCAATGTATCATACGGTTTAAAATGCAGAAGATTACCAGTACACTTGAAATAATACTGATCTTCGTAGATGTAAACTAAGTTTTACTTTACATATACTTAAGTGCTGACTTTCCATTATACAAAACAAATCTAGATAGGCTTTATTGTAGACGAAAGCCAGTGCCACACTAAAGTCCATTTTCCACGCTCTTAGAAAAACGCAAGTCGAACAAAAACATTCCATCAGCAAGATCGACACCCAGAGAAACCTCGTGCAATTCACAATAACGAATCGGCAGCACGAGAGCAGCCGCCTATTAGCTGCGCACCGCAAACCGCACGGAAAACTGACCCTGAAATTCAATTAAGATCTCCTATAGGTGAGCGTAAACCATTACTTCGGTCTCTATCCTTCGACGCGTCATATATAAAAGCCATTAGGGCTACGCTATTTTTTACTGCACGCGTGCGCCTCTGTCGAATGGGTTTCGCTTCGACATATTCATGCTATACGGCAAGGAAACAAATTACAGCGATCGTTGCCTTACATGTGTCGCGGTTTCAAATTGTTTTCGGTGCAGGTATTTCGAATATCAGAGAGTGTGACGGAATAATCAGTTCCTACTGGCTACTTGACTTCTAATATTCGAGCCGCGCGCAAGCTTATTAAATATTCATGTACGCGCTGAACGATGCCTTTGGCTAATGGATAATTGGTGCAGCGCCTTTGCGCTTTACGGAAATTTTTTCATACAACGACTTTTATCTGCCGAGTTCCTTCCATTTTTTTGTCGCCGTTATGCGTATTCATTTCTTGCTATGGCCGTTAATTTTCTAGCGCTTGGTTATTCTGCTGTTGGCGAATGTAACTAAGCAATTTCGGAAAAACACTGGTATAATAGTATAACGTTTCGTTGTACACTCGCATACGTTTCATGGCGCTGCCGCCGCCGGCCCCGCCGTCGCCTCCGCTTCAATTAGCGCAATTGAACGTGTAATTTATTATTTCTCAAATGGCTGTATTCGTTAAAAAAGTTCAATGTGCGTCGGCTGACGTTTGATGCTGCAAGCTTTTATTTGCGATAGAGCGTTATCGTTTCCATTTGATCAATGATTGTGCGCCACTTGCACTAAACGCGTATCAAGTATATTTAATAGCGATGTCAAAATATTTGAAAAATCTCATTCCCCTATTTATATATCATAAAATATAATCATCATGTTACATCATAATAGTCGACTGATTAGGACCAGTATTCTCAAGCAGAACCCGCGCGTGTTGATCTAATTTTCTATAAAATTTACGAATATTTGCAATAATTTTGGAAAGGGGCAAGTATAATAACAATTCGATATTCTGAAAACTAGATTTCTACAAATTATTAACATTTTATTAAATAATTTTACCGCTAATTTTCTAAATAAAAAATAACTTGTCAATAGGTCTGCTGACATAAACGTAAAAAGTCTGTAAAGATTGGAAAAAGACTCGGAAATTGCTAAATGCCCTTCGAAAATCTTGGAAAGCATTGCACGTTTTTGGCGTCCCTGTGCCAATCGGGAAACTCATTAGATAATAATAGAGTGTTTACAGATCTGTCGGCCCTAGGAAGTATCAGCTTTCTTTTCGAGGGCAATAAATACACAGAAGGAGCACGTGAACGGAGTGCGCGGCTTTGCGGGCTTTCAAATTGAAAAAAAGCGCGCGTAGCCGCTGACGCGATACCCATTTAAACTAGACATTTCACGGGCCTTAAAATACGCGGCTAATATATAAGGCTCTCCGAAGAAAGTTGTTAGCGCGCGCCGCTAAGGGGGCAAGAAAGAAAGACATATTTAAATGGATCGGTTCGTCTTGTCTACTTAGGGGCGCGTGAATGCCGTCCTCTCTCTCTCTCTCTCTCTCTCTCTCTCTCTCTCTCTCTCTCTCTCTCTCTCTCTCTCTCTCCAAAAGAGAGGTTTTCTTTCTATTTTTGAAAGCGTCGCAAGGTTTGTTGGTGGTAATCGAAACAGTATGTTATAATACGAACGAAAAAAAGCATGAGCCGATGATGTATAGTGCGTCGGAAGGAAGAGTGAGCTGTAGCTGCAAGCTGTATGATTATTCATGTTTGTATCTCGTATTATTAACTTCGCCTCTTCCAGCGATAAATCAGAGTGTTGAGTTTTTTCGTTTTTTCTATGAGTGGATTTGACACTAATAGAGCTCATATTATTGTTTCAGCTAACTTACCAAACGAATAAGACAAATATGTTTTCAACGACAAAATATTGATGCAGAATTGTTAATGTAGTTAAAGAGAAAATTATGTTAATTTAACGATTCTCCAAATTAATTTAGATAGTATTATCGTGTTCCATAGCAGAATTAATTTGTTACAGTTTGTTTGAAAAAGTGCCATTAACGTACGCACTTTATTCATGCTGGAATGTGGACATATTTCTTGTCGATAAGCATCGTATTCATTAAAATATAAGGTTCACCGAGTCTATAATACCTTGACCGCGCGACAATTTTGAACTACCCGGCTTCATGTGACTTACATCTGTCGCCGCTATATAAAGATAGATGTAACGATAACCATTACAATGCCGACGTGTTTTATTTTATTTTTTGTTCCTACCATTGTTTCACACAATCCTATCTCATTTGAGAAGATGAAACGAAAATGAGAATATTAATTAACAACTGCACAAGTTCTTCCCCTTTTTTTCGTACTAGTCCACCGAATTTACACGCAGTGTGACGTTAATTAGTAATATTTTGAATTCTAGACGATTGCAAAGTTTAATTGCGCCTTTCTTCGTAATAATATGACGTTGGAGGAATGTCTTAATGATATTTGAATGTGTATGTACATGAAAACGCTACTGTTTTATGAAATTCCAGTTCTGGGGAGTCGACGCTAATTGCTTTATTTACCAGCCGAGCAAAAGACGCTCAATGACTGCCGATAAATTACAAAATATATATGGCTTGACGAGGCTTCCACGTAGATTATAACGAATGATAATTAGCGGCTATAATAATTAAGCGGTAATTCATTAAAAAACCTCTTTTTAAATAAATTTTCTAGCAGTTGAGAAACGAGGTTCATTTTCAGAACTTGGAGAAGAGCAAATCCACTCTTGCTTTTTTCTATAAGCATATTGCGAATTTTTTTCTACTCCCATTAATTGAACTCGAGTCTCGACATTCCGCGTCGGTACTCTCTAAAAGAAATTACGAGGTAAAAAGCCATCTGCATCGCTTATATACTGCATATCAGGAGATAAAAATCTCTGTCAGCTCGCGAAGCTAAATGCTCTTTTTGTCGCGCTTCCCTTGGTTGCTGGTTTTGCTGCATAACCGACGCGTTCATCGTCTAAGTCAAAGGGAAAATTTTCAGCTTCGCTCGCGAGAGGCGGTACTAAGTGCCACAAAGGCCTTCGCAAAAATTCGTGAAATTTCTGTAGCCTTTCTCTTTATGGGAAATGTTCGCACAGACGCCATGTCTTTTTGCCGCAGCGGGAATGCAACACTTAAATTCATTAAAATAATTAGACTTGTCACGCGCTAACTTTTGTCTCGCTAGGACAATTTTACGATAATACGCAGTGCCGATGGTCATTGCGTGTACATTAGAAGTTGGCAGTTGGGATTCGCGATGCGCAAAGTGTATACGCAATTCCCTGAACGACGCATTGTTTTCGGGCAGGCTCTGGAATCGAACGCGCATTTGTTCGGCAAACACGACGCAGGCGCATGCACAATACTCGCTCGCGGCCTGCTCTTTTTACAGTAGCTGCGGCACACGCGCGCGCGCGCACATCGGGGACTGGTTGTGATAGTTGTCAGGTCAGTGCGCAATCGAATTAAGTGGAAATGAAGGAAAGTGCAGATACACACAGTGCGCTTTACCTAATGCGCGCGAGCTCTTACACGACTGCAGTGTCGCGCGTCACATTGGGTTAATCGCTGAACGCCGCGGACTCGCGAAAGCTCCAGCGAATTTGTCACCGTCTCGAGGCTCAATTTTACGAGCGGTTTTCGACAGCGCGAATGGTAGCTATTGCGCGTTGCGTAAATACGCGATCGAGCGAGACATTATGTCGCGTTAAACGCCGTACGCGCGGCAACAACAAAAACGCGTCGCAGCTGAGAAATCCAGTTTCTAGCCTATCCCAGTGTGATTATGTACGGACCGCTTATACGCCGGATTTACTGCCGATTTTCTCATTCATAAAACTCTACACTTGTCGGGCCGCTGACTTTGAGAATGATTTATGTGGCAGCTGCGACGTTTTCTAATTGATATAATTACGCGAGGAATGAGCAGCTTCTAACAAAGTTTCTCGTTATCAATTGATACATTGACATACAATTTAGCGACATAATATTTCGTAATTACAACTCTTTCCTTGAATTCCAACGTTATTTACCCTCAAAGCAACATTGTTCAAGCGAATTTCCCGCCTGACTGAAATTCAACGGCAAACAAAGAATAAAAAAATATGCTCCGCGTACAATTCGCCTGCCGACAAAGGTCGCGAAGGGAGAGAGGCAATAAACATGCAGCGTGACCCGTGGGGGGAAATTTATTTTCACTTCATCGTATCAGAAAATCGCGTCTGGCCGAAATGCGGGCGCGCGCGCATGTGTGAACGAGGAGGAGGAGGACGAGGCGGTGGAAGGCCGTCGGTGTTATATCGACAAGTGGCCAGGCGCATGCGTATTTTTGCTCGACACCCCCCAGCGAGAACACTGCAGAGAGCTGCGCGAGGCGAAACCTCCAGACGGAACGACCCTCCGTATAACGTCTTTGCTTTGCTCAAATGTTACTTACTGATAACCTTCGCGACCAGTTCAAACAGATCGAATTCAGATTGTAGCATCTGTATGCGATGTTTACGTTTTTTCGCGCCCAGAGTCAGCGTGAAATTGATTATGCAGTGTGAATTGAAATAAATATAACAAATTTCACGATTTCGTGTTCATTGTAAACAATGAGTTTTCCAAAATGTCGTAAGCTAAGTATAATTAAGCTTAAAAGCGCGCTCATTTAGAATTCATCTTAACGCTTTTTGTTCTATTTTTCCTAGCATTGATCAATATCAGGGTAATTTATTCCTCGCTTACAAAAAGACACGCAGCAGAGCGCAAAGTACAAATAAAGAAAAGCAAGACATAGATCACTCACATACAACGCGACTCATGGCTCTCTCTCTCTCTCTCTCTCTCTCTCTCTCTCTCTCTTTCTCTCTTAAAAAAGGAGAAGAGAATCTCGCGCGACTTTGTATATATTTTGTCTCCTGGTTGGAAGTCTCGAAAAGAGCAAGACTAGACGGAAGAAACACGCGTTGCTGCTTATAATTTATGTCGGTATACCTATAGAAAGTATATACGCGCTCGCGGCGAGGGAAGACTGCACACAGGCAGAAAGTTAAAAGAAAAGAAACGAAAAGCTAAGCAGAAGAGCGAGAGACAGAGTCGACCTGAGCGAACATGTGTCGCGACAAAAACGCGAGCAAAAGTCTACGGGCTCGTTATAATTCATATACGTTAAACGACTTCGCACGCGTATATAAAACTACGAGAATGATGTCACGTCTCGTCTCACGTCCGCGAACGAGAGAAAGAGAAAGATGCGCGATCCTGATAATGCCACGTGTTTAAATGCACCATTGTTTCCTCGTCTTTATATGTTTGTTTGTTTGTTTTTTTTTTGTTTTTTGTCAAATTTGAACGAATTCATTAGCCGACGAAAGAGAATGAAAAACGGGGGCGGCTGAAAGAGGGGGCAAAAGATTTCCCTAAAGTGTTGCAGGCGAGCCTAAGTGTGTATAAGTATATATATCCAACTGCAAGGCAGTTGTCCTGGTTTTTTGCTCTCTCGAGTTGAGTGTGTGCCTCTTCCGGAATCGGCGGATGTGACTTTTTTCGCGCGCGCGCGTTTCGCTAAGTGGAGCAACTGGTTCATTCCGAAACTCTGCGTAACGAAAGTCGTATTTCGTTTAATGTCAGGTATAATAAAATCTATTTTTACTACAATTACATGCCTGAAAAGTATAATTATCGAGCTCGAAGAAAATATAGCGCAATTTTGAACCTGGTCGTAAGTATCACTCAGTAACCTTTTAATCTCGAATAACCATACTTATGCACTATAAAATATGTTGAAATTTGTACCGCTTAGCACATTGTCGGGATAGACGCCATCGTCGAAAAAAGGAAGACTGCGCGGAGAGTGCCTCGTTTCACCAAGTTAACGACCACTCTAAGTGAAATATCTTTCCTGCTCGAGCGACATTTATTAAATAAACAACGAATCGAAAACCCGTTTTTGATCAAACAGTTGTAATAAGCAAGCCGCTTAATTATCAATAAATGAAGCCCGTAAAAAAGTATGAAACAGTGAGCCAGAAATAAATCAGGAAAAAAATCAAACGACATGTCAAGGCAGACTTCTAGCTTTTGCTCCAGAAGCCGTCCAAATTAGCGCATCCAATCGGCGATCCTTTTTTGTTGGACGTAGTATCTCTCTCTCTCTCTCTCTCTCTCTCACGCTGCTCGCAAAGAAGAGAAAGATCCCGGCCGTTTGATAACCACGAGGACACATCGCCACCTCGGCGCGACGATCGTAAAACTCGAAGCCCCCCTCTCCGCCCCGCAGGTAAACGCGCGGCCCATTTGAGTTGCCGCCTCTATGCCACCGGACGCAACTTCTCGAGCCCGCACTCATGCGACTGAGCTTTACACGCATCGTAAGCGATTTGGAGCCGAGTGCTGCTCACGAGTATACGTGTGTGGCGAGTTTTTTTTGTTTCGCTCCTCTTTCGAGATGATACGAGGCTGAGTTATTACGCGAGAGAACATTAGGCGGCCGATAACTTTTTACAAAAAGAATATCTGTAAAAATTTTTCATTTATAAATAAATAAAAATTATTAAATCATTTTAGTAATCACAAAATTGAGATAATTAAGCTGGATCACTTTTAAATAAAAGATATAATATGATTTGTTTTTTTTTGCGTAAGAGTATCAAAAAGTAGCAAAAAAATCGATAATGCGAGAGACTGAAGAAAAAAAACATACAGGCATCTCGAAAAAACGAGACTACCGCGTTTTTATCGCGGAGGTTTCGGAGCCAATGCTCTCCGACCAAAATGAAAGAAGAAAAGCGAGAAAGCGAAAAGTAGGCGAAGACAAGCGTCAGAAAGATAAAAAAAAGATATCGCGGTTCTCGAGGGTTGTAGTCGCTGGCAGTTGGGAGCGTGTATCGTTCAGGGTGGTCCAGCGCGATGACATCGGTTTATTAATCGGTCAAGTGTGGCGGCGCGCGCTCACTCGCAAGAATGCGTGCTCTCTCTCTTCCTCTCTCTCTCACTCTCTCGCCAGCGTCGGTTTTTAATGCTGCCGCTCGGTCGCCGCGAGGCCTTCCACTATAATACTTTTATGACGAGTCGAGAGCGTCTGTATGGCCGCTTACTCGCGCGCGAAACCCGCCACTTGAAGCTTTTTCTCGACGATGCGCTTGTTTTCACGAGCCGTCTTATTCGCAACGGCTTGTGCTAGAAGTTACGCTTATTTAATCGATCATGTTTATCCGCTTCATATGTTTGTTTAATATTGCGGGCATTTCGGACAGCTTAGGCGAGGCAAAACGTAATTTCAATGTCTTAACAATAGATTAATCAAAATAGTTAGTTCCAAGTACCATCCATGTCTCATACGTGATTGATTATAATCTTAATAAAATTATCAAAAGCGAAAGAATGCAAAAAGACAGGAAGATCAGTAGCAACTGTTGAAAAGATCAGTTGTCGCATAAGCCTGGATAAATATCGGGCGTCATCATAGCGAGGTTATATAGTCGCGCGGCCCCGAAAACAAACGTTCCGCCCGCCGAAATTATGTTAATTTATTCCGTGGCATTCGCGCGTGGAGCCGCCGGAGTGATGCTCTCCCACATAAATTTTTGCTTTTCTCTCTCTCTCTCTCTCTCTCTCTCGTAGCCAGAGGACCAAGAAAAGAGAGAGAAAGATCAGGCGAGTACTGCATGAGCATTGGGTCACGCATGTTTCGCACTATTTACAGAATGCGATTTATGGAGGTATCCGCGAATGGCGAGCTAATTAAAAGCATATTTTACCTCCTGAATATGCATCCTATTATCTGTCCTTTTCTTTATATTTATCTACGATCGATCTTGTTTCGCTCTGCCGTATATATTTCTCTTGCTGCCGTTGCTGCTCAGGTAGCGCGCGCAAAAGCTTTTTTCGGCCGCCGAGTGTCTCTCGCTCGCGTCCATACTTTTTTTTTGGCGCGCCCGCGCTCCTTGTGCCATACAGCGTAACAGGGAATGTTGTCTGTCGTGAACTTTAACTACTGGAGATCTGGCTGTGAGATATCGATGACATTTGTAGAAAAAAAGAGAGGCGCCTCAATTTTGTTCCTTTCGATTTGCTTATTCAATGTCATATCGCTCTTTCTTGTAACGCTTATGAAGTCATTTCTAAATTATTAAATTATAACTATATCATTCTCATTAAGGCAAGTAAGGCAAACATGAAAAAAAAAAGAATTTAATTATTATTGAACTGAAATAAAATGTTGGAAAGATGAAAGACGTATAGCACTTTGCGCGAATTGAAATCCAATATGAATCAGCGGATAGCGCAAAGCCAAGAAGTTGACGTAAATGCAAGATCAATTGAAAACTATTCAAATAATTGCTTCTTAATGTCTCTCCCGTCGAATGGTTGGCAAAGACTTATCTCGATTAGAACCTCATCAAAGCGCGATCATCGACATTACATCATTCTCGACTTGGCCGGTCTGCTTTGGTTGGTCGCGGGAGAGACAAATCAGCACGAAGCTCACGTAGCGCGATCGCGCAATTTGCCTGGATTCCCGATGAAATCGGCATGAGAAGAAAAGACCGGTGCGAGAAACCAGAGTTCTAATGAAGGATAGCCGGCTTCTTGCTTCACACACACGCGTGCAGCACAGGATGCACGCCTGCACCACCGTACACCTTCCACCTGTTCCGAGAGAGAGAAAGAGAGAGAGAGAGAGAGAGAGAGAGAACGAACGCTCGCATTCCACCTGTGTGTGTGTATATATATCTATGCATTCACCGTGCACAAGTTCGCCTGATTATCGGAGGTCACCGATCCCGGTATTCCATTCCGACAGCGTGTGTATGCGTAAGCTTGTACGTGGCCCGAAAAATTCTGCTATCGTTATTTACCAGACTTTGTTCTACATAAACTCGGAGCGTTTTCTTCTCTTGTCCTCTCGTCTACGATACAGCTATTTGCTGTGGTAAAAAGTGCATCGCATCATTAGTCTTATGACGTTTGTCAAAAGTAGCACGAGACGCACAATCGTATTTTACTCCATTAATATTTCTAATTAACGAGCGACAGTAACGAACCCTTTTTCCGAGCGACGTACGCTTCTTCTCGCCCTCTCCCCTGTCCTGCTTCTCACAAAAAAAAAACAATACATCACGACGCGTCCCTTTTTTTCACGCGCGCAAAAAGTGCAGTATATATATACGAACCCTTTGCATAGAGTGCGCCTCGCGGTCTGACAGTGTCTGCACGTGCCGAAGCGATTTCCTGCTGCGACACCCGCGACACGGACGTACGCGCACAGGTGAAACTTGCAAAGGCCTCGAGCGCTAGCTCACAAATAAACGTTACGGCGGGGACGCGCCGCGCGATTGATCGATCTATGCCGGCTGCTGTAGCTGCCGCTTGCTACCGCTTTGCGAGCAAGAAGTGCCGCGAATTTATTGCCGCTAAATTGGAAAAGCTGGGCGCCGCTGCTGAACGCGACACTCTCGCTGCTAATCAGCGTGTGCAACGATAGTAAAAAAAAATGCCGTCTTTGGAGCAGATGATATTGTCGAGTACGCGCGTCCCTGTCTCAATGCGTGTCCGTTGAATCTTTTGAAATGTGATCGTTTCGCGTTGTTTGTTATTTTTATAACTCGGCTGTTAGAGGATAAAATACGGCAAATAATTTGCATATGTCGCGTCACTTGAATATTTACCAATTGAGTTATTTGAGCGTAGCCGAGTAGCGTGTAGAAGCAAGATTGATAGATTAAAAAGACGTGTGGACTCTCATTCCGAAAAGTCTTCAACACGCGTCAATTCCACACATCTCAGTAGGAATGCAAACGATTTGCTTAGAAAATCTGTTTGAAAGAAACGCGCGAGTGCGCTATTCCACACTTTTAATCGACGGCCGCTGTGCGGTGCGCATCAAGCGTAGCTAAACGGCTAACACAGTCGTACCAGCTTTTAATGGAAACGAGTTCCTAGCTTTCCGGACTCTGCTCTTCGTTTAGGGCGATAGATACGATCCACTTTCTTACGGCCATTACCGCTCTCATCATGGTGTTATATCGTAGGTTTGGACCGAGGGTCTGACCCAGTGATGGCCTTTACCGACTTTTCGATATAATTTATTGCCCTGCAGGTGGAAAATTTTTGGGACTCGCCCAGCAGACATTTTTCTGTCTAGATCATCATCTTCATATTGACATTAATATGCAAATTCTATAGCTCCTAAAATATGTAAATGAGAAGACATTTAAGAATGATATTTGTGCCGACATTAGACTCTTTAACCTCCGATCGTTCAGAATAATTGCGTAACAGTTATCATAAAATTCACTTGGAATATTACAGCTATAACTGTTTCTTATATTTGGCGAAAACCGGAAAGGTCTCGACAACACGTCTAAAAAAAAAGAAATAAGAGGAAATTGCATATACACGGCAACAGCAGCGCAAGAAAAAAGTTAAAACGTCACCATAAATTCTCAAAGAGAGCTCCCAACAACAACTGTAGCAGCCATGAACATAGCCCCGGACGAGCTCACCGATGAGATTCCGAAACGTCTGAAAGAATGCAGTTCCGGTAAGCTGCGAAATTCCAACACTACACGCACACATATACACGCACAGAGCGATTTATATCAGTCGGGTCACATCAAAACTCGGCGTGTCTACAAGACTCGTTATCAAAGCATCGCGCGCCTTTGACTCGCGCGCGCATTTGCCGCACGTGGCGCGAAAATAATACACAGGCATACGCGCGTGTGCAGAGCAATTTGCGCCCTTTGCGCGGTTCGTTCGCCTATGGATTAATGAATTGGCGGTGCTCGCGAACGAGCGCGAGAGAAGAAGCGGATCGGCGGCGGTGTGCGGCTGGAACCGTGAGAAAGCGGGTCGATCGTTCGTCCTTTGAATTTTTGCAGGAGCGCATTTGCCAGAGGAGGATCGCCGTGGCTATTAATTCACCGAGGACACGCGCGCGCGTTCTCGCGCAAGCGCGGCAAAGAAGCAAAATGACCGACGGGTCAGGCCCTAAATAAAGGGAGGGAACGTTTAAATAAAAGTAAACTCGTGTTGCCGCCGTGCCGCCGTGCCGCCGTCGCCGCACAGCCGTGACTCCCGACTCTTCTGTATATATCCTTCCCTCTCCTCCATCTCTCTCTTTCGTGTCCACTCTTTTATCTTCGTTTCCCTCTTTCTTTTACTCGAGAGAGCAAACTTGCTCTCTGATCAAGATCGCGCTTCGAGAGAGCCTCTTTTCTCACTATATGCACACGCCGCGCATATATGATCGTGTATTCGATTCACACCCCTTCGACGATAGCCGATAATTGAAATTTATATACACTCGCCGATTTAGCCGCACGCTCGTGTATTGTGTTTCGCGCGCGAGGATGGCTTCATTCTGTACGAGGAATCTTCGCTCGCGATCGCTTTCGAAACATTCGAATCATCGCGAGAGCGTCGCGTACGTATTTCTAATTAGCCGCGACCTCGGCGCACTGACGATTTTCACGCTGACCAATTGCCGAGGAAAACGTTGCGGCCTGCATATAAAAGTCCAACGACCGAGCGCCGCTCAATTTATTAGACGCATTCTGCGATATATTTACGGAATAATTTATTAAAAGTGCGCACAGTCGAAAGCTCGCAATGTTGCTCATCAGGTTGCGACGCCGCGTCGGTACGATTTAACAGCCGCAATACGTTACGGTGCGCGTGTCGCATGCGCGCGCGTGCACGAAAAATGACGGCGGCGCGGCGGCCGATTTTATATGCGTGGCGACTGCCTCGGCGAGAGCTTGAAAAAGAAAAAGCTCGTACAATTAAAAGCTATTAGCCCGGTCAAAGCGCCGATAAATCGCGCGCGATCTCTGTTATTAATCACAACTTGAGCATCTATTTATCTGCACGGCCCGATCGCGCGCCTTTACACACGTGCGTGCACTTAATTAATTGAATTTATCGAGGGTTCTGCAATGAGAGGAGGCTGTGATCATCTGACAACATAATCGCCCTTGACAACAGAATGGTCGAATAAATGTCGATGCCGTTGGGGCGTGTGAGAAAAGAAAGCCCGCAATAAAAGGCGCGCGCACGCGAGAAGGGCGCGGAACGAACAAGAGAGAGAGAAAGCACGCGGTACACGCGCACATATATATATATGTAAAAGGGACGGAGAAAAGGTAGGAGATGAAATTCGGAGGAGACCCGCACTCGCGAGCGCGTCCGCACATATAACTTCTCCTGCAACAGAGATAATATAATATGAGAAAAAAAGGGGGAGAGAAACGATCCTGCGGATAACGCGGTGGTGCGAGGAGAACGGAAAGGTTAGAGGGCATCTCGCGCACGCACAATGGACGACGAGATTCGCCCGGCGAGATTAAAATTTTACAAATTTTTAAAAGTAAAGGATGTGCTCGATCACACTGCGTCAGTCTTTTTCATTCACAAGGCGCAACGAGCTTGGCTCCTGCTCGTTTTTGCGCTAACGTCCGATTGCTCTTCTTTTCAATTGTATTATTATTATTACTACTATGTAGAACAAATCTCTTTTTTGGCAGACTTCGACGTTCATTACGCGCTATTATCGTTCTATATAATCGAGGTCACGTAATTACGAAATTACCTTGTACCGACATATCAACTTTAATTTGCTTTTTCTCGCTACGAACTCGCGAACATATCACAATAATGTTTTACAGATAATTACAGACAATAATTATCCTTTTTATTTGACCAATTTTATATGAATAAAGAATAAAATCCGCGATGAAGTTGACGCGACAGCACAGCCTCTACTATGTATAAAGTCATGAGCGTAGAATTCTCGAGCATTAAAATGACGACGTCCTCAGGCGCGAGCGGAGAAACTTCCTGAAAGACGTCCATCGATGTCGCAACGAGCCAACTATTTCCGCAAAACGCGGGCGAGGCCGTCGTCGTATAAGAGCGATGCTGCCGTCGCAGCCGCCACTGGAATTCGCACGCTCAGAGAGCACCGAGTGAAATGTCCTTTATGTATACGCGCAGCGGAGCCGCTCCAGAATCCACCACGTGACTTTCTTCGTGCATGGGCTCATGGAGACAATCGTTTAAACGAGGATTTACGCGTGCGATTCGCGTCAATTATCGCGCACGCCTCGCTTCAAGGATTCTTTATTGCGCTTTCGTCTTGTCGGTGCAGACGACGACCGATTGCGCACAGATAATGAGCTTTCGATCCTTTCGCGAGTGGGCGTCTTGCTTACGGTAAGCGCGGCTCGTTTTAATCCTGCGTGTCTCGTAGCATTTTTTTTATGATTAGCAGTTGTGGCCGAGTAATCAATTATTTGTTCGCTCCCTACCATTCGAGACCGACAAGATCACCGTACTTTCAGAAACAACGTCACCAAGATAATTATTTTAGATAGCAAATGTTACAGATATGGCGAGAGCAACTGAAACCGAACCGCTGATGATTAATTTTCTTTGCACCGTTATCCATGATGTCAACTATTGCCTACTAACCGACGAGTTTACGGTGGGAAAGCGCGCCAGCCGATAGCATAAAAGAAAATCATTATCCACGCTTGTTTCCAATTGATTTTATAACGTGCAAACTTGGCGATTACACGAACCGAATAAAGATTATCCCATTACTGAGCTAACGGTTGGCATTTATGATAATTAGACGTAAAACTATGCGGAATTAATTAATATCCTGCAGAGCAAGTGAAAAGAAGAAAAAAAGGATGGATGACACTCGCTGTTTAACGTAACAATAGGATTACGAGATAGCAGGCTAACGATACCCGGCGCCCGCGTGTTTGTTCGCTGAACAGCGGCAAAAGGACCGACGTGGAGACCATTATAGAGTGCTATAATCCTATTCAGGCTGGTAGATGTCTACACCTGCTACTCGTCGAGGATTATGATTTATCGCTCCGTGACCGGACCGGAGCTAATGCGATTGGCTTCTTTTTCCTATTATAGTGGCGCGCTGCAAATTATAGACTCCGGCAGCACCCTTTCACCGTCCCACAGTGTCAATAGGATTATGCAGAATGAGCGAGGTGCTTTGACTCTATCAATTATAAGCCTACATCTATAAATATGTATGTCTAACTTTTCTTTTTTTCATGTTAACAATTTTATTTTTATTTTCAATTTTGGTACATTGCTAGCGAAATAAGTTATCCGACATTAGGTTTGAGGAAGCGATTGCAAGAATAAGCAATTTAGCTGTAATGCCATGATATCAGTTCATTCAATTGAAAAAGTTAAGAAAAGATCGCGTGCTAAGAACAGTGATTTTCACGTTTATCAGAAGCTATTTTTAAAGGCTGCTTATGTCATTCGATTGCGGATGTAGTCACTGTTCTATTAAATAAAGGTGATTTAGAAAGGAACGGAACGACTTGAAAATCACGTTACTCATCGTCTAGTTTCTCGAAAAACCAAAGATTGACCGTGGCAGTTTTGCAATTCCCAAATGGTTCAAGGACGGAACGGAGGAGCTCCGATCGTCTGGAAACGCACTATAAATTGACTCACTGGAGCCAATAACATGCATGCACCCCGATGCATCAGCGGTCGACGGATGCGAGGAGCGCGCGCGGCAATCGCCGAAAAGCAAGTCAGCAAAGCAGAAAACTTACCCTGTCGTACTGATGAGTGGGCACGGCAGTGGAGAAGGGCTGAAAGGGCGCGGGCCTTGCAGGGCTGTGGTGGGCCGCGTGGGGATGATTGCCGGCGTGAGCGACGGACGGGTGGGGGGCCGCGTGTGGATGGGGCGGCGCTGGCCTCTGGTAGAGGTACGGGCAGTATTGATACATAACCTCGGAGCAGCTCATCACCCCCCTCGGCGCCGCGGCTGCCCCAGCTGCTGCTTGCGATCCCGCTGCCGCTGGCGCTGCTGTTGGCCCCGCAGTCGGCGCCGATACTAATGCCGCAGCCGACGAGCCGAGTTCGCCCCCAGCTCCAGCACCTCCTCCTCCGCCGCCACTCGGGTAACCGTACGTCGCAACTGATGCCACCCCGACACTCGCGGGGTACTCGGCGAACGACCGGCCACCTCCCCTCGGACGTGCTTCAGCCAGCTGTCAATCGCGACTACTTTGGCGCACCCGCGCTACCCGTCGACGACTGCAGTCACTGGCTCGCGCGCACCCCTTCAGTCAGTGTCTCGTCGCGCACTCTCAACGACAACCACCGCCACGGGAGCAACTGTCGTGCGGAATGACGATGACGAGCCTGGAGCGGAGCATCGGCGTGCACGCTGCGTGGACGTGGACGAGCACAGACTGAGGCGAGCGAACGAGCGAAATCTCTTTCTCTCTCTCACGGCCAGTCCTGTCTTTTTCTACTACTACTATTCCGTCTGCTCTATCTCTCTCGCTCGCTTTACTGGTCGCGCGGCCGCCGCTCGCAGCAGCGCAGCAGAGACACGTACACGCAGGCCTCTCGAAAGAGAGGGAATCCCGACGGCGGCAGCCGCAGTTCAACCCCAACGCTGGCTCCGCCTACCCGCTATACCTAGCGGCCAATCGTAGCGCGGACGAGCGGCGTCCAATACCAGCGCGGCCACTCCTATTCGTGCCCAAAGCATGTACTCTCTCTCTCTCTCTCTCTCTCTCTCTCTCTCTTCCTCTGTGTATTGATCCCACAATGAACTCTCAAGCCTCGCCAAGCTAGCTCAAGCTTTTTCCGGGCCACAGCTCTCTCGTCGGTATTAAGAAGTTCGCCGGCGCATAATGAGTCTTCATTAACAGTTTCGCCCTGGCTTCATTTCCCAACTCTGCAGTGGAGCCTCTCGACGCCCAAGTTTTGCACAAGTCCCGCGTCAAACGCCTTTTTTGCTCTGCTCTTTTGCTCTTTTTTTTTTGTTTTATTGTTTCAAGAGCGTCCTATCATCAGAGTTGCCGCCGTCGCGGACGAGAGGCGAGTGCTTTTTGGCACGCGCATTTGGAATCGCAAATGAGAGGACGAAAGGCTGAGCGGAATAAGTAACGAGATTGCCGACGCCTCGTTGCACTTCATTTCGCGCCTTTGGCGTCTTATTTAATGCGCCCGACGAACATTTGCCGATTTCAATGAGGCTTTTTTCAATGCACGACAATTAATTAATGAGTTCCTTATTTCTCCTTCGGTTGAGACTCCTTCAAATGGACTGCAGTTAAATTCTTAAGTCTCTGTCCGTTCAAACTATTATGGATACAGAATTTCTGTTGCACGTATTTAGTAAATATCTCATATTATTTGCTTGTTCAAGCAACTAAGAATAAAAATTAGATGTCGACCGAGTGCCGCCTTCGCACCAGTTGATGAATCTAATTTTCAAGGATTTTCTCATTTTCATAGGTTGTATGTCAACTATATAAAAATCCAAAGTTTCAATGTTCTTCCACATACAAATTTTCTGATTCACGTGACAGCGCAAGTTTCATTATGTTTTCAGTATCAAATGCTCCATGCGCCTATTAAAACTATGCCAATAATTGTTTTGAAGGCCAATTTAAAACAATTTAACTTCACAAAAATTATTCAAATTTTATTACCAAAATCTATTACAAACTAAAATAAACCATCAAATATTAAAAGTAAGATCATTTTCTACTTTTTTTTCTATTACATTCACATTTTATAGTTTATTTCAGTTTCTGATAGTAACTTTTGTAAAACATATTACACCAAAGGAAATTAGAAGGAGTATTTGAACAACTATTTTCATAGTATTAGTACATGATTTTGAAATTAAAAAAATTAAAACAGGTTCAACAATAGCCTAAATCTTTGATATTTTACAAATTTTACATGCGCAAAGTTTCGTAGGCTAAATCTAAGAATGAAAGAAAATATAAATTTTCAGTAGAAAGCTCGTGTATGCCAGAACGCTTTATTTTTACAATGTGTAAATCATTTGAGTATAAATTACAGAAAATTTTAAGCCTAAACAAGACACGTCGCAAAACAAACATCGAATCAGTTACAATTAAACATTTTTTTATATCTCCCTTCCGTCAGATCAAAATTTATAAAATTAAATGATACGAAACGTACAGGACGAATGCTTATTTCATGCATATTAATATAATTAATAGTTGATAAATTATGATAATAGTAAGTTAATGATAATTCTGAACAATATCAGTGATTGAAATTGTTACTTCGATTTTGCCAATACCGATGATAAGAAAACATTTTTTTGCATGTATTATGTAACGTTATCCATGCATTGGAGCAAACGGTGCAGTTTTTATTAATATATTTATATTGTACATATAAGAAAGTGTCCTATAGAATTTTATACATCATTTGATATCAATATTTAATTTTATTGTTTGCTCTTGATTTTTACACATAGAATTTATGGAAAATAATTTTTAATTCATGTTATAATTGTAAGTGGAACGAAATCTCGGACCACGATTTTTGGATAAGTTTTGAAATTCTACTTTATAATTGTAAAATAAATTAAAAAATTTAGAATTTTGTATTGTATTATGCGAGCCCAACGGATCACCAATATTATTGATAAATGATCTATATCAGGCATCAATTTTATACAAAATAGCGTGACAATGGTATACATAGTTTATTGCTAATGGAATTGATATAAAGACGATTTCTAATGAAAAAACTATAAATAAAATGTTATTTACAGACTGTGGAAGGTATGTGGAACTGTGTTGAAGTTAGAAGAGAAACATGAAAGGCAAGAGCTAATTAAAGACTGAACGAAAGAAGTGGAATGAAAAAAGAAAAACGCAACGTTAGAACGTTGAGGATAAGAAATAGGAAAAGCATGGTTAAGTAAGTTTTGTACAAATAAACGCTGCCGCCATTTATGGTATTTGGGCTAAATTGTATCCGCGTAGCTATGTTGAATTGCATTGTCAATCGTATTATACGCTTAAAAGCGTGAAATAGGATTCGGAATAATTCGGTTGGCTTAATTTCATAAGTAAAAGGAGTAATTATAATCGATGAATAATCATTGTGAATGTTTAAATTTATCATGATATTAACGGTGCTCGTCACATCAGTTATTGGAACAATTATAACTATTCCATACGGCTTCTAGGTCAGTAAAATGTATGATTCAAAAAGCTCACCAGAATTGCAAAGCTTTCGAACGTCGCTCCCTCATTGTATATTGTATGTTCGTAAAAATTATTGGAAAATGTCAGTATTCAGCGCATTGAAAATCGGTAGAAATAATAAAAAATTACCCACAATCAATGTACGAAACAAAGTCTGTTTACAAGACGATTATCTGCCCGAAATTGAGCTTTAGAGTAGAGCGTTACACGTGGCGCTGGAATAAATGAAATCTTGGGTAGTGTCGTTCCTACGTCCCCGTTAAATGGCACAAAGGAAAGGCGAATTACAGCGTCATCTAACGCTCGATTTGTCGCGAGCAGAGCACGCGCGTGCCCCGATACTCTCTGATGCGCCGTCATGGCGTAGCTTCTTTTCTCTCTCTCGCTCTCTCCAGCTAGTCTCTCTACTCTCCGCGCTGGCTGCCGTCGCTTGATACAAAGGGGTGATTCGTGCAAAAAATCCAAACTCTCGAGTGCTCTTCTCTCTTACTCTAATCAATTATCCGCTCGGATAATACGTGGAAATAGAACGCCGAGGGTTGAGCGTGGACGTGCCCGAAATTTTAATATAAAACAAACTACTTGATATGTTTTATGCTTGAGAAGACTATCGATCTTGCATTATTATAAAAATGGATACATACATCAGACGATAATCTTGGCAGATTTCTTTTTTTATATCCCTGTCATTGTCCGAATATACCTTCATTGAAAAATTATCGACTGTATAATATTCTCGTGGAATTCATAAATCTCATGCTAAACGCCATTGTGCTATTAAATAAATTTAAGTATTTGCTGTTATGTTAATTATACAACGTAAATGCCATTAAGTGAAGAAGCAATGAAACTATAATTCTTGCATGTATATGTTCCAAAATATTTAATATTTTCATTGAAATAATGTCCTTGGCAAAATTTGTATGTAGTTTTGGCTTATCCGTTTCATTCATGTATAATCAACATAAATGTGTAAGCGATGATAAAATGATAAAATACCTTCCAAAGAGCTACTTGACGAAATGTACTTTGTACAATCTAACCCTTAATTCATTGAATATACAGGCAAGATTGAAGCATCAAAGATCAGGAATATGATCAGCTCATTTCCACCTGAAGTTTACCCAAAGGCATTAAACGACTGATCTACAAAGAAGGCCACTTCAAAGTGCCCCGCTAAAACCCGCGGCAGCAAAGTTCTTGGCAAGCGCAAAAGAATCCTGCCATCCCTTGAGCAACAGCCGTAAAGAAGAGGAAAGAAGGCAGAAATACCACGAGTTCGTGCAATCGAATAATACGAGAGGAAAAACCTCTCGAATATACAGGCCTGGAAAAATCAGTTAAGCGTTGAACGATGGCTTTTAATAAAAGCACCCTTACATCGTCTCTTTTTCTGATTTCCGCGCACGTCCCATTTATCGCGGAAAGGAAACAACTCGGCGCCGTTGCTTTTCAGGACGGCGTATCGAATCGGCATCGTATACTGCTCGTCGTGCCTAATCTCATGTGTAATCTAGCAGGTTCTCGCTGTCACGAGGGCAGCAAATCCAATATAAGCGTGACATTGCTGGAGAGCTAGCTTTTTTCGTCTCCTTTTTTACACGCCCCACGATCAAACGCGACCTTATACCTCTGCTCTGCCGTGTAGTCATCGTGCACGTGGCCACTTGACAATGGAGTACGGTGCACTGGGCGCACGCACACCCTGCCGCCGACTGCTAATAGTCGGACATTAAATTTGTCAGTGATATTGCCGAGGCAGGCACCCTATGCTCCGCGCGTTCTCTCCAATCTCTGCGTCCCGCACGTGGCTCGGACACAGAGGCGATGCATATATTGCAAATTCATAACGGGAGCGTGCTGTCGCCTCTCTCTCTCTCTCTCTCTCTCGTTGGAAACAGGTATGCTGCCGAGCATTAATTAAATACGAGGGAATTCAATAATAGAAATACTTAGCGAATTCTTCGCCGTTAACCCCCTTGTGAAAGCGGGGCAGGGGAGAGACGATAGCTTTGTATCCGATGATACTCTATACACTGTGAAAGGGCAAAGTGCAGCTTGCCGAGAGAGAGAGAGAAAGAAATGATACGCGTCTGATGCCACTTATACGCGTAGATGCTCCCGTTTCTATTTTTGTGCTGTTGTGTGGGTCAAGGAACTAAATCGTTTGTGTCCTATTGTCTGCGGCTTTTATTGTTGACGCATGGTTTTTCATGTAAATCGGGTGCGCATGCAGTCGCCTGGAAATTAATAAGACGAGCGATATATGGGGTGCTTTCAGAGTGCTCACATATATTTTATTGAGCACGACTGTGAATTATTGTGATACTGATGCGCTTGTGGCGAAGTATTGTCTTTGTCTTTGATGGGTTGCCTCGAGGGTTTCAGTTTTTTTTTTATATTTTATCCTTCTCTTTGGCACGCTACAAAGCGTATACAGCCAGAATATTCATTGAGATCGTTCTATACAGGCGACGCTCGCTTTCACTATCAAATTTAGCTGTTTTTATTTCTATCAAGTACCTACAAAAGTGCACTGCAAATCTATTTGCTGAGCAATTTCAAACTCAATATGGCAACCTGATGGAATTATTCGTTTTTGAAGTAGCTTATATGAAAGTCTTACGGACAAAGATGTTAAAATAATGTTACTTCAAAATTCCGATAATAAGAGTATCCTGCTCAAACATTTTAGCTACGCTACTTTGGGGCGTGGCTTCAGACTTTGGGGTATATTTGCAGGTTTTATTTTACTGGAGCCATTTGTATATTCTAATACCTTATACTTTTACGAAATATGTTATTTTACTTTCAACAGTCGGATAATGAATTATTATTAATTTAGAAGCTGGATCTATTTCATCGGACTTTTCATTTATTGGATGACGTATAACTAATATGCTGTACAAGTGTACGTCTAACATTATCAGTAATCGTTGATTCGTGTAATTATTTTTAATAGAAATTCTGTAATATATTTGACAATAAAAATATAATCCAAAATTAAGATTCATGATTATCATGTAAGTAATTTATACGTGTTTGCTCTAACTCGTGATACATCGAAGTACATTTTAACACCAAGATAATATTAATAGTAATTCAGAAACGATGTAAATATTCGTAAAGTATACTTATTCGAGAAAAATACAATATTTCAAAGTATTCGATATTATCGACTCTACAGATTCTAGCTAGTGTTAGTTAATCATTTTAAGGTAAAGCGTCTTTGGCGGCGCCACTATCCATGCCTTCATATGTATGTACGTATGTATGTTGTGTTTTAATCAATAATGTAAGTCAGTAGTGATATTTTTTTTCGAAAATCTAAATTTAAGAGCTTTAAATAAATATATAGTAATAACAACAAATTTATGTTTATAGGAATAGTCAATGAGACGTTAGTCAATTTCATTATTCATAGATAATGTATTTATATTGCAATTAAATTGTTGAGATCATAATATGCATTCATGCATTTTATTGTAAAACTTTACAATTCGTAATTACATCAATTATTTAATTCATTTGTTCAAACTATATATCGCATAGTAACTTTGTTTCGGATACCATTGATTGATTGTATCGCTACCTATCTTATCTACAGTTAAAAGGAGCGTTTTTATACTTTCATCGACGATCAGTAAAAGACTGTTAAATGAATAAAAGATGCTAATAAATAAATGTACAAAATGAAGTAACAAATTTAATCAAGAATTGAACATCATTGAGTCTCGACATACCTTATTTATGAAAATATACCAATTACAATAATGTTGTGTTTTTCATTTTATAATTTCTACGAATCAGGAAAGTATATGTATAATAAAAAATTGTAAAATATGCTTGCATCTTACCTGAAGAAATGTCAAGCGTAAAGTTAAATAATCATAACAAAATTATTCAATCAATAAGGATTAAAATTTAGTTTAGATATTATTTCAACTAAACTGCTTCAGCGACGGTGGTTATTTGAGACTGTACTAGTGCAGTTTTTGTTTTTTCTTCGGCATCCTTTTTAGCTTGTTCTTCAGCTTGTTCTTGCTTTTCCAAATCTTCATCCCACTTTTTCAATCGTGCTTCAATTTGCTCGTCTGTCTCTTTAATTCTATAAACATTATCCAAATATAATCTTACTAATAACACTAGGAAATAGTAATGTTTAAATCGTAGAAATAATAATAAGTTTACTAACTTGTATTTGGTTTTGCCATCCCATATTTCAGCCGTTATTCTTCTCTGTCCAAACCATCTTCCATGAAGTAATCTTATACAAGCTTGAGCTTCTTCAACTTCTTTGAAGTTTACTTGCACTACGCCTTCAGGGTGTCTCTGAAATAAGTATGAGATATTTAAGTTATAGATCATCCAAACTATCAAACATTTACAAATCCAATCCTGCATACTAAATTCCATAAAAAATATTTAATTTATCAGGTTAACTGTTTACTGAATAGAAAATTAATACCAATATTCGATGAATACAAATGCTTCATGCTATCTCTGCTTGCGAGTGAACAGTAACTAAATATTAACCTACATTGGTTTATATCATGACGGGCATAAACGTCATTAGTAATTTTAAAATTAACTACACGATGACTGCGAAGTGTCAGAATGTCATAAAATTTTTATGTTCGTCTAGACGTGCTAGGATACTTATTACTCCATAAAATGAAATTTAAGACAATTGACCGGAGGTTTTTCGGTGATATGTTGTAGACGTTTATTCATACTTAGTATTTTTTAATTATTATATACAGTAAACAATAAAAATATTAAGGAAATACATTTATTAAGTTGATCGTAATATTTTTATAAACAAAGTTATATGACTTGAAGGTACGATGTAACTACTGAAGAAAAATTGTAAATTTTTTTTAGATCATTCTAAACTGTTAATAATATGTAGTTATAAAAATTATATTACAGAGAAGAAATATAAAAATTTTTTTAAGTTTATTCTTTTAAAATGTATTATGTACACCGATAAAAACTATTACTATATTATTTATTACTGATATTATTGCATTTTTGCAAAAGTTGAATCGATGTCTTTATAGTCATTGCCGACAATAATCGATAGTCCTATTATCAAGGTCATATTTCTCAGCAAATTCAACATAATTTATCTTTGAAATAAAATTTTAAAGAAAATAAGCTCTCAAGGAAACATGACCGATGAATATAAAGAAGTTAGCCAGAATCCATCTTTTAATTCCGGCAATTAGGCGTGCAATATTAGAAAAATTTTTTTATTTGATTGTATTTTTAGCACTTACATCATAGATAGTAACTTTTTTGACCTCGCCACATTTCTCGCACTCGGATCTCACATCTTTCTGATAGTCTAGAAGCAGCGTCACATCTTTTTCAAAATCTTCTGGCTGGAAAAGATTTTTGATGATGACAACGCGCTCAGATTTAAGTGGCTCCCCACGCATTCTATCTGGACGCCAGTCTAGTAACCTATAACCGAAAAAGAAAGTCATTAAAGTCTGGTACATTAAGAGTTACAATCAAAAGCCACTAAATCGTATTTTATCACTTACTTTTCCTGAATTTTCTTCTGCTTTTCCTTATCCTTCTTTTTCTTTTTAGGTTTTTTAGATGGATCATACTGTCCTTTAAGCTCAAATTTCGCTCTCTGAACTGATATCTTTTTGTCTCTTACTTGCCATCCATCTAAAATGTTTAATGCGAGATCTACGGACTCAATCTGTAATTTAAAAACAATTATTATGTAGTCTACTGGAATTTTTACTTAAAATTTTATACAACAAATATCAAATAGTTATTTTATTTTTTTTTATTTAACATCGCTCTATTTATGCTCCATCAGTGCTAATCGGCGACGGAGGCTTGCAATGTGTTTGAGAACAAAGCACATGAAACTTTTTCAGTGGTGCTTGTATCAATCAAGAGGGACTGCCTCATTACATGCCTCATCAAATAGTTATGCTTTAAAATTTTAAGAAATTTATTACTAGATGATAGATCACCTATACTAATCAAGAATGAGACAATGCTAGGTTTACACTTCCTATCAATGGTTGTTGAATGTCGTCTTTATTGAATGACGTAAGTATCACAGATTTAATCATGTCAACCTGATATTTGCCAATCTAGTGACTTTAATTAGGTGCGGGGATATGTAGCATTTAATGAATGCAAATGATTACAGATTTATTATTTATTCATTTTTCATGTTACTAAAAAAAAGCTTTTATGCGCACTACTCTAACTACAGATCTACAAAGGTAACATTTAGAAATAAATATTTACATAATTCACAATCAATTTCAAATGTTATACTAATGTAGACCTTCAATGATTGTTTTCTTTATTAAATATTTGACCACAATTTGCTGAGATTTCAATTTTCTTATTGCGGATCGCCGTGAAATGATGCTTAAGTGATTGTGTAATATCAAATGTAACAATTTGTTACGAACATAAGAGACGTGACAGTGACCTACAAAAATTATTTTTCCTTTTCTCTATGTGATCGTTGGAGTTCATAAATCAATCAGATGGGGTCTCTACTAATGCGAACGAAAGACACATCATGGAAATGAGATGTAATTTGGTTTCAATAACAAAGGCAGGAGTCTGTTTATTTTTCTAATTTGACGCTGCGCATAAATTATAAATTCATGAATGAAATAAACTACACGATTCTTCGCCATTCAATTATGAATCGTGAATAGCTAGTTAATACGAATGATGGTCAAAAAACAGCGTGTGAATATGTGAAAATCGTATAAGTAAATTTAATATCTCATGATAACAGAATGAAGTGTGAAGCGTTGTTATGCGGCATATTTTACGATTTTGATCGATGAGCAATTCAGGAATATAGGTCACCATCGGCTTTTTTAGAACGAGACGCGGTGACGATGACGTGTTGCTCGAAAACGCGCGCAGAATTTAAGTCTCTCACTGATTTTCGCATTCGAAACTGAGGAATTACAGTACACTTGAGTCATGTTTGTCAATTGGTTCATTCGCCATATCCGCGACGCGTCTGAAATTTTAACACAAAAAGACTCCAAAACAAAAATTCAAGGCGCTTATTCTTTCTCCGCTTGCTATTTCGAATACACAATACTGTTGTTTCTTTTATCAGTGCCGTTGTATGAAAAAAGAATAGAGCTTTCAGACAATTTTTGAAGTCCATTGCGCTATTATATTTTTAAACTGTTCGACCGCAATAAAAGAAAAGCATCAACAGAACATTACAAAGAAATGAGCCTGAAATCGGAAATCTTAAGAGACGTATCAGACAGGGAAGATTACTGCACATCCATTACCCACATGCGTCAACCTAAGCCGGTGTAATCCCTCAACCTTTTCCTTTTGCGGATTAGAAGAAACTCTAGAGAAGAAAATTGAAGCTCGCTCGCGCGCAGTGTGCGCGCGAATCGTTTCTCCACGCCTACGCATGTCACAGTTCTGTCGCATGTTAGTAGTGTATATAACGCTGCGTGCACCTCGAGGATGCATTAATAACACAATAATGTGATTTTCCACTGACGAGTGCCCGCAAGCGCGTGAGCGATTCGAATTACCTTTTTATGAATGGTTATTAATAATCTGGCTGAATGGTAGCTCTTGACGTTATTAATAAATAACGCGTCAAACGTGTCGTAAACACGGATTTACAGATGGGTTTGCCTCCGTGCGAAAAGCGATTATTTTTATGTATATACTTATCAAGCTTTCGGACAATAAAGTCATTTTCTGTCTTGCTTGTGCGCAAAGTGTAATTGTTAATATTATTATTATTATTATTATTATGCAGTAACACTTTAAAAATCTCGTTCTCACAAGCACATCTTGAAAATGACATGTTTTCATTGCATCAAAGCTTTTTACGATGATCTATATAACGTGATACATGTGAATTATTTCGAAAAGTAATTGAAAAGCAAACAGAGAATGAAGAATCACGACTAAATTGGGACTGGGATGGATCAATTACAAATTGTATCATTGAGCGGTTAATTAATCAGCTCGAGGATTGCACAGTAGTTTCAAGGCATGTTCACGTTTACTTGAGCGGTCGTTGAACTCGTTCTGACAATCAACCGTAATTCATAGAGCTCTGACGTATTTGCTTTTGCAAAATGTAATATATCAGCTATTTCTATTCAACGACTTGAATGTTCATCTTGAGAATTGCGAACGTTTAAATTGAGGAGAATAAGCATGCATTTATAAGTAATAATTTGGACAAGTTGCACATCAAAGATTTCGTACTTGATTTAATGTGTATTGTAACCATATTGATATTTGTTTTATTATTTCCAAGTGCTTTAAATTAATGTATTTTATAAGTATTATCTTTATTGCGTTCTATTTAAAATTACAACAAACTTTAAAGTAACGATGATTGATTGTTAGTGGACAGCTATTCTCAAGTCTTCCGCGAATTTTAGCGTAGTTAGCCTAGAATTTAACATGATATGCCTTTTGATCAATTTTTATTTGTCTCATAATTACCTGGAGACAAGCGAGCATTATAACAGTAATGCGTCACATACTGTTACTCTATTATGTAGTGCTGATCTCATGAAAATTTCATGACCAAGTGATAAATTTCCCACTTGTGATTCCAATGGAATGTTCTATTGTTTCAATAGGCGAGGATCAACGCGAATGTAAGTTTGAATAAGATGTAAATAAATTCGAAATTTTAAGATTTAGAAGTGAACAAATATACAGAAATTTTTTTTTAACATGGGAAAATTGAAAAGCTACTATGCCATGTAACCATGCAAATTACGTTTCTACACGTGAGATTAAAACAATATAGTAAAGTCATAAAATTAAGCCAAGCGTAAAAGTACTTCGTCTGGCATTATTATAATGAGGTTAACAACAAGTTAATTACTTGTGTGTACCTGAAGGCAAATTCAACATAATCGATCGACACGTGATTTTTACAAGATTTACAAAATAATTAGGTTGGATAAATACGTAACTGTTGATACCTTATATGCCTCGAAGACTTTGATCGCAAAATTTCACTGCGCAAGCAGTAATTCATCGCTGCGGCGGCAAGATGCAACTTTGACGTAGAGTACATATTGCCGACCTATAAATTGTTGATACGCCAATCCTTGAAGATGTGCGCGAATAAAAACAAGCGGAATAGCACGGCGGAACAGAGAGTATTTACAGCTGGCGAGTTTTCATTCCATGGAAAAACAGCAGAAGCAACAGGCGCAATGACGTGATGAAATAAAACAAGTATGTATATACAAGATCACTAGGCTGCAAGTACGCAGAAAGATGCCGGCGAAACTTGATTGATATTGATTGGTTCCTTATTAAAATTAATGATCAGAATTATTTTTATTGCTTTTTGCTGCGTAAGAAATAATTAGAGAACAGTTGAAACTTTCACGAGATAAAGTGTCTGTTTTGGTGATGCAATTATAACTACCACATCAAAAATAACTCGTATAAAAGAGTTTTCATATGAGTATATAATGATGCCTACATTCAGAATATCAAACTTGATTTTATGGAGATTAGTGATTCTTCGATTGAATTATATGGCTCGCGGTTATCGCAGATTAAATTGCCTCTTCTACCTCCCCCCTCTCGAGCAGCGAAATACGTCTCTTTCGGAGATTTATTACATCGTGTGTTGGACACATTAATTGCTCCCCATTCATTTTCGACAATTTCATTTTCACTTTATCTTATTTTCATTAATTTGATAGTTTTTATTTATTATATATTCAATCGTATTTAATTCTTACTTCTTTTGGCATAATGTGACATACGATACATTTTTCAAACTGCATTTTTTTTTAATTTCTTTTTCATTTTCTTTCGTAATTCGTTAGGTACATTTTACATAGGTTCCTAAATTTTTTTTATTGTTTTTTCTTTCGCAAGCACCAAACATTGCCAAATATATAGCTTCTTTTTAGGTTTGAAAGTTGAAAAGATTATAATTTTCACAGAAGAAATACATTAAAATATTGTTTTTAAATTTTACGCACAAGAAATTGAGTTATAGAGTAAAAGCAAGATAGGATATAAATTCATAATTTTAAAAATAACTGTATTATACGCTCTTTTCGTAAGAGACGCCGGGAAAGGGCCATTCCCGCTCGTCAGTGCGAGCGGGAGTTGGACTTTCCAGCCTTCCTGGTACGACAAGTAGTATATACGCCACGGGAAGTAAAATGGCAAGCTCACAGCTCGTGTTTGCCAATACTTTACCTCTCTAGACGTGTAATGTACTATATCTATAGTCGTTCCTTTTCCTCAACTCATCTTCATAATTTCTTCTTTCATGCTCCGTTCCTAGTCCACGTCGATCGTCTTATGTAATTGACCAATAGAATATCATCTGAAAAAGCGTCAATCCATCTCTCCCTCTCTTGTTCACTCTACCTCACGGCATTTCGGTACGAAATTCTCAGGATGATACACGAATATACATCAAAAGAAACGGCGGTTCTTTTTGCGAGATCCGGCATCAATGTCGTGACTTATTAGATGCAAGCGCAGAGCTGACCGTTTATTTGCTAAGCGGCTCTCTTCGTCTTGCTCTTCCGTCTTGTCTTTTCTTGTTGCTGTTTCTTCATCTGTTGGATCAATTTTTAATACCAAGCTGTATTCATGGATGGCCATGGCAACTGATTTAACAACTCGGAATTCATTGTAATAGATGAATGGTGCGTTATTGACACTGTACAACGAGTGATTTCTATAACTCTGTTCTTATAAAGATCAAAGCGGCTGAATGGAGCCAATTGAATAAACCCTCGATGCGTTTCAATAAAACACTAATAAAAGTCGAATTTTTTCGTTTTCACTTTGGACTTTTGTTACAACAACCTGGACTAAAATTTCACGCATATTTCAGTGAAAAGATCGTAAAAATGTTTCAAATTCATAATTTTAATTTTGTTATTTTATTCGTGTACTCATATTCCGTTTATAAAGAGTGATATATAAATAAGTAGACATAAAAGTTCACTAACAAAAAACTATATAAGATTTTGTACAGCCTTTGGGCAACAAAGAAGTATATGAAGGATTTTAACTGACAAACGGAATAATAAACATCCAATTGGAAAAGATCCTTGTCGAGCGTTGAAAATTAGGCTTCATAATACTGATATATCCGATTTGAAAGAAATGCTGATAAGCTTTCGTTTTTCAATAGGCGCATGCACACGCATGATAGTTTTCAGACCACCTACGACGTAATGAACAGGAATAGGCATAAACCATCGGTGGCAAATAATAGAGCCGTCGTCACCCATTCACTTGGCAAGCATTTGGTATTCAAGTCACGTGCAGCGACTTTCACGCGCTACCGGAGGATCTTCGAGAGAAGCGGCTGCTTTCTGCTTTTTTTTTCGTCGTCTCTTAGCGGCATTCGTGTACACATGTATGGCGAAACAATGCAGTTTGTTTTGTCTGCAGCGCAACATTTTTATAGGTTAACGTACGTTTTCGGAAAACGTAATATTTGCCATATAGGATTGAGTGAAACCTTGAGACGCAACTGTTGACCCGTGTATGCGTCATAAATGAGCAGGCAGAATGAGAAAAAGAGAGAGGGTGAAGTAGGTATGTGCGTAGTTGTAAAAGCACGTCGAGTATATATGTAATATGCCCTTCGCGCATCGTTTATTTTTACCATTACGCGGGACAGGTTCATGATTTGGGGCTTTCGTTTCGCTACACGCATCGTCGTCAGTCTCCGCCACTGCTGGTTTTCTCGCTTCCGCGACGTAAATCAGTAAGGAGGCGACAAAAATTAGCTGGACGCCGAGTATATATATTGTAATTGAGTTCCGCGTTTCGTGCGCGCTCTCACGCTCTGCACTTTGCCCACTTTGCTTACAAGTGACACGGTTATATTTGAAATGCTAAGGTCGACGATATTTTATCGTCGCTCTCTTTCGCGCGCGAATCCACTGAATGAATAAGCAGTCAATGAAACGTATGTGTACGCGGAGATTGTTCGGTTGATGCCCGAGGTATATTCTTTATGATCGACGATTTGCATGCTGGGTCGTCGCATGAGAAAAACATATACGCGTGTACGCGTAAAAGAAATATTTCTCGCTCTTTCTTTTTATTATATTTTGAGGTTTAGCCGAGACGTTATAGCAAGCGTTCACGGATTGTAAAAAAGGGCTATTAACCGATAGACAAAGAGAGCCGTAAATCAGTCTTCGTCGAAAGCAGTACTGAAAGTTGGAGAGAGGCGTAAAATGAAAATTCCCTTTGAGCTGAAATTTTGAAAGTGGCGAGGCGTACAGTAAGTTTATTGCACAATATTCGCGCGTAGTTGAACTATTTTGAGACGAGGCGGGCTCCCTTCGGCGAATCGATTTTTCGCCGTAACGCGTGCTGCTTTATCAACCGAACAATGCTGCTATTCAATATGGTTGTATCGTCACGCTTATCGCGATAATCAGAAAACCGTAAGGAAGATTTATTCGACAATCGATGGCGTCTTGTGTCATCTATAAAACATCCATTAGATTAGAAAAGGCTCTAAACGAGTAATTAAGATATAATGAAATGTCAGGCGATTCGCGAGCAACACGATTTCGGTCATACGTGTCATAAGATGACATAAGATTTGAACGCAGCAGCGTCGTATCTTATGTCAAAAGCAATTATAGCTCATTCGTGTTGCGTAAGAGATTTTCGCGCGCCGGGTGGTGGTGTCAAAGTGTGTCAAATAATCGTTACAGATCGCATGTGCAGCAGTGCTAGCCGTCAGTTTATGGAGATGCGAGATAAAAAAAAGAAGGAAGAATTCTCTTTTCTTCTCATTCATGTACACTCGCCGTACGCGGTGACATCAATTCCCTCGCATGACGCGCAAAGATCGCTTCGGATATATTGTACTTGAGTGTATTCGTTTGATCTGTGCCCTTATCTGCGGGGCATATCAGCGACAACCTAGTAACCAATTCGCATAATTTTAAGCGATTTATGCTGCTCGCCAAGCGGGAGCCTCGTAAAAAAGCGCAATTTACGAGTTTTCGCGAGAAACCAAAGATATAGGCTTAGCTCGTTGTTTTTTTTTCTTTTATAGGCGACCCTCCTCGTACGCGCGAAAGCGTCAGACAACCGAGAGACATCATAAGAAGCACTAAGGAAGAGTGTCGTGTATAAGTTTGTAAGTAACTCGCTTAGTGCCAATGTACACATTGATGCTTTTATGCGTCACAATGTACGAGTGCAGAAGTGTCGATAAGGATGCTGACCAGTGCCGTCTGCTACGACACTTTATTCCTCTTGAGCCGGTGACCTTGCGTTGCTACTGCTCGTCAGCTCGTCTTCGAACGGCATACAGTCGATTCTACAGAAGCAATCGAAGCAGCCTCTGCCGCGCTGTGTCAATTGAAAATAAGCCGAGGGCCGCGCGCGGCTGATAGCACGCACAGCTTCGCTAAATAGATTATCGCTCGCGCAAGGCTTTCCAGCAAATCGTCGTGATTGCCTGCGCGCAAACTCATCAAAAATCCATTGCACTCGTTCGGCAACATACACATCAATGTCGAGAGATATGGACGTGAGGCGACTCGACAGCGCCTTGCAAACTGTTCGCACTCGGCATGCCTAGACGGCCCTAGTTTTGCGGAACCAATGGGAAATAACACGCTGGCAAGCCTCTTTTCTGCGCGCGCTTTCAAAGGGGCTAACTGTCGGTGGGGAAGAGCAATGGCCGCGATCTAGCGGGGATATCTATCTGCGATGCGGATTGAGACGTTGTTGCGCCTCAACAACCTGGCAGCGAGTCAGAGAGTTGCATGCCGATCTGCTGAACGCGGTCACGGTGCGTAAGATATGTGCATGCTGCCGACTAATTTAGCGTGCATTGTTTTTCGACGTCCAACATTCGTTCCTTGACGCTCGACTGATTCTCACTGCTAAACCTCATTCGGACCAATCGAGTAAAAGCTTCACCAAGTTGTCAAAAAATAAAAATAGTGAACGAGTCACGTATGAAAGGTGCAGTGAGCGTTCTGGTGGTAGCCCCCCCCCCCCTCCCTAGCGGTTTATAATAATCACGCACAAATCATCGCCGTCGATGCAACTCGCCAAAAAACTGATGACATGGGCAGGCGACGACGAGCAGCACGAGAGAAAGTCGATTACCGGCATCGCGCAAATCGGTTTTTCAGCGCGCCTCGGACAGAAAAAAAACTGACCGTCTCCAGAGAGCGACGTATCCTCAATTTAAAACTCGCTTAATAATAATCAATAGCACGCGTACCGAAAGAAAAACAGATATCGTCGTAGATGCTACAAAGACAACCGAATTAGGGAAAAGAAAAATTGTCCGATCAGACCCTGGTGAAAGAAATGAAGACAAAAAAATAAATATTCAATACGCATATAACTTGGACGCATGATCTACAGAGATAGCACAAGTTGAAGACGGGGTACGTGTGTTTGTTCATTTAAAGTGTCTACTGTAATATGCAGGAAGTCGCAGCAGCGGACCGAGTACGCTGATGAATGAATGAATATTTTCTAAATGGTGTTTTCTTCTTAAATGAAATCTTTTGTGCTGCCTTTGCAATCATTTTAACTGTAAGCGCAAGAAGAGTTGCGCTCACGGTTTTGTCAGAAAAAATATGCGGTTTTTGGCATGATTCGTACCGGATGTGTCGCTCGTGCATTTTATTTATTTTTTGTTGCTTCGAGTTTCATACTTATAACGAGCACCAGAGTTTTGCGCTAGCACACACGAGTTAACGTCGGCGTCGTGTGTCGCTTTTCGCGAGTGTACCGCTTTAATGCATCGTTTCTTTTTCTTCCGCTTTGAGCCTTCAAACGAACTTACGTTATTTTTCAAAATTACATGTTTACGCGCTACCGCGAAACAGTCAAATGAAAATAGCCTGTGACAGGTGTTTTAGTGATTCAATTTTCAGAGTCGATCATTACAGCGTGTAGCTGTTTATTAATAGTCAGGAATTTTTACGCGAGTAATTACTCTTGAAAATTGCTTATCCCGCACAATCGGTGCCAAAACAATTCGACTTCCTGCCATTTAACTACTGCTAGTTTATTTGCAGGTCCAATAGTTCAATAACTTCTTTATTTCAAGCACGTTAAATTTGTTTGAAATTCAAATACCAATAAGTAATAAGTAGCATTGAAAAATTATACTAAGGTTTCGTTACGACTCAACTACGTTTTTTGCACGTTCATTACCTCTACAGTAAGCTTTTACATTTCTCAAGTTCATATACATTTGCTGATGTTTTTACACAACCTTTTTAACAGAGTACTGTGGCAATATCATACAAAGTATACTGCACTCTTACGTTCAACTTGACATTTTTACCGGAAGAAAAGAAAGTTTGAAATGACCGAAATTTCGAAATAAGGAATTCATTGAAATACCGTACACGGACTTTTTTTATTTAGTTTCACTCAATGATCCCCGCCCCGGTAATAACTGAAAAAATATATATTTCTCTTTAACGAATGAAAAAAATATACATTTCAATAAGCTATACTCTTAGAGAGTAGTCTTCTCTTAAAACCCTGTATTTACGCCTTTCACTCATGATAAGCGTACAAAAAAAAACACGCAACGTCTTCATAAATCGCTTCCAACGAGTCGCGTTGCCTACACCCAAGAATCGGTTCAGTAGTCCAAAAAAGCTTGCGCTTGCATTAAACGAGCCGCTGACTGACGCCACGGTAACTTTATCGCGCATTTCAATCGCGCTACACTTTGCCCGCCTGGTGGAATATTAACGGGCCGCGTGCACACACGCCTGAGTATACAATGATGCGCGCCGCGAAAAAATTATGTGTGCTTTACCTATCAATCTTTCTTCATTATTTTTTACTCGACAATTTAATATGTCTCTTAGGCTATCACTGATAATAAACAGACTAATTTTGACGATGGGAAGCTGCAATTCTTTTTCGAGATCGCAGAGTTGAGAAAAAATTTGTTTATACTGCAGTATCATATTTACTTTACTTTTATCGCGATAAAAATTTCTAGGTGATTTTAATAACAAATATCCGGTTTTATTGTACGAAATGGACAGAGTTTCAAAATAACCATTTCATTCTTTGCCATATTATTTGTTTTGTAAATAGGCGATTCAGTTTCTTTTCTTAAGCTTAATCTGATGGAATTTTTGTACAAATTTACCAAATAAATAAATTTAAATGTCATGTTATTCAATGAAAATTTGGTATGAGCTTGTTTGAAAAAATTAATCGGCGATTTGATATGAAATTATTAATAGACATTGTATCACAACCTTCGGACAGTTGTGCACAATTTTTTTTGCATTAGAAACAAGAGATAAGTCAAGTTAGAAATGAGGAGGTCTTCTTCAGTATTTATAATTTGAATCTACTTATGATTTGGAATTAATGTAATTTGTTGAAATATATATTTTTTTCGAAACACAAAATAAAAAATACAGACTAACGTCCGTCAATGCAAACAAAACAATTTACTGACTCTTTCTAAAGATCTCATCATAGGTAAAATCATTTCAGCATAAAAACAATAGTTAGTGGTATGAGTTGTACAGCTCACGCCCAGCATAACATCAGTCGTCATCGCTGAAATCGGAATTCTCGACGACAAAAAAAAAAACAAAAAGAAAAAGCTATCGTTGCACGCATTATTCACTCATACTTGTCACGCTGCGTATTCCTTCAACATTTTTCATAATTCAGAATTCGTCGGCAAAAGGCAATTGTCGCGTATACATGTATGGATACTGTAAGCGCCGACGTCATCGGGAGCGCGAAGCGCCTGCCACGGCATCGGAAAACGAAGCAGCACACAGCAGCGGCGGCAGCCGGACCTCTGCTTTAGTTCAGCGCGAACCACCGGCAAAGAAGGACGAGACGACGCATTGATATTCGGCGATACATTACGATTCATCTTTATTAATACTCGACCAGTGAAACTAAAGTTTAGTTTAGTCAAGCCAGTGTGAAATTTTTTGGTTTTGTCGCCGAAATGCAAGAGGCCGCGTGACGGTTTATTCATTGTGGTGAATTAACGTGTGGATTCGCTCATTCATCATGCTAACGTATTGGGTTGTGCTGTTATCGTCGTTGCTCTTACGCCAAGTCGCCACAGGTAATTAATTTAAAGCTTTCATAAAAGCTTCCGTGGCGAATTTATCCAGAAGCCAAGAATCAATGAAAATTCCTTTAAATTCTGCTAATTAATCAAGTGTCGAATAATTTGTCTACGGTACATTTTATATATGGATTTTTAATATTTCAAGGGAATAATACTTGAAATCAATTCCACCGATTTTATATTTAATGAAAAATTAAGTTTGAATGTTGTCTTTTGTTAGAATAATTTTAGAGATTAGAGAATTTGATGATTGATTTATTGTGAACTGTAGCTGGGAATCCAAAGAATTTAGTATTTGAAGTATTTGAACGGAACAAACGAAAGACAAGTAGTAGAATATGTTAAAAACAAAACAAAATGGGATTTGAAAATGTTGAATAATAGATTGACATACTTTTCGAACAATAATTCGTTCGTGACATTCTAACAATTTGCTATTTTAAGTCACTTACTTTTCTTGGAACTGCAGCGGAATAATATTTAGTGCCATCACAATAAAACTTAAATGAATTCATCGTACATTATAATTGATATTATTTTTTCTCATAAAATAATTTCTGCTAATCTGACGCGGAAAAATCGCTTGATTACTAAATAGATTGTAATCTTTCTAATCTTGACAATATAATCAAACTTCGGAAGTATTTTATTGAACTTTTATCATTTGATTTAAACACGCAAGGAAAAAGCACGCACATGGCGGAAAAAAAAAGAATGAAACAAAAATTAATGGACAAAAATAAGTGCGATAAAGTCTAAACGCGAAAGACAAACAAATGGAACTAGCAGGGAAGCTTTATGTATGCATATTTAAGCTTAATTTGAATTAATTTTTACCAAAACTTTCTTGAAAAACAAAACCACGCTTGCTAAAACTAAAAGAGTCGTCAGCGAGTCTCTCTCTCTCTCTCTCTCTCTCTCTCTCTCTCTCTCTCTCTCTCTCTCTCTCTCGACGGAAGTCCCTGAATATGCTATTTTAAGGTTTTTCCAAACACAATGCATACGCGCCTACGTTTTTCCACCCATGCATCAGCATTGTGCGGTGCGTGTATCGCACGCGTATATTTACCAGCCGACGGCGGCGGCTGGGGTATGAGAGAAACGTTTTGTATGCATACCGCCCGGCGCGCAGAAAGATTTTTGGCACGCCGAGGTCAATGTCATGCGTGCTCTTATGTGTACCGCCGTTTAATCGGATTGTGGTCAAAAGGGAGCGAATCGATTGTTTGCTCCTCCCCCCTCCCCCTGCTGCTGGACTTTTACCGAATGTGCGCGATAGTTAACGAATATCGAATTGAACGTGATCTTTTTAGATGACGACTTTTCGATTTAGGGCTGATTGATAAACGCGGGGCTTTCTGAACTTAAAAATGAAAGTTGATTTTGGAAGATACATCGTTGTTGACTCGAATCCAATAAAATTTTCGTTTGTCTTCCGCCGGAAAATAGGTCTATTTACAGAAACTATACATTCACGTTTTTTCGTTAAAGCAACCCTGTGTGTGTGTATATATATATATATATATATATATATATATATATGTCATATTTACTCATCAAGCTGTAATTTCATACATGTGACTTGATGGATCACCATCCCGCGTGTTACGCGAATAAACAGTTAGATGATGAAAAAAGCTTCCACGTGATACTGTAAAGCATTGCGCGCATACTTCTCATTCGTATATATAATTTGCAGGAAAAATAAAGAGAGAGAGAGAGAGAGAGAGAGAGAGAGAGAGAGAGAGAGAGAGAGAGAGAGAGAGAGAGAGAGAGAGAGAGAGAGTCGTGCCGCTTTGAACAGATGCGATTTCACGGGGTACTCGACCCCTGCATGATGCACCCGCATAGACCATCGGTCTATTTTCACGTGAATCGTCGCAGTTCATAGTTACCACCGTTAATGTCGCTCAATAAAATCAGATTGTCGACTCACAATCTGTCAACTCTGATCAATTGTATTCTCTTACTAACTACAATATTTGCACATTTCTCATCTGCATCCAAAGATTTATGCATAACTTATTTTGACAATATCAACTCGTTAAACAGCCAAATGATCCAAAGCGCGTGTTTATACACATTCCATTTTACGAGGATCGAAGGCGAGTCTAAAATACTTCTTTATACTCGTGTATGAGAAAAGGAAACAAGTCCGTAAAATTTCTAAAAAAAGAAGAAAGAAAAGAATAGTGTCGCTACCGATATATCCAAGTGTCGAATTAATCAGGCGCTATGCACGAAAATAGTATCAACGCTTGCGTCAAGTATGTTTGGCTGCTGCTGCGCTTGCAAGTCCAGAGCAAAAAGGTTCTTCCTGTTGGATTTGTACACGGCGACACAGCACATACTACGCTTTATCGAGATAATGTACGACCAGGTTGCGCATGTTTTTCTTTTAACTATCAGCTGATTGTAGATATCGAACTAAATTAATTAGACTACGAGGAAAGTTATACGACGCTCGATCGCGATAATTGAGTGTGAATTACGCTTAAAAAAAATAATAATAATAATAGGCTTGTTATCTTGCACCGGTTTTACCTTTCTTGCGCGATTCTCTAAAAATAGCAGTTCGACAAAACGAAATGTCAACAATATCGACTACGGGTCCCTCGGCCGACGAGCTTATGTCAGCGTTTATTAAAATCATAAAAGCGGTCTCTGGGCGCTCGCAGACTGTTCGCACGATGTTCACGCGATGCGATCATAGTGTTATTTTCACTTTCTCTGAAAAATTTGACGCATCTACTCGTCGGGTGTCGAGGATAAAAGAAAAAAAAACTAAAGCTTCTCGAACCCAACCCACTGTAGGCTCACATTTATCTTACTTGGCTCATGTTAAAACGGAAACAGGGCCATGATCGCCGAGAGGTGCAGAAGTCATTCGAAAATAGCGCTTTGCGAATGTAAAGAGCATTAAAAGAAAATGAGTAAATGCCATCTGTACGAAGCGCGATATTGCCCGAGCCGATCGACACTTCTCTTGTCTCGCTCTCGGTATTTTAGGTCACGCGCGAGTTTACTTTTGCCATATAACGTTCGATGTTATGTGCAGCCATATTCCGGCAAAGGTGTACCCGGCGTACGCGGCTAGTCATTAACACTTTTTCGAAGCGACGCCAAGTCGGTGTCTTCCTTTTCTTTTTTCCTCGCCGTGTTCAGGTGGAAATTCGAACGGTGAGGTCGACGACCAACGTGAGCCCGAATTGGCCAATATTTTCAATGTTGCATTATTGTTCGGTATCTAAATGCGATAACGGCTGATTACGCGCTTGTTCAATCACGTCGCGCGATACGCATTCCATTCATAAAAATCCCGTTCGCCACTTATCTCGAAATAAAATTTAGAAGGGATCTTGAACAAAACTAATTTCGTCCGACAATTACGAGCAAACTCTTTTTTAAATGATGGAAAGTATCGTCGAAGGAATGAGCTTGCCCCGCGCACTCAATAAGTCTTAAACGCAAACACTGTACACGATAGTTCTAATGAACCACTCAAATATATCTTACATATTGTTTTCAATCGCAATTCGAAGGATAGTTAAAATATTAGCGCGATTAGAAAAACAAGTAGTATCGTACACAATGCATCTTTGCATATATCAGTTGAAAGGGGCGTAGGTAAATATAATTGGTGCAGACCGCGCAACTACCGATCGTTTATCGCTTGGGCACGCGCAAGGTTATTATGAGCGAGGATCACTATCGATTGATACTTCAGCGCCACGCCACGGCTTTATGCTTTTTACCCGCGAGAATCGTCGAAAGAACAAAACTCGGCAAACTTGGGCTCGCATCAGGAGAAATTTAGATGCAACATTAAAGAGACTCGCGTTACGCAATGACTATTTCAAAGCTGCAAATAACGTTGCCAGTCCCGCGATGAAGAATGCCAGATAAGGCGGCTACGCACACTCTAGCGGCTGCAAGATCGTGCAGCCAGTTTGCATGCACTTATTTGCGCAACAGTGCCGAAGCCCACGTTAAACGCGCCGAAATCCGCCGGACGTTGTTTCCTCGTGAGCGTTCAGCTCAACAGCTAAAAATGGTCGGATTGCAGGTGCCGAGTGGAGTTTCGACGCGGATGACTCACAGCTGAATTTGCAACAGGTGCACGAGGAGACCGGCAATTATCCCGAGCAAGAAGGCATTCAACGATTCGAATGCCCCGCGGGATTCTTCCGATTAAGACGTTATTGTTACTATCTGAGCGCTGGCACAGCTTCATGGAGGGACGCTCACTTTCAGTGCACCGCGAGAAACGCCACGCTTGCCGTGCTCAATCGCAACGGCAAAGATAAGATGCTGAGGAAGTACCTTCTAGGTGACCAGTTCAGTAAGTGTCGTTGCTCGTGGAAACCAAAGGCAACTTCGGAACTGCCTCCGAACAATAGCCGCGGGGCTGTTTGGGAGAGCGATCGAGGCCACAGTCGCGCCTCAATGTTGATTCAGCATGCACGCGAAAGCTCCGAAAGCTCGCGCGAATCAAACGGCGCAAGCCAACTTTAACTTACGCGCGTTTGGAGAAGGGGCTAACAAGCAAACGACGCGATAACTAAAAGCCCCCTTTCCGCAGGCAGACTGGAGAGATGGATCGGTGGCATCTACAACTGGCGTCAGATGATTTGGGAATGGGGCGTGACCGGCGAGAAGGTGCTATTTCGGAACTTCGGCAATTGGACTGCAGCAACTATGGCCCGAGAGCATGAGTGCATGGTCGTTGATCCGGCGATTAAGTACAAATGGAGCGCACGCGGGTGTTTCCAGCAAAAGTATTTTATATGCGAGGCACCGGCTGGACGCATTCTAGGTAAAAGTAAGGATCAGCACAAGCCACACCATACTATACTCTAATTTTTTTTCAATTTGTTCCTTGACCTCTCTTTCTGAGACTTTGCTTCACGTATTCTTGCCAGTACGTGCGCGCCCGCGCGTGTGCGTGTTTGTGTACGCATGTCTGACTGAAGATGATGCTAAGTCGGGCGTAATTTTATTAGGGGCAGGCGCTGTTCGCTAGATCTTCTTGTTATTTGATACTGAAATCCCACAACTAGTCTGTGATACTGAGCAATTAAACTCGACTTTTGTATAATCTGTGACTTAAAGGTTCAACTTCCAACGCGTTGCTGTCGATTATAAGAGAATTATGAAAAATTTTTATTTTTTGCAGGTAGGCGTCGTAAAAACATAAGCGACCCGCATGCACCGCAGAATCAACGAATAAGATCTAACGCTAAGAACGAGAATAAACGTGCAAGAAGTGAATTGAGGCAGCAGCATCAACAACGTCGAGACAAGAATGGGTCGCTCAAATCTATACGGAAAAAGAATTGGCATCGACAACACGAAGACAACCAGTTCTGGGCCCACGGCATCAAGTTTGGCTCGCGCCCGCCAAAAGGGTAAAAAACATTACGCTTGACGACTTTTATAGGCTACCGTGTGGACGCATTCTCGGATGTGCTGCTGTTAAATTTGTTTATTATACGGGTTTCCGATATCCCTCCTTGTAGCGGTAGTCAAAGCGGCATTTTTCCATTGTTAGAGATAACGTATAATTTGAGCCGACAACAAGTTGTCATGATCGAGGAAGACGTTAGCTGATAACCCAGTTCCCATAACGATGGAAGCCGATGAATCATTTATTGTTTTTTTTTTCGCAGTTTGCGACGAACACGTTTGCACAAGAAAGGCAAACACTCGAAGAAGCAGCCACGATTCTACAAGAAAAAGATGGCAATACTCGAACCACGAATCGCACAGATAATACCGAAAGCAGGTGAATTCGGCACTTTCTCGGCTAATAAATCACCAATCGGTCCATTAGCTTTAGCAGAAGAAAAAGTTCTATTTCCACCATCCTACGATGCTAGAAGCGTATTCACAAATGAAGAAATTCTCATCAAAACATGAGCAAGATGTGAATGAAGAGAGAAGACTGGTAAAAATGTGCGTTTTGCGAAAGTTGAGAATTTTAACAAGAAAAAAGAGTACCAGTGTATTTTCTACATAAGTATTTATATGCCCTATCATATATGGCGGAAACAAATCTATTGAATTTGAATTATTTATTTCGCTCGGAAGTTTTCGTAGACCAATGCCTGTTCAGTACATTTGTTTCCAACTGATGATATTTATTATTTACTATTACGTAAGTACGTATTGTCAGCTGCGATGAAAAAAAATGATTTTAACGTCGACAGCATAATTATATTTCAACATTTGACAGTATATCACCAGTACCGTTTTGTGTTTTTATGTAAGTGTAAAACTATCATAGCGAGCGTAGCTCAGATGAGACTCCAATCGTAAAAAAGGTAGAGGGGTTTACTACTAGTCGATAGACAGAAACTAAGCGCTCTTAAAAGCCACGTGAGGAGTCTCGTTTTCTTCGAGTGATAAAAAAACGGCGTCTCGAGACAAGAAATGTGCGTGTCTGTGTGTGTGTGTGTGTGTCTGTGTGTGGTTTATAGATTATGAGACGCGCAATATGGCATTTCCATTAACCGTAATAGCAACTATTTACTTCTCCAGTATTTAATTATTGACGAGCTGAATGAATTGACATATCCGCGTTCTTTTTATTCGAAAGTACCCAGTGAAAAATGTCATTGGCAATTGTGTGGATTATTTTTAGGAATTTATAATATAAAGGGCTGAAAAACACAGCTACACTGTACTTTTAATTGTAGTAAAAAATAATTTAACAATCTAATAAAATAAGCTTTGACATTTCTTACTAGATATCAATCAATATATAAGAATGTTAATCTATGTGCATTATAAATTTTACAATGACCTTTTTCAATATATTAAATAATAGTTGTTATCTTTTACGAGTGACCTCCAACTTCTTTAACCGGTTATTATATAACTATTGATTTGCGCAAATTTAAAACCTTAATCAATTAACATTGTACCAACAGTCTTATAATTTTTAGCAATAACAAATTTAATGTTTACTGCCAGAAGAAAGTGTATTTAGTAGAATGTCATCAATCACGATTTCTCAAGTTTTTATCGCGTAAAATCTGAATTTCTTCAGTACAAGTGAAGTTTAAATTGTTATTTTAATAAATTATCTCGTAAGGAATGGTGTAATCTGATTATATTAAATAGAATAAATTGAAATGTTAGTGTGATTACTAACTATAAAATAAAAAAAAAGATATTTGTGAATAACATAATATAGCACTTAATTTGTTAACTATCCACACATTTTTATACTAAACTGCTTGTAAATAATCGAGTATATGTATAATTTAATAGTATCATAAAATAGTTATTTACTTGTATTGATAATAAATCCTGTATTTCATATTTTTATGAAAGAGTGTTTGATTAAAAACATATTGGTTTCCAATTTTATTCAATTTTAATGTACCCATGTAAATTAAAATTTCAATAATTATTTTTAAATTCTATTTTTAAATAATTGTATTATTATTAGCATTATTTAAAAAAAAATTTTAATATTTGTGACTTTATCAATTAAAAAAATGTAATTTAAAAAAGAAATTAATATAGACTCACCTTTATGTATGTGCAACGAGCATCACCTTTCAATTCTCCATTTGAATCTGTATACAATTTAAGTTTATCTTTTCCTTTTTCATCTCGAGCAAGTAATCCACATTTGCAAACTAATTCTTTAAGCTCTTCTATTGTGATATCTAGAGGTAAATTAGATATGTAAATAGTGGTATTGTGAGCCTCATCAATTTCAAACCATGTTGGAGGTTCTGCAGCTTTTCTCTTATTTTCAGCCTTCTTTTCTTCTTTAGTTAACTTATTTACTTTCGGTTGTTCTGGTGGATTGGACTGACTCTTTGTGTCTGCACTAGAATCTGTGCTACCAAAATTTGTAAAACCATAATTCATCTGGTACCTAGCCATAAAATCATCATCCACCTAAAAAAATTTTCTTCATATAGTATGTATAATTATTCATCAATAAATTAATTAAAAATAATATATAAGCAAGGAGGCTTCACAATAAATGTATTTAAAAGCTTAAATGATTTTAATATAAAGAACATTCATTAATTTGAAGAACTACTATTATTTAACAAAAACAATGTAGTATTTTATTTTCTGAAAATATATTAGTTAATCTAATAATCAATTAAAGATTATGGATTAAGTAATAAAATTATATACCTTTGGAAACCAAGCACTTTTTTCACGATCATAAAAATATGTAGAACCATCATTTGGATCTGTGTATGTGTGTGTATCATTTTCAAACCCATATATACCCTGACCTAGTGATTGATTTGGGGGATTTTGTCTTTCACTTTTGTTGTCATTACTGTCATCTTTTTTAAGATCTTCATCATCTTTCATCACCCACTCATTTGTTTCATTTAGAAATTTGTATGTTACATTTGTTGTTTGATCTGTATATACATAATTTTTGCCATCGTATTTGTAATTTTTCATGACATCAGTTACATTTTCATTTTTAATTGATAATTCATCTACATCTAGTAAAAAGTTATAAATAAGAACATGATAAATATAACAATAAATATACAAGTTTTATAAAAATATGAAACATTACATACTCCACTTATTTTCTTCAGCATTCCAAACCAATTTCCTATTAGTTCCTGGCTCAGTGTATATACATTTATCACCTTCGTAAGTGATATTATCTGAATAGTTTTGCTTAACTGAATTTGAATTTTTAGAAATATCTTTTTCTTCCTCTTCTTCATCTGTGTCAAATTCTTCAATATCATCATTATCTTTCGTATAAGTTACTTTAGGTTTTTCTTTGTAAAACCCTTGTGGTTGATTAGTTGAAGTTATTAAAACAGATTCTTTATCAGACTTTTCAGTAAAATCTGTGACATTTGTCTTCTGTTCAATTTCATTATCATTTGATGGAATGTTTTCGCTACTATCTGAAAGATTCATGGTAGATTTGTTTAGATTATTGTCTTCTTCTTCAATCATTTTATCAACTTTAGCAATTATAAATTTACGTAAAATATTTAAACACTAGAAGAATATTAATTGGGTTAGGTTTGCATTATTTCAATTTCTGTCTAAAAACTTTTACATGGCTAACACTTATAGTGATACAGAAACAAGTTCTATAAATCTATAAATATTCAAAAAGTTCAATATTTTCACAGTAATAAAAAAATTTTAATAATATAATTTGTTATTTTAAATTATATTTTGTATATATCATTACAGATGCATTCTCAGAACTGATGACACATACATAAACATCACAGAATCCAGATGCACATATACTATATACATAAGATCAATAAAAAGCCATTCTTCATTACCGACTGTCACTAACTGATTCAGTGTTAAACACATATACACACACACACATAGTAATACACACACCACAAAAAATGTCAAATATAATAAGTTATAAACGAAATGTCAACTAAATATTGGACTGCATAAATTAATTAACAAATACAAATCACTCATATACCGGATATTAGTTATTCGGCGAACAAAGCATCACGTCAAATATTTGTTTTTAAGGAATTTCGTATATAAGAGTGGACAGCACAATTCTTAGAAAAAGAACACGAAAGGACACATCTAATGTTTTCGAGTCGTGAAACAGTGTCGCCGGCAATGACTAGCGAGTGCGACCGTGCGACGTTCATTCCAGCGTGAAACGCCAGACCGTATGCATCGTTTGTCAGAAGAATAACATCGTCAAATTTCTTGCATACAGTAAGTTCTAAACAATAAAATTATTTTTGCATTCTTATTCTAACTCACTTCTCATTAGGTTTTCATTATTGCTATTTTGCTTTTATTCATTGTATGGTTGTCATTTTAAATATCTTGTTTTCTCAGGAAAACTTTTCAATGCAACGTGAGTTATTTGTTTAATAAAAATATGAATGAAAATTGAGTAATTGTTAGAAAATTACTAGCTTTATCGTCATAATAATTCATTTTCTTACAATGTTTTCATCTAGCTCTGTGTGATAGAGAACGTTGCAATGACAAACAGAGACAAAGACAATTTCGCCGGCAATGCTGCCGGGGACACCAGTGGTAAACATGACAAAAAAAAGCCAAGAAAGTTCAGCCAACAACATGGAAACAGAAATCGTTCGTACAATAATTATTATGGAAAAACTCGTGAGTGTTTTCATATTTTTTTAAAGCATTTATTTAATGATATAATGTTTAATTTTTAAGAAATTATTAATGAGAAAAAATTACTTTTGCTCTAAATGACTTATGAATTATGTGTTAATTACTAAAATTAACTTGAAATATTTTCATATAAAGAGTTATAATTATCAAAGTACATGGGCTTGAGTCCATTTTCTATCGTGAAAATTGAACTAATCTGCAAGTTAAATATTAACGTTTTGATTAATTTTACGAAGATTTTCTTGATTAATTTTGAATTTGCAAGCGATATGTGCCAGTCAAAATTATTATTTGAAATGAATGAGATTTCTGGTTCTTCAAAATATTAACCTTGATAACACAACAGACTACAGCATTGTTTACATTCGTGTTTACGGAATTCAATCCTACATATGCTTTGTTATAATGCCAGTTCTGTATTTATCAAATTGATAGAGAATTGACTGCTATTATTTCTATGGAAAAACAATGAACATAACGTTTTGATTGTAAATATTTTATTTTTATTTCAAATTATTTATTAGTCTTGTTATAAATATTGCTGCAATTTAACACAAAATTAAAAAAAAATATACTTATTATTTTTTTATTAACATATGTGTAAATCTATAAATCTAGAATGTATTTGACAAATAACTGAAAGTCAACGTTTAATTTAACAATAAATTACGAGCAATTATGTCAGTTTTAATTTCAGAGATAATATTCTAAGTCTAATTTTCGTAAATTCACATTCAAAAAGATTTACTAAAACGAATAATTAAGTCCTCATTTTTTAATTTAAATATTTTTTGAAAATTAAAGATAAATATTACAAAAAAAAATTGACAATGAAAGTAGTAGTTTGTAACTATGTTTGTATAAAAATTAACAAAATTCTAATTATCAATCGCTCAAAATTGCAGGGTACCAAGGTGGAGGAAATGACAGACGGCATCATTATAGTAAGAGACCTAGATTTGAGGTTGGTGAAAGGCTTAAAGAAGTTGATCTTGGTATCACAGAATATGTTGGAAATGCAGAAGGTTTTACTGGAACTATCAAAGAAAGATTTACTGATTTTGTAGTTCATGAAATCAGTACAAATGGAGAAGTTGCTAAATTGACTAATCAGGATATCCCACCAGATCCAGAAGACCTATTGGATCTTGAAGAATTGAGGAAGCAAATAACTGATGATGTATGGGAAAAATTACAGACTATTACAGAAGACAACTCTGGCATTGAGATAGATGTTACTGACATGGATAAGGAACAACGAAAGTGTATTCATCAGATTGTAAAAAAATTGACTACAGTTGTGAGTGAAACAAAGGAAGTTGGTAACAAAAAAGTTATTGTATTTTCTAAACAGTATGCTAAAAGATATGGTAAGAAATAGTTAAAGACTAAAGTTTATTTATAATTTATAATATTGTAATAGAAATTAAAAATCATTTTTATTGTTCATAGGTGTTCGAACTCAAGATCATAGAACTGATTGGTCAAGTAGAGGTGGCAATTTCTGTCATTTTATTTTACACAAGGTCAATATGGATACAATGGATGCCCTGAACCAGATAGCAAGAGTTTTACGAATAAAATCAAATCTTTTCACCTATTCTGGTACCAAAGATCGTAGAGCAAAGACTACACAATGGATTTGTGTAAGGAAAATGAATCCTAAGAAAATTTTCAGTGCTGCAAGAGTTGTCAGAGGAGCTTTTGTAGGTAACTTCAAATTTGAAAAAGATCCTCTCAAGTTAGGCAAACTATATGGTAATAGATTTACCATTGCACTTAGAAACATTAGTGCACCAGATGATTTAATTGAGAAAGCAATGGTTTCACTTCGTGACAATGGATTTATTAATTATTATGGTTTACAAAGATTTGGTACCATTGCTGCTATACCTACGTATGAGATTGGTAAAGCCCTCTTGAAAGGTAAATAAAATTAATTTTTTACATTTGAAATTTTAGATTTCAAATTAACAAGTTATCTTCTAATATTTACAATAAATATAAAATAGTGTTAAAAATATTAAAAAATCAACATTATGATTACTTTTTTAGGTGACTGGGCTGAAGCTGTTGACTTGATTTTGAAACCTAGGGAAGGAGAACAAGACACATACTTATCTGAAGCACGAGAAATCTATAAAAATACTAAAGATTCTCGTTTAGCATATCAAAAGATTGGTGGTCGCCATGATAAAATTGAAGCTAAGCTCTTATGGGGACTTAATATTTGCGGGCCGAAAAATCTCCTAGGAGCATTGGACATGGTTCCAAGGAATACCACATTGATGTATGTCCATGCATATCAAAGTTATATTTGGAATCTCATGGTTTCCAGGCGCATTAAGGAATTTGGACTTAAACCAATTGTTGGAGACTTAGTTTATGAAAATCCCGATTCAAAAGATGATACAGAAATTTTACATGATGATAGTCATCTTGACATTGATGATGATGGTAAATCTCACTCTGACGAACCATCTGACCCTATTATTGATGACCACAAAACTGATGATGAGTCTAAGTCCAAGGATGAATTTGAAAAACAAGCAAGTGCCGAAAATCAGCCACAGGACAAGAAAGAAGACAAAACTGAAGATGATAAGGCTAGTGACAAGAGCGACTATGAAAAGCCATTACCAAAAGTCAAAATTTTGACAAAAGGTGATTTGCCTAATTATAGCATGGCTGATATCATCATGCCTCAACCAGGATGGAAGGTGACTTATCCTACATACGCCAAATCTTGGTTTGAAGAAATTCTTGAAAAAGATGGACTTACTCCAGAACTCAAACAGAAAAACAAGTATGTATTGATAATGAAACTTATCATATCTCTTTATTCTAATCATTGACTGTGTAATTTGTAGTCAACTCATTTTATTTTTTAGAAAATTCACTCTTAGTGGATCTTATAGAAAGATTTTCCAAGTACCACAACATTTGACTTGGAAAATTTTACGTTATAATAACAAGAATCAAGATTTGATTCTTTCTGATATTGATGAATTAAGGGAGGTTGAGCCTCCCAAAAATGAACCAGGTATATCGAATAGCCAAAGATATAATTTACAGTTTGATGCAAAATAGAACTAATAATATATTTTCATTTTACAGACGGTGCATTCAAAGCTTTGATTGTCCAAATGTCTTTGCAATCATCTTGCTACGCCACGATGGCTTTGCGAGAAGTTTTGAAGTGTGATACATCTTCGCAGACACACGCCGCTCAAACTGCTGCTTTCTACGAAGCACACGAGAAGAGCGAGGAGGCCAAAATTAAAGAGCAGGACAAGCAGAGTGGCTGTGAATCCGAAGATACTTCTCATGTCGAACAATCAGGACTCGAGCGTAGTAGTCACGATGTTTATCTATCAGCAGAGGATTTAGCCACTGAGAAAAAAAGCAATATTTCGACTACAAGTAGTGCCTTGGAGGATTCAGTGTCCTCGTCCAAGTTAACTGATAGAGCTGCCAATAGTATGTTAGAAGAGTCTCTTTTGGAAGAGAAGACTGAAACTAAAACTGAGCTAGCCCAAAAGTACGGGGTTGATACTATCAACGATTCGGGCATCGAGCCTGGTTCTGTGATTAATGTATAAGCTTACTTATGTATGTCACGGTTTAACTTTTTGATATCAAAGATTAAGTATATTTCTTAAGTTTATTTAAAAATTACGTTAAATTGAAAATGATAGTTTAAAAAATGATTATATGCAGTTACGTTTCATAATTTTGATTAATAAAACAAAGTTTTTTTATGCTACTAATATTGTAAGCCTTAGTCGTAATTATACGATTATCGAATATAGTTTTTGAATAAATGACTATTTTGATAGACCTGTGATCGTTATCCTTAAAAAAATTTCAAATTTCTAGATAAATCGTACTAGAATTAATTTTAGTTTGTTATTTGTTACATATATTCTTGGCTTGCAAAGCCTCGTTATGATAAACTTCTATATATTAATTTTTGTAATATCCTTTTATGATGCATCATACTCTCGAATACGGTGCAATATTTGCAAAGTTAGCCTTCTACAAAAATAAAGTCGCTTTCAAAATAAATAAGGTATTTAAAAATTGACTTGACAATTTTTAATGTCTTTTTAGTATTACAGTAACAAATTAATGTCTACAGACTGTTTCTAAAGTATTATGTAAAATTTTCCAGAGGTATGACTAGCTTAGCAAGTAATCAAGCGTGAATATCACCTGCACCATTTATAAGTGTAAAATTTAGTTATTTTAAATACGAGGTTGCAGGTGTGTAAAATCAATTTTAAGAAAACTGTTTAACGAGGTTCGGAAGGCGATCGAAGAGGGCAAAGAAATAAATTTTGATTTTTGAGTATATTTTCTTTTAATATGGTGTATAAATTAAAAAAATTAGCGTTTATATTATTCATTCAGCGGTAAACTAAACTGTGCAATGAGCATTATTGTAAACAGTAATTAATTTCTAATCTATCATACGTTTTAGTTGGAAGGAAGTTGGAAATACATGCACAATAATATACCAATAAATATTGTAAGCTAGAGTCATACTTTTATGTATCGTAAAACGTTATAGTTTTGAAATGCGTGATTATTCAGATCGATGCGTGGTTAATTTTATATAATTTACGATATCCAAGGAAATGACAATACTGTATTGAATAAGTGTGAGCAAACCAGAGAATTGGTGTTCACATTTGATAGAATTAATTTGATATTTTCGCATTTGTGATTCTTTAAATTTTTAGGTAAATTAAATCTTTTATTACATAATTGGCACTGTTTTGAATAAGATCCTGAAAAGAACATGATATAATATATTCTCACTGACAAATAATTATTTGTAGAGGCATAAGTTCTCACCATTATGGATTGCTAAATGTTGATGCAGAATTCTTAGTTTACAAAAGCCTCTATAGCAAACAGGGCATCTTAAAGGCCAATTATCGTTGTGCGAATAGCTGTGTGCTTTCAAATCGCCAGGTGTTGGGAAAGAACGCTCGCATTCCGAGCATTTGTGTGGTTTTACCTATCGACAATGTGTACATATCCATTTAGATTTAAAGACAAAGGTGAGCAAAGCCATGGAAATTTTCTGGAGTTTACCTTGAAATGCGTCATTCGATGATAATATAAATTTGAAGAAGCAGTAAATCTTTTGCTGCACACGGGACATTCGTGCGGTCTCTCGCCTGTGTGAATTCTCGCGTGAGTGTTTAATGAGCTGCTCGTGCTGAACTTTTTACCGCAGATTGCGCAACTGTGTGGCTTTTCACCTTTACATTTTTTTAATACAAATAGTGTTACGAGTTTTTAGTTTAACTTTAAGTTTATTGTCACGAATATTTTCTATACCTGTATGCGTTCTCAAATGTCTTTTAAGCAGAGATGGACGATCGAAATTTTTCCCGCATATTGGACATGGCAAATGCTTTTGATATTTCGTAATTTTGTCAATATTTTTCTCGCCTGCTTTTCGACAGCTCAAGTCCAATGGAGTTTCTTGCTCTATTTTTAATAGCAAACATTAAAAAAATCTACGATTATTTAATTGCAAATCTGAGAGGAATTAGATTAATGAATGTATAAAAAATTTATAATTAAAAGCTCAGTTATTGAATGCAATTTCAAATTTCAAAATTGAAAATAATTACGCTTCTGTGAATATAGCTTAATCCTTTCTTTCAAATAGGGTGCATAGTAGCGGTGCAAATCAACATATTAACTTACCAGACATGATAAGCACTGAGAAAATTAAAGTTACAATTTAAATTTGCAATGAAAACCTACAGAGCTCGAAAGCATCCACGCACAAACTACGAAATATACGATTAAACGGCCGCTAGTGATAGTGTGCACTTGCAAAGAGCGTCTTGCTCGGCGCATGTCAAGAGGGTGGTTCTCTGCTACAGAGGCGGAGCTTTTTCTACCCCGGTCAGCACCACTTTTGTGCGCAGCCGTCTATCAATGTGGCTGCTTGAGCCTTTTCCTCAATATATTAAGATATTTGAACATCGAACCAACAAATTGTAGATTAATTGAGCAGAACAAAATTTTTAATGTTTTATTATCATAATATTGAAGAAAAAAGTTTAAAAACCAAAAAAAGCTTTGGAATATATTAGTTAATGCAAAATTGTGCAACCGTTCTTTTTATTTCAGCCACTGGCTCGTACAACTTTGCAATTTTTCATTCCAAAAGTAATGATTTAAATGAGAACAATTTTTGTTAAAACGAGTTTTCTCTTGCGTATCAGACGGTACCAGTAGCTCTTTGTTTAGCCTTGCTAAAAAATACAAGTCATTCATTCACTATAGACTTATAAAGTTCAGAATATCATACTACCCCTTACGATACCGTCACGAGTTTTACGAAGCGGATATTCTTTAATGTACGAACATCACGATGTGTTTAAACAAATGCTAAATTTAGATCATCTCAATCAGCGTGATTGCAAATGTTGGCAATTGGTCATTTTGTTAATTTGAATTTTCTTATTGTGCACAACATCAAAGGGACGCCGAAGGTGCCAAGAACTAAATTTTTCTGATTTAACTAAAATTGCATTACGTATACCTAACATACAGTGATATTATCAGCAGTAATCGTTACTTCGCACGGAATAAGTGTCGATTTGGAAAAAACTGCAACGCACCCATTGGGTGCTTGCAGGGGCGTGATATATATGTACATAATCGATGCTTCCCGTAGAGTCTATTTCCCATTTGTCACCTGGCCGGTATAGGATATTATCACCATTGATTCTCAGAGCTCTTTACAAAACGGCGATATCGTCTGCGGGAGGTCTTCCGTCGATGTACTACTCCTTGTAGAACAGCATTATCATCGCCGATCAATTCAAAAGCGTTACTGTTGTAAATACCACCCATCGTGAAGGTTAATATAATGATCGAATGGACTTATCGTTATGCTATACATAGGCGATATATACAGTATATCAATTTGTAATAAGGTGAATATGATGCTTTGTTGAACTATATTTTGGAATATCTCTCTAAAGTATGAAAAAAATTTGCAAGTAAATACGGTTTCATCTATTGCTAGTTCTATTACTATAATAATCCAACACTGGTATCGTTTGAAAATTGATTTTGCGATTTGCAGGAACATATTCCAACTCAACCAAAACTAAGGTGTTCTTTCCTTCCTTTAAATATGCAGCAGGAACGTACAAAGTCATTTGAGGTCCTACAAGAGGCCAATATCTACCGAGATTACGATCGTTAACAAAGGCTGCTCCTTTTCCCCATTCAGCTGTATTTAAGTAAGTATCTCGAGGAACTCCGGTCACATCGAAATGCCCAATTAATATTTGCGGTCCGCTAACTAATGTTTTCATTTCAGCAGTCGGTGATTTTATTGCAGTTAAAATCGATTCAAAAATGGTATTAAATCTGAAGCCAGTAATGTTCCATGGTGAAATTTTGACATCGTTCAGTGTAACATTAAAAATTCCCTATAAATAAATATAAATTTGAATTTCAAACTAAAAAAAACTGACAATTGTACTAAAATGCTTTGTTTTCATACGTATATAGCATGTAAAATAATAAATACCTTGAAATCTTCAACGTCTACATTACCAAAATTGACACGTCCTTGGTTTTCCACTAATATTTGAAGGCTTTTAGCATTTGTTGGTCCCAAAAGTAGACTTTTTGTCTTGAGCGCTCTACTAAGAACACCAATAAGTTCATCGTCTAAATAAATGAATGCTCTGTCCTTTGGACTAGCCTGTAATATAGCACTTCTATTTGAAATATCAAATGAGGAAACATTTGCTTCATATAAAACAAGCCAACTTGAAACGTTGAGGGCCTCGAATGTAAGAGCTTTCTGTGAATTTATCACTTTAGTACCAAATAAGCTACGTGTTTCATTATCAAATAGCCGTAAAACTGACTTCATTTGTACAATCCCGTACTCGCCTTTTAATGATACTGGCGGTATCGGTATGTTTGGTAGCGGAAGATACTATAATTTATAAATAAGATTATTTTTAAAAACTTGTAAAGATAATTCGTTACAAAAAATTTCGTTTGTTGTAGACAATTGCTAATTAATTGTAATAACGGGTTTTTTTACAAACGTGCCAAAAAGTTTGTTTACGTGATACCTGTGAAATAGTCTTCCTGATTTGAAAATATTTGGGAGTTAGGTCTCCAGCTTCTGTGAGGGGAGCGTCGTAATCATAAGATGTTATATCCGGAGCATATTTGTCGAATACGTCAGCGCCTACAAATTAAATACTCGAAAAAAGGTTATTTATACAATGAAGAAATTCTGGTAGCGTGGTGTTATACTTTCACATTTAATTTATTATCCAAATATATTAAAAATATTTATCAAATTCTAAAGAAAATTAATCATATATAGTTTTTAACGTGTAATGTTTACCTGATGTGAAAGCAAAGTTTGTTCCTCCATAAAACATGTAAAAATTAACTGACGCTCCGACTGATAACATCTCATCCAGCATTTTTATTATTTTTTTGGTTTCTACTCTTTGGAAAGGTCCTTTCCAATATGACGGCCATCCAGTGTAAAATTCTGAATTTACTAACGGCCCCTGGAAAATCATAGTTTCAATAATTTTGATTTAATAACGCTCGTGTTTCTCTGTTAAGTAAAAGTTTTTACCTTACCTTTGGTTCAATTTCCCGCATAAGATTGAAATTTTCGGTAACATTAGTAGCTGTACCAAAATCGATCGTTGCGTAAACTCCTGGAATAGATCCACAGCGTAATTCTGGTCGATATATGCCGTCGGTTGTAAATAGAACCACGTCACTTTTAACATGGTTTTTAATTATGTCTCTTAATCGTTTCGTGTAATGTTTATCACATGCATAAAAATGCCCATATTCATTTTCTACCTAGTGAAAGTTAAATGATTGAATGCGAAATTCTTTCAATTACGATACATATATTAACTTGTTTACGGAAATAACACCTGAATCATGATAATAGGCCCGCCGTTATCTCTCAGTAGTGGTTTCACTCTAATCAAAACCTGGTTTAGGTATTTTTCAGCATATTCCATGTATCCTAGAGACGAGAACAATAATTTGATGTTTTCTCAGTATTTATACCATTCAACGATCATAGTTCATGTTCGGCTTACGTGAATCATTGGTACGTAGTTTTATATCTGAAACAAGACTGAGTAGCCAATATGGAAAGCCACCCTGAAAACAATTTTATCATGTCGTTTACGATGTTGTATTAATATATAAAGAAAATGTAACTCACAAAGTCTCTTTCAGCACAGATATAGGGTCCTAGTCTCAATATAACTAACAAATCTTCCTCTTGTGCTTGCTTAATAAATTCAACAAGATCTGCATCTCCATCCCAAACCCATTTATTTAGCTCAGGTTGATGTAAGCTCCATTCAACATATCTATGAAGAGATAAAATACGAATAAATTCTTTTTGAAACAATACTTAATATTAATATATAATTAGTTGTTTTCTACTTATACGTTGAAATAGCATTTAAACCAGCTGCCCTCATCTTTCTTAACCGATCTCTCCAATACTGCCTAGGTGTCCGAAAATAGTGAAAACTACCGCTAACGTATCGAAACGGTGTCCCATCGAGAAGAAATTGATCATTTTCATAATCAATCGCAAAACTAGTTCGAACTGCAACCTATATTAAAAATACTTGAGCAGTTTATTTTTAGCTTTTTGTCATTCAAAATTATAATAAATCATGTCACACAAGCGGCAAGTGCAATTTAAAAGAAGCTTAATTGCATAAAAAGTTTAATAGTTCTTACATTATTATCGGTACAGTTCCTTGCGTAACCAAGCGTGATGGCAATTAGAAAGAGAAAATTTGTATTATGCAACATTTTAATGCGCTGCGCTTTTCAAAGGCACGACTAAAATATGTAACCACTGATTGTAAATAAGGTTATCATGTGAGCTTATCGTTATATTGTGTAGGGGATACACACATTTGGAATAACAGCGTAATATGAATTTTGAATTGCATAAACTTCAGGTTTTGTCGATACATTTTTCCAATTGCAATAAAAGTATTCTCTTTGTAAAACATCTTTACTTTTTCTATTCGTCGTCTATGTACAGGTTTAATTGTAATTTAAAAAGAATCAATGAAAAATTATGTAAATAGATCGAAATCAATGTTAATCGAACTATTGATGAAAGTTTTTGAGAAGGAGAACGAAATAAACATAAAAGTATTATTAATTTTTTGTAGTAGCATTTAAAACGTTCTTCGTGTGCAAACAGACAGATTACCAATGTATACATATAATTCAATTCATTTTATCATAAAAAGTAGTACCTCAAAACTCGAACTAATAACGTGAGTCAAGGTTTTATTTTATTCAAAGAAAAATTGTTACGTTGTGTATTGTGAGAGTATTTACAAAAGATATTAAAAATGTTTTTAACGCACGTTTTTCAAAAGCTAGTGTTTTAGTTACTACAGCTAACATTCTTGCGCATGATATCCGCTTCCCCTCACCGGAACCTTTATAAAAAGTATGTATATAAAGGAAAAAATCGTATAAAATATAAAATTACGGTAAATCAGATTTTTATTTTGTAAATAAAACAGAAGATATATTGTAGTTTAAGAAATTATATTATAAAAATAAATGCTCTGCAAATGTACCACCAGCTACAACAACACACGCATACACAAATTGTACTCTAATCACACTGTGGATCAATCACTGAGCATAAAGACAGATTTATATTCCGCAAATAATCAATCATATCGTGACCGATTAAAATATCACTATATAAAATCGAGGTAGTCGGAAGAGTAATCTAAGAAAGGCGTAATTTGAAACTCGATTTTTCTACCTTCAGGAACTTTCTCGAGTTCCAGTACGACTAGGTTATTTTTTCCAGACTTCAGAAATGCTGCTGGCACGTATAAGGTTATTTGCGGTCCGATAGTCCAGTATCTGCCAAGATTGTGACCGTTAATGTAAATCACTCCTTTGCCCCATCCTTCAGTGTTTAAGTAAGTATCCAGAGGCTTGCCACTGATGTCAAAATATCCTACGAGAAATTGTGGACCTTGAGAAAGTTTTCCTATTTGGCCTGCTGTCTTTTTTTGGCTGAAGAAGTTGTCTGTTACAGAGTTTAATTTGAAACCAGTCACGTCCCACGATGTGATTGTGATATTATTAGCGCTTACATCAAAAATACCCTGTAAAATGTTTTGCTAATTATGAACAATTTCAACTTTTCCACTCGAATTTCATAGAGAATTGTACATGCCTTGAAATCTTCAGTGTCAATATCGCCATAGTTTACGCGACCTAAATTCTCGACAAGGATTTGCAATTTTCTTCCTGTAAATGCTAACGGAAGAGTGTAACTTTTATCCATTCGATTCATGACACCTGTATTTTCGTGATCGATGTAAACCAAAGCTCTGTCTTTGACTAATGCCTCAAGTACGACGTTGTTTTCGTCGTCATCGAATAATGGTAAATTAGCTTCGTAGAGAACCAACCAATTTGGCAAACCTAAGCTTTCAAATGTCGGTGGTTCGACAAATGTTGATCGAGGTGTTCCAAAAATTTCTCTACCTTCTTTAGTAAATAGATCAAGCATTGGTTTCATATTTACAGCTCCATAATTTCCCTTTGATGCAACAGTCGGAATTTCCAAATTAGGCAGAGGCAAATACTGAAATATTATGTTTTCTATTATCACATATCAATATATTAATACAGACATCTAAAAAGTCAATAATGATCAGTGACTTATCATGGAAAAACAATATTCGACTTTTTTCATTGTAAAAATCTTAATGATAATTTTACCTTGAGTAGCTGATAATTATTTTATCATGTAATACATTGTAATCGATTAAAACGACATTTTTATTAGATCTTAAAAATATAAATTTAATTTAATATATTCTACAAAAAATTTAAATAATAAATATTATTACAAATAATCCTACCTTTGATATCACTTTTCTTAATTGGAAATACTTCGGTGTTGGATCTCCAGCTTCAGTAAGGGGTGCATCATAATCATAAGAGGTTATTTGAGGCCAATAATTTTCATTTATGTTTGCACCTACACAGAAATTAAATATTCAGATCTGCGAACATATTATTTAAATTTTGAGTAATATACAATTACCAGACGTGAATCCAAAGTTAGTACCACCATAAAACATATAAAAGTTTACAGAGGCATTGTATGCTAACATTTCATCTAAAGTTTGAGCTACTCCTTCAGTGCCGACTCTTTGAAAATTCTCACCCCAGTGTGTAAGCCACCCGGGATAGTATTCGGAATTTACATAAGGTCCCTATAATCAGCATGTATTAATGAATTTGAAAAATATGCTTCTTATAGTACATTGCGGTTCTAAATGCATACCTTGGGCGTATGTTTTCTCATAAGTTTAAACTGAAGCTTCACATTCGCACCACTTCCAAAATCTACTGTTCCATAAGTTTCAGGAACGCCTCCGCACTGCATCATTCTACTATTTGGTCCATCGGTAGTGAATAAAACTGCTTTATCTTTGACGTGACGATGAAAAATGTCGTATAGTTTTGCTTTGTACACATCATCGCAAGAATAAAAACTTCCATACTCGTTTTCCACCTGTTAGAAAAAGTTTGAATTCTGTTAATTTAGTAGACTCTATGCAATATTTTCTTGAATGACGCTTACCTGAACCATAATAATTGGGCCGCCATTTCCTCTTAGTAAATGTTTCGTTCGTCCCAATATTTGGTTCAAGAATCTCTCTGCATAATAAATGTACCCTACAAAAATAATAATTAATTTGAAATATGTACTGTTTTAATAACCATAAAACTTCCATAAATATTCTATTATTACTTTCATCTCTGGTTCTCAATCTGATATCAGGTACCCGATTCAATAACCAATATGGAAAACCTCCCTGTCAATATAAAATGTAAATATTTGAGTTGGTAATCGATAGTTTATAAAATGTAAAAAACTTAATTATTTCATCAGCATTAAAAAAAATAAATCAATAGCTGTGAAAAGACTTACAAAATCTCTTTCGGCACAAATGTAAGGACCAGGACGTAAAATAACCAGTAAATCTTCTTCTTGCGCTATATTGATAAACTCAATAATATCTGCGTCGCCATCCCAAACCCACTTATTAAATTCAGGTTCATGCATACTCCATTCGACATAACTGATGAAAATTGTAATTATCCAAACATAATATATTAATCATCATACTCTAACTTTATCGTCATTATATGTATTTGAACTTACGTTGAAACTGCATTTAATCCAGCAGCCCTCATTTTTCTGAGAATATTTCTCCAATTTTGTCTAGGAGCTCTGAAGTAATGAAAACTTCCTGATACATAGCGAAATGGTTTTCCATCAAGTAAAAATTGATCATTTTCATAATCGATTTCAAAACTATAACTTTCCATATTCTAAATAAATATATATAGTAGATTTTATAAAATATTTATTTCAATACAGAAAAATATGATCTAATCATGGTTTATTAGTATTAGTTTTCACTTACATTATTTTCAGAAGAATATGCAGAACTATTTGATCCCAATAAACTAAACAAGCAAAATACTATCCAAAAATATCCCATATTTGCAGTGGATGTCTTATTTGTGATATTCATTTTTCACTAAAAGTATATTACGTTAAATTCACTAAATATTCCTCGTGAATATGTATCGGCTGAGTAAGCAAACTCACATCTGCTCGTTTGGATATTTGATTGGAAAACGTATAATTCAGCTGCAGATTTCAACAATTCAAAAATCTGTTTTTCAAGAGTACCCTTGTAAATCTAATAATATTTATTTTATCAAGTTCAATTTTTGGCAAACACGTACCATATGATCGAGCGAGTAAACATCTGTTTGCTTTGATGCCCGACAAGAGAATGTATAAGTAAGCCGCAGATCTCAGCAATCTGAGAATCTGTTATTCAACTGTATCGTTATATATACCCCAACAACAGAAATGTCTTCATAAATCTGTATTGAATAAATTGACAGATATCATCAAGTATTTGATAAATTTGTTGATTGATTGAAATTGGGTTGTGTAATCAAACATCTTGAGTGTTTTTAACTTCTCAATTGAAGCATTGAATACTCTACTTATTTTATTGCAAATAAACATGTATATTAGAAAAACTATATAATTAAAATTAAAAAATTAATAAAATAACAAAAATTCATACATACCATAACTTATTAATAATTTAAAAAGTGATTTGATTACTTGGGTAGGGTTCGTTTCATACAGATGCCGATTCTACACAATTTTATTAAATGTAAAACATATAGATGCTTAATTTTTATGAAAAAGGTCAATTGCAAACACAGTACCGGTAAATTTACCATCTGAATAAATTAATGTAGAAAAAGAAAGCACATATGCTATAAAATGACTTATAACACTGATAATTTAAGCTGTAGATTGTTAATTAAGATATAGAGTTTTAAGTTTCACAATAGAAACTTACATTTATTATGTAAGAAAAAAATATTTTTACGTATAATTAACAAGTTATACATACAATAAAAAGCATTATATTAGATCATACAAATAATAATTAGTTCCAGCATGCGAAATTATATATTAAAATTAGAATTAAAATGCAATTGATATTAAAATGTTTTTTTGTTAAAAAAGATTATTCTAGTTCTCTTTATCAAGTTGACACGTTTTCAACTTTGGTTGCGTTGTTAGTATAATCTAATACTGGAACTGTTTGAAAATTGATTTTGCGATTTACAGGAACATATTCCAACTCAACCAAAACTAAGGTGTTCTTTCCTTCCTTTAAATATGCAGCAGGAACGTACAAAGTCATTTGAGGTCCTACAAGAGGCCAATATCTACCAAGATTACGATCGTTAACAAAGGCTGCTCCTTTTCCCCATTCAGCTGTATTTAAGTAAGTATCTCGGGGAACTCCGATTACATCGAAATGCCCAATTAATATTTGCGGTCCGCTAACTAATGTTTCCATTTCAGCCGTCGGTGATTTTATTGCAGTTAAAATCGATTCAAAAATGGTATCAAATCTGAAGCCAGTAATATTCCATGGTGAAATTGTGACATCGTTCAGTGTAACATTAAAAATTCCCTATAAATAAATATAAATTTGAATTTCAAACTAAAAAAAACTGACAGCTGTACTAAAATGCTTTGTTTTCATACGTATATAGCATGTAAAACAATAAATACCTTGAAATCTTCAACGTCTACATTACCAAAATTGACACGTCCTTGGTTTTCCACTAATATTTGAAGGCTTTTAGCATTTGTTGGTCCCAAAAGTCGACTTTTTACATTGTGAGTTCGGCTGAAAGTGCCGGCAAATTCACCATCAAAATAAATTAATGCTCTGTCTTTTGGACTAGCCTTTAATATAGCATTATTATTTGAGATATCGAATGATGGTAAATTGGCCTCGTACAAAACAAGCCAATTTGGAATGTTAAGGGCCTCAAACGTAAGCGGTTCCTTTGAATATACCACTTCAGTACCAAATAAGCTACGTGCTTCAGGATCAAACAATCGCAAAACTGGTCTCATTTTTACAATCCCATACTCGCCTTTTAAAGATACTGGTGGTATCGGTATGTTAGGTAATGGAAGATACTGTAATTTATAAATCATATACTTTTAAAAATCTATCTTTATATCTTTTAACTTTTATAATATATCATACTTATTTGAGTCAAATATTATGTTAACGAGTTTCTATTAGTATGGGTTTAAGTTTTGTCTTATGCAATACCTTTGAAATAGTTTTTCTGATTTCAAAATATTTGGAAGTAGGATCTCCAGCTTCAGTAAGGGGAGCATCGTAATCGTAAGATGTTAAATCCGGAGTATAATTTTTGAATATGTTAGAGCCTATAAATTACAATGGTCTATTTAATTTTATTAGTAATAGTAATATTCATAATATTTCGTGAAGTAAAAAATACAATCATCATACCTATACAAAAATAAAAATTATGTAATTTTCATACAACGAGATATTTAATGATTATTTTGTAATACTGCGATTGTTAAATTTCCGAAGATATTTAAAAAAAAATGTTTACTTATACCAATTCGAATCACGGGTTAAAAGTGAAGTATTGATTCACTGATTAGTCAAGAATAATACAAATTCATTTTTCTTTTCTTAAAAAATTAATGTCCTGATAAGTAAAATTTTTTGCTTTGTGAGCTGATTAGCTTAATGTATTGCGTGGGTTATTGTTATGTGACAACCAACTAATATGCGTATGCACGTGTATTGGGCACATGGTGTAATTTAGTTCTGCAGCTCATATGTTCAGCAAATTAGTGATAAGTGAAAATTCTAGGCATTTTAGATTTTTAAATTTATTGAATATCTTTGTTATGAAGTTAAAATTCAAATAAATGTCATCAACAATGTAGACAAGTGTCAAATTAATAAAATATTTGCAATGGTTGCTAAAGTTGAACATTAACATCATCAAATAGCTATTTACTAATTAATACCGGCGGAAATTAGACATTTAAAATCTTAGAATTATCGTATATTTTTCAGACATAGATTTTTTTATGACAATGTTGATTTAATTCAAGCATCAAACATTGCACATTAATTTTATAAGCATTAAATGAACGCGCAAAACGTGGTTGACGAAACTAATAATACATTAATTGATAAAATATATTTTTTCATTCTTGAAACACTTACCCGCAGTGAAAGCAAAATTTGTTCCTCCGTAGAACATGTAGAAATTGACCGATGCTCCAAGTGATAACATATCGTCTAACATTTTGGTTATCCTTTTAGTTTCCACCCTTTGAAAGGGTTCTTCCCAATGTGACAGCCATCCAGGATAAAATTCTGAATTTACTAATGGTCCCTTAGAAATCATACTTTCAATAACTTCTGTTCACGAATGCTCGTGTTTTCCTTCTATTAAAACATTTTACCTTACCTTCGGTTCAATTTCCCGCATATATTTGAAATTTTGAGTAATATTAGTTGCCGTACCAAAGTCGACTGTTGCGTAAACTCCTGGTATGGGCCCACAACGTAATGCTTGGCGGTATGCACCGTCAGTTGTATAGAGAACTGCGTTATCCTGAACGTGGTTTTTTATTATGTCTCTCAATCGTTTCGTGTAATGTTTATCGCATGCATCAAAACTTCCATATTCATTTTCCACCTTATTGAAGAAAATAATTGAAATAATAGTTTTATTTACAATGTTGTATAAATTTACAAAAATAATACCTGAACCATGATGATAGGTCCGCCGTTACCTCTCAATAGCGGCGTTACTCTAGTCAGAACTTGATTCAAGTATTCTTCGGCATATTGTAAATAACCTAAAAAAATGAAAATTTATTTACTGTTTATTTAGTAAGAATGTTAGTCAATCATACTGCTTGAACTTTACGTAAATCATTAGTACGTAGTTTTATATCTGGTACAAGAGTGAGTAGCCAATATGGGAAGCCGCCCTAAAAATAACATTTTAAAATGTTATTAATATGATGATTAATGAGTATATAAGAAGATGAGGATTCACAAAGTCTCTTTCAGCACAAATATAAGGTCCTGGTCTTAATAAAACTAACAAATCTTCATCTTGCGCTTGTTTAATGAATTCTACAAGATCTGCATCCCCGTTCCAAATCCATTTGTTTGGCTCAGGTTGATGAAAACTCCATTCTACATATCTGTTGAAATGAAAAGTTTGAACAATATCATATTTATGTTCATTCCGAAATGGTATATCTTAAGTGAATATAATTAGGTAGCTTAGTATACTTGCGTTGAAATAGCATTCAAACCGGCTGCTCTCATTTTTCTCAATCGATCTCTCCAATACTCTCTGGGCGTGCGAAAATAGTGAAAGCTACCGCTAACATACCGAAATGGTCTTCCGTCAAGTAAAAATTGATTATTTTCATAATCAATAGCAAAGCTCATTCGAGCAGCGACCTATTTAAAGTAAATACAATTGATGGTATCGTATTCGATATATTTTAATATTTGTTATTGTTTTAAACATACTCGTTGATTATAATCAGTCTACATAAGACAAGTACAATTTTAGAAAACTATATATTAAAAAAAATAAGATTTACTTCGATCAGTAATTCATATTGTTTTATGTAGTTTGAAATAGTGATTATTACGGCCATTTACGAACGGTTTTCTGTTTAGATTATAATTAACGGAACACTAACACTTATTCATGTTCGTAAAAATTTCGATATTCAAAACGTATCGACCAGCTTTACGCGTAATATAAACTTATTTGAAACTTTAACATTTTAAATTTGAAAATGATTTGTTCGAACATATTTAATAAGTCTTACACTATTTTCAGTAGAGTTCTTCGCGTAACTAGATGTAATTGTAACGAGAAAAATAATTGTAGCGTACAGCATTTTAATGCACTGAGCTATACTGGTTTCTACACTATACAGCAAACTAACAGCGACTGAAGCACGAGTTTTTCATTCATTCTTAACCAACTCAGACCTCTGGCCACAACAGACAAGGAATAAGTTTGATAACATTTATCTCAAGTTGTGCTGCTTCTTATTTACACAACGTCCTTCTACAGTCACGAACAAAATTTATTTCTTTTCCTTCAAGCTTTACTTTAAAATTACGATTTTCTCATTGAAAATGTTTACGTTAAAATTAAAATTAATTATAAAATTATTGGTATAAAATGTTATTTCTTTCAAGACGATATTCTAAAAAAATCTAATTGAATAAGCGATAAAAGATTGAATTGATTGATTACAGTAAGTTGCTGTCATTATTACATTTATTAAATTTACAGTATTTATTGAATTGTTTCATAAAATATAGCAAAAATTATCCAATTTCGATTACTGTATATCCAATTCTTTTTACTATAACAATGATTGATTTGTATAAGTATTCATATATTTATCGTTTTAGACATCATTTCTTAACTAAATTTGAATCTAAAACTTTCACTTCATGCTAGATAGGGAATTCAATTGAATTACAGTTTTAGCTATAGACAAACACAAATTCCGAGTTTGAGCATCTGCTATATTAACTGTTGAAGGAATTTCTTTCAACACATTCCCATCTGATGCTAAGAATAGTGAAAGACATGCATGCGGAACTCCAGGCCATAAATTCATTGTAGGTTTTTTATTTTCAATGTTAACGTTTGTTTTTGTACTACTTCCTGATGTTGGTAGGATCAAGGATTCACAGTCTACAACAGCGCCTTTCACATCCGTGCACACGGTTGAATTAATTTTGTTATCTGGTATAAGTGTTGTGCTAATATTTTTTTCTTCACTGATAGTATTGGTTGTATTCTTTCCATTTCTGATTTTACGTGGAATCGTTTCATTCAAGTTTGAATGTAATATTTGTGAATCTACTGTAAGTGTTGAAACAGTTGAACTAGTTATTTTATTATCGTTCACTGTCTTTTCTACTTTTAATTCTGTGCCAAAATCTTTGTCAGAGCTAATATTTAAACTACTAGTTGTTGCAACGGAAAGATAACTATTATCTAAATTTTTTGTTAAATTGGTTGTAATTTCACCATTGGCGTAGCTAGTTGAATCAATTGCGGATGTCTTATTAGGTAACACTTTTATTGTATCATTTATTACAATTTGGTCCATAAAATCTTCTCCTATAATTGGAGAACTATATGGAGTAGTTACCTCGTTGTAACTATTATTATTTGTAGACGGATTTATTTGCGTAATTTTTTTAGATTGATTTTTAATCAATTGATCGATATTTCCAGCCGTACTATCGTTGAAATTTAAGTTACTTGATTTTCTTGTAATATTTTTAATTGGAATTGTTTGACTCACAGACATGTCTGTGAAATTAACGTTTTGATTACTATCTGAATAATTGAATGGGATATTTTCTATTTTGCCATTGTATGTAGTTCTATTACGGGAAAATTTTACTTCATCATTGTTATTGAACGGTGTAGTTGATTCGTAAAGATAAGAAGTCGTAATAAATTCAGATGCAATATCATTAACATCTTGTTTTTCAGATGTGGTGATATTTTTTTCATCATTCTGCAATCCAGATGTAGTTTCCGCTCTAAGTAGTAAGTGAGAATTTTCCATACGTACATTATTATCAATTGAATTTACAAGACCAATGGCATTTGTTTTATTAACGTCAGATTTTTCAAGTATTTTATTAAAATCACTTGTACTTTGAATTTTTTCTGTATTAACGTCGTACGGAATCAGGTAATTATTCTGAACAGTGATGTTTTCTATGTTGCCATCGATCGGTTTTACAGTTTTATGTTCATCTACATTTTCAGTAAAAAGCGTTGGCATTGTGTATGCTTGATTAAAATAACTAGGAATTTCTGTATTATATGCAATTGTAGTTTGGACAGTTTCGTTTAAATTTTTCGATGCTATTGAAGAATTATTGGTACGTGAATTCGCACCAGAATTTGCATAAACATTTGTGACATTTAAAGTTGACTTATGTTTTTCAGAATCATAAATATCGCTAACATTATCAATTACTCTATTCAGTTCCTGTTTAGTCGTTATGCTAGATTCTGTTGAAATCAAATTGGCTTCCCTTGGATTTTGAGTAAATTTTGTGTCGTTAATTTGACTATTGATAAGTGTGACGTCATGGCTTTCTTGGATTGAATTAGGAATACCAATATCTATTATATTATGTTGATCAAGATCATTAACTTCATTTTTTGCAATAATATTATTATTAGGTATTTCTGTACTGTTCTGTTGATCGACCAATAGAGAGTTTTCTGTCCTATGACTATCGTTGATTGGTTTGATTAATTTGCCGTTATTTACTATCGAAGTTTCTGGATGATCTATTTGACTAAATTTATCAAAATTAGCAGAATTTTCTGCATCAATCGTTATATTTTTATCAGTAGTCATATTTTTTATCTGAAACGTGTTGCGAACATGAGTTAACGAACCGGAGGAGCCTGCATTATCACTTACTGCAGATGATATTGACTTTGTTGCATTATTACGTAAATTGGTATCAATTTCATTTTTTGCTGTCACTGCGACTTTATCTGTATGAGTCACTGTTAAATTTCTTTGCTGCAGATTTTTATTGCCCATCAATAATGTATCATTATTTTGACGTACAGTCTTACCATTCAACAAAGCTATACCATTTTCAATTTCTGCCTTTGAACCAGGTTTTGATGTTTCATTCTTTTGCAATTCGATCCTAATATTTTTAAGTGGATGTTGAGTTACGTGCGAATAGAATACTGTAGGATCTTGAGAATTTGATTGTACTAGTACGCTGTTATCGACAATTGAAAATGATGGTTGTGTTAATTCTGGTTGTTCATTTTTTGATATAGTACTAACACGAGATGGAATCAAAATATTTTTTGATGAGAATTCAGGAAGTTGATCATAAGCAGAAATAGCAGGACTATTTATCTTTGATGCAGTATTTAATTTAGGAAAAATATCGATCTTAAGAGATGGAGTTTTACCACCTGCTAAAGAATCCATAAACTTATTTACTTTATGCATGTTTCCATCGAGCTCACTATTTAACTTTGTGTTTTTTGATGATTTGGAATCATGTTCAATAGTTATTCTATTAGAGTTTTTGTAAAGCACTGAAAAAAGCAGATATTTCATTTTATTGAATGAAAGATATGAGGTACATTAATTTTTTTGTAATAATCAAAAACGTATCATTTATGAGAAGGGTGAGAAGAATTTTTAATTACCTGAATTGAAATCTGTCAAATTATCAAAATGGTTTATATATTCATTAGTTCCAGTTAAAGAACCATTTAGTATTTCTGAAGAAGCAATATGATCAGCAGATATTATTTTCACTGATGGTGACACGTTGACTTCATGATCAATGATCGTTTCATTTTCAAAAACTGAATCAAACGGCCTGAGAGTACTAATTTCTTTTAAAATTGCAGTTGATTTTTCATGGTGATTTTTAGTATGATTTGTGGCAGATTTTAATTCTAATTGAAATTTATCTATTTCAGATCGAATACTTTGTTTGAATGCAAATACTTTTTCAATAATTTGATCTTTAAACTGATTAATATATAAACGTTCAACATCATAGATTTTCTTTTTGCTAAGATCTTGTTTTGAAATAAAAATTCGGAACTCCTGTTTTGCAACATTTATAGTCTGAGAGAGATCTTTTTTCAATAAATAATACTTTTGAAGAAGATTCACCTCTAATCTAGAAATTTGTTGGCGGTTGATTTGTTTATTATTCATAATTTCTGAAAATATAATTTTTTCTGTATACTTATAGTTATCAATCAGTATTGATTTGATTATATTTTTCAGTTTCTGCCAATTTTTAATGACTGTTTCTTGCTGCATTGAATTTAGATCGATTTTATTTTCATCTTTACTATTTAATAATTTTTTATGACAAGAGGATTTACTTAAATTTTTCAGTAATGATTTAATTTTAGAATTATCTTTTTTACTCAGCATGGTTGTAAAATTTTGAGTTTGATTATGTCTAAGACTCTGAAATATTTCCTCTGATGAATGTTCTTTTGAACCATCTTCAACTGTTTCTAAATTCTCCCTCTTATCAAAGCTTTCTTTACCGTGTTTATTTGAATTGATGTATTTTTTCTTTATATTAAAATTTTTTTCATGCGAATGGAAATCACTTTCGTCATTAGATTCACTAGAGTCAGAGATGGTATGTTTATTTTTCTTGTTTTCACGGTTTCTTGTATTTTTAGATGTTTTTCCATGTTTATTTTCTTTTGAATGTTTCTTTTCATAACTAATTTCATTTTTTAACAATTTAATACTATCAACAGACCATTCAGATAAGTCATTTGAATCATCTTCTGATGAATCTTCTTCTTGATGTAATTCATCGACTTTGCTTGGTTTTTGAAAATAATATGTGATATAATCTCCTCTTCGATTCTTTTCTTTCAATGTATGTTCATGCATAAAACGTCGATAAAATTCGAAATTTTCATGACTGTTCGTTTTTTCTTTGATACCGTAATCTTCATTTTTTTCCTTAGAAAAAAAGTCTGAAAATTGTTTGGTCTTTGATCCCGATGATACCAAAGTAACAAAAAATAGATATTTCAAAATGAAAATCTGAAGTACCACTGCATAGATAAAAAAATATTGATGAAAATACTTTTTATAATTTTAAACGACAAAGAACTTAGTCTTACCTTTCATTTTCGTCAAAATATACTTTGCGTATTGTCAAATCAAAGAATATAATACAATAAACCATCATGCAGATGGTGCTACCTTTTTTATATCATTGCATGTCATGAACTTCTTATCAAAAATTCATGTGCGCATTTTGAATTCGAAAGCTTCTCGCAAAATTTACAATTGTTTTGATTGTGAGTCATGTAAATAAAGAATCCGTTTCAAGAAATTATTTTTAGCAAGACATTGTAGCAATGATCGTATGATTACTAATGATCGAATAATTACTAATTATTATAATCCATGTTCGAATTGTTTCGAATATGAAGAGTTTCATATTTTCTGTTCTAATATAATAATACGAAATATCAAAATTCACTCGTGATTTATTCGTAAAATAATTTATTGTTATTGATTAAACGTGTAAAAAATTAAGTTCATACATTCACTGAAAGGACTGACATCGCTGTAGCTAAAAAGATCGAATCATAGCTATTCATTATATTTCGTCATCTTATCAGATCCAACCTGATATGGTTGAGTTATTGCCAAATCGTACTATCCTTAGATCTTAAGTCGATGTTTCGTTTAACGTCATTCGCACGTAATTTTAAATCATATCGTGTTCTGTTTCCGTGAACTTCTATTTCTCTTGCAATAATTTTTTAAAATGAATTTCAGTCAGATTTAAACGTAAAAAAAATAATATTTGATATAGATTCTAAAAATCTTTATTTTATTTAAGTTTTGTTTCATTCAACTTTGAATAAATCTATTGTTTCAATATTATCCCTACCTTGGTAGAAAGAAACGTAAAGATTGAAAGGCAAAATGCTTCAAAAAGCTTTTATTGTACTTATTGTTGTTTATTTAATTTTTAAACAAAAATTGCTATAACTATTTTTGACAAATTTCTTTCTATTTTTAACAAGGTAAACTATTTTTAATATCATTTGAGCAATGAGAAATCAATGTTTCAAGCTTGAATCCATCAATTCGGGAACTCAATATGCATTTCGTTAAATAATATGTTGAGTCCAAAATTTTTAATAAGATTCTAAATAGATAATGTATTTTAAATAAGTCATATTTACACCAAGTTAGTTCAGGCTAATAAAATCGTTAAATTTCTTGAAGGTTTCCTTCAAGGTAAAAATATTTTTTAAATAAATTTTTTTTTATAATTCCAAGTTTAGAGATAGCTAATCTTAATGAACCTGGCAAAAATTAAGGAAACAATTATTTATATTTATATGTCAACCAATAATTTTGTTACAATGCCAGTACTTATATTAGAAGTTTTAGAAAGAGATAAGTTATCAAAATAGCAACATTGTTCATTCAACTTACTTATGTCAAGTATATATATACACGCGGTTCACCGGGTAAGAGCTTAGGCTTCTGTAAAAGAGATCGTGGGTTCGGGCCCTGGGCATATGAATATTTTTAGAAATGTTTGTTACCGATTTCTATGGTTTAGATTTCACTTTAGATTGTCGGTCCAGTCATGATGCGTGTAAAAAACTTCTCCTCTCTTACCATTCCAAAAGTGGTAGAGCAGGTAAGTCTACGTGACTATAGGGGATTAATTATAATACTAATGTAGGTACTACCTAGTGTACCTCTGCAGCGTTCAACGTGAATGTATTTCTTGAAGTAATAATAATAATAATAACACGGATGTATGTACGCATAAGTATGAATAAAAAACGTATATTAGTGTCATCGAGAATCAACAGTAACAGCTCCCTGTACTCTCTCATAAGCAAACATTATGACGACTGGAATATAACTGGTAATATTAAAAATTAAGTATTATAATGTGAGATTAACAATTTTTTTAAGTCAATAAAAATTATTGAAATTAAAAATAAATTAGCCGCTGAAGAGTTTGTCCGCTATCGTCACGTAAGCAAGTTTAATCTGTGATGTATTCGATGAATCTCATTTTCCGCTTCTTCCCTTGCGATAACGATGTTCAATGTTCATTTTTTCTCTGACTCTTGTCTACTATTTCGCGTCAGAAGTAAATTTTCCACGCAGCTATACGTCGATGCTTTGTTTAAGTTCAAAGAAACGTTCACTATCACAATTTGAATATCCAATAAATTATACAAATAAACCATTTCCGCTAATAGCTGATTTTGTTATTAATAATTATTACTTTAGATCATTTGTGCTGAGCGATAAAACATGTTTTATTTTCATTCATGTTGACAAAATCCTAATATATAGGTGTGATTCACGTTGTAATCGATACAGTAATCTGAATAAATAACATATGAATATCTATCGCCATATATTCATTATGTATGGATTCATTACAAGGTCAGTTGAATTACATTATTGATGTATTGTCAAGAGGACACAAAATCTGAATGCTGAATTACATATAACGTTTTTAAAACTAATTGAATGTTTTTCAACTAACAAATGAATCTGAAAATGTTCTGAAAGACGTACTGTAAATGTTGAAATAGAAACGTAAGAAAAGTGAAAACGGTCAGGATCTCGTTGTCGAAACGGTTTTGAGTAAAGCATACGTTAGAGCGAGCATAAAATAATAGGAAGCCGTTAAGCTTTTTTTCACAATGCATCATAAGTGGCCTGTAAACTGGCATGTATCCGCGCGGTCGGGTGACTCGCCATAGTAAAGCGCGAACGTGATTGGCAAGAGAATTGTATTATTAGCGGTATATGTACAAGGAATGTATTAAATGCTTCGATGGACAGGCATTCATCCTCTGGCGCCATCTCTCACTACGTTTCTTTTGCCGCGGCACCAGCACACGCAAACGCCGCACTTGCTCACTCGCGACTTATCGATACGCATACGCGCACGCGTATGAATGTATATGCTCGTTAAGCGTTTTTCCCGCACGTAAGTACGTATGTCGTCGGTGCCTGTACCTTCTCCTTCTTCCAAGAGCTACGGCTCGGCTTGGCGCGCTCTTTAACACGCGTGCCACTTGTCTGGAGAACGCATTGGCAGAGAAGTAAGCGCTCGATGCGAAACTCGGACTCGCGGTGCTTACTCACGTTCGAAGTTGGACTCTCGACTTACGATTTTCGCACGCACGTATCGCCAAGTGGACAGCGCTTCGGCTCTCGACTCTGCGGCTCGACGAGCCTAGACGAGAATGTGATATAGAGAATCATCGCGAACGAGAGAGGTGGCTTTCGTTGTTCTTTTCCTCGCGGCGATAAGGACTTGAAAGAAGAGACGCTTACCGTTGGACAGATACACTCAGCCGAAGATAAAACATTGGTAGCCGCAGTGGGCAGTTTGTAAAAAGCCACGCACGGAGTCAAGCTTTATCCCTGTCGCGGCTCCACGATATAAAACGGGCGCAGCTTGAAACGAGTCTTGCGGGAGCACGTGCGTTGCCGAGGAGGCCCGCTTCCGCAGCTGCGACAGCGCCGCACGCACCGTCTGATTGCACAGACGCGCGTACGCACACACGAGGCCTGACGACTTCCGGAGGTCAATAAGCAAGATACATATTTGAATAAGCATATCTACCTTCGTGGGAACGCACGCGTACAGAGGTGAGTTGACACTTTTGCTTGGCGCGCTCTACGTCATTTCCATTTTCTCGCCGGATTCGAGAAAATCGTTCGATACTCGTCGCGCTCTCTTTCCTCTCGATTTACTTTACGATTTACTTCGCCGGCAAATTCACCGCTCGTCACCCTTCGTCGCTTTGCGCTTTCGCCATGTATGTATATCTATTGCCTTATGAATGAACCGTAAGCGCTTCTGATTGGCCATTCAATAGTATGAGTGTACGTACTGTGCGAGAACTTGAAATGGCATTGAAAGTCGTTTAGAGAAACATCTAAATGATTGACTTTGATTTTGAGCGAAACGTCAAACTGTCCTGAAAAAGAGATCGCTCGGCTTTCTTCGGAATCAATTACCGAGGGCTTCTAATCACGTCACAAGAGGTTACGCAAAACCAAAGCATCTTTATCGAGTAATACGTATGAGAAGGCAACGGTTCGATTATCGGTCAAACCAAAACGTCTGCTTTTTCACAATTTTCCATTCTTTCTTTTGTCTCTCGTCATTTTAGTCGACTGACCGCGTCGATTTTTACAACGCAAAGCTCCATCAATCCAGACAGACATTTCGTGAGAAACATTTACACAACTGGGATTTTCTATTATTATTTTATTGCAAATCAAATTATTATGCAAACAATACTATATTAACTCTCTAGGCTATACTTTCTAATGTGATGACTCGTCAAATATATGTCATGACGATTGAAAAACTATATTTCTACTTTTCATTATCACACTCAATTCATTTCAAGAAAGGTCAATGAACAAATTTTTCTTACATCATTCCGCATATTTCAAATGAGCAAGAAAAGAGCGTACGTTGCGTGGAAGCAACAAAAAAATCACGCGTCAATTCATTTGAATTTTCTTTTTGACCGGAATCATTATCATACCGTGTCGATGAAATCTAGGTAATATTCATTATGAAATTCATAAAATGACAGTCAGGCGTTATTCAAGGTTGGTTAACCTTTCAAGATAAAAATCCTGCTCTTCGTTGCATAAAAACCTATTTTAAAAATGTTAAAATACAAATCGATGAAGAAAAAGATAAAAACAAGTGACAAGCCGAAAAGGAAAATATAGTAAAAGCTTGTAAATGGCTCAAAAGAAAAAAAAATGTTATAATCGACGCATTAAGTCATCAATACTGCAAGTCTCGGTACGAATACGCAATGTTATTTCTTTGTCAAAGTTGCAATATTTTCCAATAACCGAGCTACTGACGCAAAACATTTTTCTCACTCAAATCGATTGTAAACATCAGGTCGTGAGGAAAACTACGTAATTGTTGCGGGCATTGGAGTCGTACACCGAACGTTTATGCATATATATATATAGGGAAAAAAAACAAGTGCGCAGGATTTCTTACGGGATCTCTACGAGTGGCTTGACGCCATGCTATTTCGGTACTTATTGAAATGTTATTGCCGATAGCAGTAGCATGTATATCACGGAGTGCGAATGTGCGGTAAATGAAAAGATCGAGCCTCGTTACCGATTTGAGGCGTACTGACTAAACAGCGCGACGAGTCCTAGGCGTATATTGAAATTTTCGATGGACCGAGTGTTTATACTTGTGGTTGCGGAGGAAATTTACAGATGAATATCGCTGAATGAATATTGTACAAGCAGTCGTCAATCACAGCTGCGATTAGTCGGAATTCCGATAGTGTATCTAAGACTGTCGGCTCTTTTAGATTATTAATGAGCTCGATCGTGCCCATGTCATTTTTTTCGTATACTTTGTTCTTGGAAATCGTCGTGACCTACTTTCTACTTTGACTTCAGTTGTTCGTATTCAAATACAGCTCTAATTCAGATTGGTTTGCTGGGTTAATTCGATTACGACCGTTCGATATGTAAATTACATTGAAGATTTCCATACGAGATTATCACTGTGTCTCACTGCCACTCGATCACCGATTTCAAAGGGATGCTCGTGACAAATGGGAAGTAATTATAATCATTGACAACAATGAATCTTTTATTGAGCTTAAGCCGCTGAACGCTTAGAACGCAATTAAGATAGTCAGATCGTTACAGAGATAGCAGACTCTACGCGGCAAATGTCAGCCAATTAACTACTTACTTTGCCGTTTCCTTTATACGCATTTTTTTTTTCGCCACTCGCTTCATTCCTCTTGAATTTAGTAACGTAAGCTTTAATAGCTTGCGGGGCATACGTAAAAATGCAGAAAATCAAAGAAAATGTAAGCGCTTGCATAATCTGAAAAGTCGTTGGGTAATTACATCACAATGAGCGTAAGAGAGTCATTAAAGACATTTTATCTTTCAACAAATTATTAGACCTATGATTTGCATCTCTACACAAACATTCGTGCAGCTTCTAAATCGTCTTATTGCATAAAAGCTATGCTGGTTAGAAGCGCCAATTTTTCTTTTTCGTCCGCGCGTTTTTACTCCGCCAATTACCCATGGATGTAATTGCTAAAAATTGGTGGGAATAACCGATGACATTAATTGGACAATCTATTTTCCAATTTCGTCGAGCTATGAGCTTTTTATTTGCGTACTCTGTGTAACTTTCATGCAATTGCACGGGTATTCGTTTCAGATGTCAGTTTTGAAAATACAAGACAGTGAGCTTGTAATGCTTTTTAAACTGCTGTGTCTTTGGAGTAATTGAAGGCCGGCAAATGGCGTGACTTTCCTAACGAACGTGAAGCGATGTACCGATGGCAATCGTTGAAATAGATTCCTTAAAGCGTATTTTGATGGCAGGTTATTCGCTCAAGCTATTAAGCCGAATGAGATCGAAAAAATTTGTCGACTAACTTTTTAATTACACTTACGTCCACGCGCGGCAGCCACTGCTGTTGACAAATAGATCGAGGCAATATAAAATTCAAGTGTTCAATACTAACGAATCATTATTATTGTCGTAGCGCACCTTTAGAAGCTGGAAAAGTTCCAGCTATATCGAAAGCTTTCCTAAACCTCGTCGCGCCTCGTCTGCCATTAATCGTCGGCTGCGACAGGTCTTCACGATAATCTAGTAGTTTCTTAAAAGTCGTTTGTGACTCGCAAAGAGTGGCAGCAGGGGCCGGATACGAGGGCTTCCTCTCGCGCGCGGATTATTGCTTGTTTTTTTTTCTTTCTGATCGCAAAAGAAGGGTACGAGTACTCCGCCATTCATGTCGTCGCTCGCGAGCTGCACGTGCATAAACGTGCGCAGCAGTTGACTTGGAAGCCAAGGCCAAGCGATATTTCGCGCGCTAGCGCCGCTTGGAATCTATGCCAATTTTCCTGTGTGCATGTGTGCGGATTGCTTTTGTGCGCGCGAGATGATGCATCGCGAAGCGCGCTCGAATAAACAGCCGCGCCAACAAGCTTCTCTCATGATCTCGGGTGGAAATTCCTCGCGTACGCGAGAATGACATTTCCCATCGTCGTCGGCGAAAGTCCAGACTGCGGTCGCGCGGTCGGGACCAAACGTAGTATTAGCCAATTGAGGTTTCAAAATTGCTTCTTGCTAATAATCTCTCGTACACACTTAGGTAGATACTCGACCACTCGACAGACGAGCTTTCCGAAGACACGACGAATAACATTAAACGAAGGTACTGTAGTCGTTAGCGATTATAGATCCTGTTTTCGTGTCATTTCTGATCACCTCCTATTTATCCTTCATTTACTAAAGTTTCTTATCCACAACCGAATGTGCACGTGCAGTAATAACTTTTAAATATCTTCGGCAGTCGGATTGATCGGTCACAAGAATAAAATTGCTATTCCGATTGACTTGAACATTATTGAGCGAATGCTTTCATTAGAAGATACAAAATGTCAGCTGGACAAATTGCAAGGAATTGCGAACGGTGGAAATTTCGTCGTTGCTCTATTCTCAAGTGCGTAATTGGCAACGGCACGCGCGTATCCATGTATAGACCGTGGTTCGCAAAGCCGAAAGTCATTACGGCATAGTTGTCGAACAAAGTTGCAGCGCCGAATTGAAAACGATCAAGCAATCGTCACTTGAAGTAATGAACAAGCGAAACGGTCTCGTCGAGCAGACGCACCGGCGGACAAGCGAGGCGTCGCTTTTCCCCGCAATCGCCGGGCAACGACGACGAGCGGCCCGATTAAAAGAGCCTCCTTGTGCGTGCTTGGCGAAACCGGCGCGCGTAACGTTCTTTCGCCGAAGAGCCGATTGTCGCACTTTCTTGGAAAAGCCATGCAGACGGGCAGCGCGCGTACAACCGCGCATTAAAACCGTGGCGTCCAGCCGTCCGTCCCTCCCTCGAAAATTGCTCGACGGACCGACGGACAGATCAGAGAGTTGCCCGCTTGCCAGAGTCTTTGCTACTGCTAGTCGTTCGTTGCGGGATCATGCAGAAGCTCGCCGCTGCCGCCGCCGACGGCCAACACGTCGGTTTATAATTAGGTCTGCTTCATCTCTCTTTCTTCCACGAAGATGCTAGCTATAAAGCCGTAATAACTTGCAGGTAACTTTGCACGATAATCGTCCAACTAGCCAACGCTCACGCTTACGTCTATGTAGCCGTACTCCGCGTTGCACTCTATCGGCAACTTCTTTTACTTCTTTCCTTCCCCACGTAGTCGCTTGCTACTCTCTATGATTGAGCGCCGTTGTGAAATACTCTTCGCGCTGCTGATGCTTTCATGCTTTATTGCTTTACGAGTTTGTTTAAGTGTTGATTTATTTCATCGAACGCGCAGTACGTTTCTGCCCTGATCACACATCTCGAGTTACTAATTGATTTATGTGAAAAGTAGTATTGCAGGAGATATCATACTGTTAATTTACATCCTCTATTACTTTTATGCATTTATTTATTTAGATTGTCGTTACGAGCTTTGATAATGTCTTTTTCTCTTTAATATTCAAGGAAAAACATAATAGTCAACGATTTGTAATGATATTATTCATGTATAATGACTGACATAGCAAGAGCAAGGCAAAAAATGAGCAATTAATCAGGAATTCGCATTATCGTAATTTTTTTTTTACCGTTGATTTTCGATACATCGACGAGTGAACGGCGTATTTTTCTTTCCTCGCGGCAGATACAGTTCAATAAACCGATCACACACGCAGTCGTTTGCATTAAACATTGCTTATGTTAACGACCATATATTCTCTTATCAGCATAAAATATGCGCGAGACCGGCGGCGACGTCTGCTATGTTACCTCAGTATGGAAAAAAGAAATTGGTATTCCATATGTAATCTTAAATACCACTGTAATAATGCTTCTCTTCCTCGACATTGTGTTTGCTATTTCCCTCAGACGTATCATTCGCTCCTTGCCAGAAGAAAAAAATACATGCGCAGATCTGGCGTAGCTTGCAGATCTATCTAGTTCGATGATAAGCATGCGACGACGATGTTTAATGTCAACGGCCGAAATGCTTGAGGCCGTTTGTCTAACAAGCTCGAGCACGAATAGAGGAAAGAATTGAAGTCTGTAGCTGCTAATAAAGCCAAGCTCGGGTAACGCGAGAACCGCTTCGTTAGGATAATTTATGCGATAGACGCGCGGCTGACGTTAATGTCAGGGTCTGCGTGATGCGACTACGCAAAGCTTTTCAAACACAGGGATCGATCTATCAAATTCTTCGCCACTTTCCTCTCCAGGTTTCGCTACGATCGTTACGATTATTGGTTACTACTTGAAACCTCTGATTATAACTGCAAGAAAGGACTTGAACTGTCACTGTCAAGCGTTAAGTTCAAGATCGAGGGAGCTGTTTTATGCAGTTTTTATGCAGTTTACAAGGAAGCTCATGTTTGTTTGCGATTGCGTAACAGGTTATTCATGCAACTTAGCTGACGAAAAGTAGGCATTTTACAACTCAAAAAATACCGATAACTCATTTTATTTTTTTAAGCCGCTTTTCAACATGTAATAACTTTGCGACAGTTTGAATTAACGATGGATCAAATAATAATTAATTGCTTATTTTCATTTTTATACTCGCGTAAAAATATTTAAAATTAGTTTATTTCGAAAATAAATCGATTTTCAATATATCTTCATTCGATTCGCATAATAAGTGCAAATTATATTGTAACTTTTTAATTCATAGATCAAAAGACATAGACTTGTGATAAAAGTACCGCGGAAGAAGTAAAGTGCTCATAATAGCCAGTGAGACATGTAAGAGCTTGCATAACTATCTCGAAAACAATCGAATTTAATCACTTACAACAATCAGCAGTTACATGAACATTTATATCTAACTATTTATTGACTTAAGAAATCCGTTCAAACAGTGTAACTATAAACGTATCTGCAAAGTAAATTGATTAATTTTTCCATGTGTTTAGGTTTTCCAACTTCCGAACTAACTGACGCGTTTTTTCGATTTTTCTTCAGTTTTTAGTAACAAGGAGGTCTGGAATAATTAATAATCTTTTATATCTATGTACTTAATGATGATAACATTTTTGACGCAAGGAGTGCAAGATATCCACTATATAAAGTAAACGAAATGATTTCAGTTGGTATTGTAGTTTTGATCCTTGAATATATTCATATTGATATTTGCAATTATTTAGAATTCTATTAGAGCAATTCCTAGAACTACTTATGATTCGTGAAATTGAACAAGACGAAAAATACTGAAATTACTGTTGACTATTTTCTAAAAGCTACTATTACTTTTTGTGTTGCAGATTTATTTATTCAAAAAAAAAAAAAAAAAAAATAGAAAGAAAATAACAAACGGTTGAGTGACAATAGTTAACTCTGACGACCTGCATTACCAGGCAGTGTAATGAAGAATTTGCAAATCAACGAACATGGTACGTGCAGCTTGAATTACTAAACAACCACGTCGTAAATAACGTCATTTCATCAGCGACTGCATTATAATCTTGCTTTCGATTTCTTGAAAAAAGAATGAAACTAAAAAAATTTTTTGTTAACGGAAGTCGAAAGTCTTTTCGGACAAAAATAATTCTTCGTCAACGTCATAGTCAAAAGTTTATCTGGTTTGAACTAGGCGTCTATCTAGTAATTTTCATTTGACATTCTCTCGAATAAAAAGAGGGAATTCCTCGTCGAAATGTTTATGAAGCCGATCTTAGCTCAAAACTGAAAGATTAAACAATAAGTAGCGCAAAATATAAAATTCTTGCTGATCCTTACTCACTGTAATAAAAGCGAATACCAATATCGAACGTTTCGAGGGCTGCTATTACCTGCACCGCCATCAGTATATGTCTCGCAAGACTGCGCGAAGGTTGCTCTCGATCGTCTCAAGGCTCCCCCCATCACTCATCGCATTTAGTGTCTCGCGCCGCTTTCGCGCGGTGTACGAGTATACTTCACAAACGTGTCATTATGACGTTCAACTTATTTCACGCGCGACATCCTGTCTGCGTTCTTTTGCACTCGCCGCCGGGGGCTGCATTAGTTTGGATGTATGTATATCCTCGTAATAAAGTGTTACAGGGTCGTGAACTATACGCTATTTTACCTGTGTAACTACATCTAACGATGCTTACTATACGTATCTAAATGAACATCTGTCACTACGAGACTAGCTAGTGCTTTCCTTCCTTATCGGTGAACTTTGAAGTTATTTTGAAGGAGGAAAAGCACTGTTTTATTTACTTTGCTAAAAATTGCAGCGATGTCAATTCGACCGTCAAAGAAACTTTTATAAGAAAAGTATCTCAGTCACATTTTTAACTCAACAATTTTATCATAAATAATTCCATTAACGATCCAGAAATTCTCGATAAAAAAATTTGATAGAGAATTCATAGTGGCTTGCGAAACGCAAATAGGATTTGCATTGTACCTTTTTTTCAGACTTCCAAGATATAAACATATAGAGCAGATAATTAATTTCGAAACTCCTGTTAGAAGCGATTTTAACAAGAATGATTCCAAACGCTCAAATAATTATCCGCGGTAATTTCATGGTAGTGACGAATAAACCACATTATGTAATTAGATGCGTCGAGCAGTTCCTGTCACTCATATGATTGTATCTAATGTGAAGTAATTGCTAATCTTGAATGAAGCCCTCTTTTTTAGAAAGTAACATGATTCACGTATGTACTAGATCTGACTCGGCAAAAACAATGTCAATGACGTCATTCTGCGAGTTTGCTGAGTATACGGATAAATGACACTTTTTTCCAAATGTGAGCGAAACGAATTTATCGTTTGCATTGTCGCGTAATGTCAAAAATCTGAAATTATAGGAATGGAAAAAAACAAGATACTTGCAGTAGGCATTAAGTCGACGAATATAATCGTGCATTGAAACAATCATTAAGCTAGCGAAAATCTACGTAAAATCTTCACTCGATGGCAGTCCTGTACAATAATTACTTCACTTACCTAAAAGCTCAATCTCGAGCATATATATATAAGTTCCTCGCATTGCGACAAATAATCGAATGGATTTATTGTGGGGCATGCCTCGACACAGACATCCTCAATGGGATAGCAGCTTTAAACGGCAAGCAGCGTCAGCAGATAATCAATGGGAAGGACGCGGAGGCGGCAGCCACGACAGTCAATCAAAAGCAGCTTCAGCAGGACAACGAGGATGACGGTGATGCGGTGCAGCGTTCGATGGGTTACCTCGGCCGTTGGCAGATCTTGGTCTGCACGGCGATATCTCTCGTCAAGTTTCCCGTCGCCTGGCATCAGCTCGCAATTGTCTTCATGGCACCTAAACAGGCCTACAACTGCACCACGCCGATGTACGGCAATGCGACGGCAGATCAGTGCTACGTACAAGTCAACGGCACTGACGTCGAGTGCACTCAGTGGGAGTACGACAGGAGTGTCTTTCCTGAGACTATAATATCACAGGTACATGTGTGCATATTATATCGACGAGCTCCAGTATAATCACAGTCGTATGGCGCAGAATTTTATGGACATCTTTCTTTTCAGTGGAATCTCGTCTGTTCACGCTCGTACTATGCGAACCTTCAGCAGTCGATTCTCATGTTTGGTGTTTTACTCGGGAGTATCTTCTTTGGCTTTTTATCCGACAGGCGAGTTACCATTTTGATTCTTTTGTCTTATCGTTAATAATCGTTAGAGCAATAAAAATTGATTACTTCGTACAGGTTCGGACGAAAACTTCCATTAATGGGTTCGATAGTGCTGCAACTAATATCCGGCATTGGCTGTGCTGTAGTTCCGTGGTTTCCTGCTCTCCTATTCATGAAATTTTTGAGCGCACTGGCAACCGGCGGCACTATGGTCACCAGTTACGTAATCTGTAAGTTGTCTTGACATTTTATTGTTATCGTTTGAATATTCCATTCGAGTCTTTTCGCGTCGAATCAATGTGCACGTAGAAGCAAAAAGTTGCCGATTGAACGCTACCGTCTCTCGCACAACGAACAATTGGTTAATTACCAAAGCTATATTTACGAATGTACACACGTGAATTTTCAATGATTCTAAAAACCATCAACTTACTTTGCGTTAATAATAGCTTTATCGAATTAGAATCTCATATCACGTTTGTTTGCGCAGGCATGGAAATAGTTGGCAAACGTTGGCGAGCTGCAATTACGATCCTGTATCAGATTCCCTACAGCATAGGTCACATGTCACTTGCCGGTTTAGCATACTGGTTTAGACATTGGCAGCATCTCCAAATAGCTATGACTTTACCATCTATTATATTGCTCAGCTATTGGTGGGTCGTTCCCGAGTCACCGAGATGGCTACTCGCTATGGGTAAACAGAAAGCTGCTTGCAAAGTACTTCAAACTGGTGCCAAAATTAATAAATTAGATGGCCAGGACATATCAGAAGTTGTGAGACAGCACTGCTTGCATCAGGTAAAGAAATGAAATGAAATTTTGCCCATTCATTCAATTATGAAGATTCTTCTTCAACGAAATCGAATTATCTTTTTAGAATTCTAAGAAAACCGAGGCAGATGGCAAGGCCTCGTTTTTGGATCTCTTTCGTACGCCCAATATGAGGGTAAAATCTTTAGCGATTTTCTTCAACTGGATTGTCTGTGGAATGGGTCTTTTCGGCATGTCTCAATACATTGGGCATGTTGGTGGTGATATCTTCCTCAATTTTGCACTTTCTGGGCTGATTCAAATTCCCGGAAATTTCCTTGCATGGTGGACGATGAATGCTTTGGGCAGACGAATAACTTTAGTCGCAAGCAACTTAATTGCCGGAATTGCTGCTGTTCTATTACTTTTCGTTGGCAAAGGTGGGTAGAATCTCATATCACGTTATAACATTTTTCAGTATTTTTGTAAATTTATGCAAAATGTTAATGTACTAATATTTGTTTCAGACCTACAGTGGCTTCAATTAATATTAGCTTGCTTTGGCATTGTCGGTATGTCTGTCTCGTTCACGACGGTTTACTTATATTCTGGTGAACTCTTTCCCACTGTCATTCGAAATATTGGCGTTGGAACGAGCAGTATGTGTGCGAGAATAGGATCTATTCTAGCACCTTTCGTCGTCTCACTGGTAAGATATGTGGTTTTATTTAAGAGTTCGAGCTTGCTGATCAAATGGAATGCTTAGATTCAGTAAACACGTTATTTTTGAAAACTCATAACTTTCACTTTAATTTTCTCAGCTCATCTATTAAATTTTACATCTTTTATTTCAGGGCAAAGTCAAGCCGTGGTTACCACCTGTAATCTTTGGAATATTGCCAATAATTGGTGCTGCTCTCTGCATTTTACTTCCGGAAACTAATGGCTGTGAACTTCCTGAAACTTTGCAGGACGGAGAAGATTTTGGAAAGTGAGTAAGATATTAACTAATTTGAAAGAGGCAACGTAACTTAGATTAAAAACACATTACGGCTAAAATTACCACTGAAAAAATTAGCTTCTCGTGTCAAAAATAATTTATTTTTAAGTAAAATCCTTTTGGTACAAAATTATTCATATTGTAACAAGAATATTGCAATAACAGGATTCTGCTTCTATTGATAATATTTCTTCAAAAAGAATGATTTTGCAACAATATTAAGCAGAATATCTTTTTACATCATGAAGATTCGTTTTGCTAAAAAATATATTTTCAGAACTCCTACAAATTTATCGCACTTAACACATAATTAAAATTTGGTTGTTACAGATCAGAGAGCGCTATTAAAAAATATAAGGATAAACAAGTTTCTAAAATGATATTGTAAAGTAGAAAAAAAGAGATAATGCTTCATCCAGCCTAAAATTGAAATAGACGACAAAAAATCTAATTCTGCGATATAACGGTGCCTGAAATTGATTCGTTACGATTATTTATTTGTTTCACCGAACGTGGAGTTACGAGTATTAGATCAATTGTAGGACTTAAAATAATTTTTCACATATCATCGGATGACACGAATTCATCAAGATCTATGTAATCATTGCGATATTGTCGAATATTTCAAGTCAGATGCGTTTAGATGTGTAAGTTTTTATACCGTTAAAACAATTTTAATTAAATGATGTATAAATTATTGTTTTTGTACAGAACGTCACAAATTTTAATTATGAAATACTGAATCATGTATTCTAAAGAAAGTGTTGATAATCAGTTTTAAACTACACTACTTGAGAAGTCACTTTCAGCAATTCCAACATATACTTTTGCGTAATATTTCAAATAATGAAGCTTTAGCATATTACTGTAAATACATCTATTTTTACAAAAATAAATAAGCAACATGCAATGTTACTATTTGCAATAAATTGTATTTTTTTCTTTTTTTTTTTTGCTAAATGGCGATCAAGTAGGAAATTTCGTTGCGTACCAGTAATTTTGTTACCGCTAGATCCCTGATGAGTGTACAAAGAAATCCCGAGATGTCGCCACCTGATAAGCGGAGATGCGCTTATTTGAAAGTTTTTAAAGCGAGGTACGAACATTGCTACGTCATATTTGACGATCAAAGTTTTTCATAGAATTTGTACAGTAGGAAGTTGCAAAAGCCATTTGAAATATGGTAAACTCCAATCAAATACTTAAATACATGAGATAAAATAAAAAAATATTATGATTTCTTACTGAGACATTAAGTAACAGAAATAAAGAGTCATCGATTTGAAATTATAACTTTGATCCAGATGGTAGTAAATCTTAATCGTTTCCTTGAAGCATTGTTAAATATTTTTCCCGTGCTTCGGGGCTTTTGATTACGTTACATCTTTACATTGCAAATTTAAACCTTTCAACTTGTTTAAATACGGCTTCTCTCCCATTGAAGGATTAGAAGACATTCTCGAGACCTCCAGCGCGCGAGTGCGGCTCCCAAGATTTCCGACTAGCATTCAAATGAAACAATCCGCAGTGGAGAGCATTGGACTTGATCGAAGCATTACATATTAATGAACCAACAAGCTACTCGTTTTCTTAAGGCTCGATCAACACTCCTTTCATGATTCGTTATTTGCATTTCGCGTGATTGCAACGTTTGTCTTTCCATTAGTTTCTTTTGTAGCAAACAAAATGGAATAAATTATGCAAGAAGAACAGCTGCATTGTTTGTACAATGTAATGTTGAAAGATGATCAAAAACCATCTTATGTGAAAAAGATGAGTACGTATTCGCGAACCGAAAGTTTAGCTATTGTTAAAAAATATATGTATGGAGTCTATTTAAGTTGTGCTGGAATAAATTGTCGCTTACGCAAATCACGCAACAAAAGGCCGTAATCATGTAAAAACCGCATAGCGCGAGCGCTGGCAAATCATTGACACAGAATCATCCTCAGAGATGAGTCCTGTCGACGTAATTATGGTTATTATTCGAATTACCCTAATGCACGCACTCGAATGGGCTGAGCATGAAACAAGCACACACACACACGCAATACTGAATGCGATGTGCTATCCAGCGGAAATTTTCATTGCGCATTTGCTTTCTTTTCATAAATATTTGTTTCACAAAGGCATCGGAAATATATATTTACCATTGTACTACCCTTGCTCATCAGAATACTACTGTTACTGTCATTGGACGATGCCAAAGCTGTGATCGTTTGAAAGTTTTTCAAAAGTCTTAATTCCAGAACTACTGTTTACTTCAAATTAGTCATTATTATTTTTTCAGGAAATGCTGATGAATTAATTTCAATTTAAATGAATATATCCATTATTATAACTAATTAAAAGATCCAGAAGCACATCCCGTTTAAAAAAAGTCGTCTTATTCGCTGGAAACATTCTGTTCTATTGCAGATACGTGTAAAACGAAACAAACACGCAGAAAAAAAACATAATATTATTTAGACTAGCATGTTTAGTTTAAAAAAAATTACCATGTCATAAAGATTAGCGATCTAAATGATATTTTCTTTGAATAGTAAGAAAATGATTGGCAGTTTAGGCTAAATATTTTCCTTTTAAAGTTGTTGAATTTCACGTTTAAGATGAAACAATCACAAGGATGTTAATAATAGTTGTGATCGAAGTAAGACACGATTGAAATAATAACTAAAACATTGGCAACGAAAATTCAACGAAACGTCGTCCATATGGAATCAAGTCGGCAAGAGGTGAAAACAGTAACGCAGATATATACGTAGCAACACGAGCAACACGGCAATCGCATTTCGGTTGATACAGCGAGGCGAAAAGTTAGGTCTAGCTCTATTCGTAGCAGCCGGGCGAGCACAAACAAACTGGTAGCTGGAGTCGTGGCTGGAGTCGGTGGCAACCAAAGGCATGAATAATTCAATTGATTGTCTAATGGAAAATGGCAATCGTAGCAATAGAGCCCAGGTATATCTGGGCAACGGTGTATACACAGCATCAGCTTGGAATAGCCAATCCCCGGTGAATGCAAAGCGCTTCAGGTGCATTGGCGTTGGAGAAAAAGAGGAAAGCGACGGGGACAATCCCGTTTGATGTGATATAATGTTCGGGCGCTCTCTTGCAGGCACATACAGCGCAGGTACGCGCGGCAGTCAAGCGAGCGCTGCGCTATAAAATCGCGGCCCGACGAACTATAGCCTCCATTCGGCGCTACACCGTTCTCCCGCGGAGACACTCGCTCGTTCTCGCTCGCGTGTGCGTGTGTGGGTGCGTGCGTGCGTGCGCGCGCGCGTTGCTTCACGTATCAGTGAGTATGGCCAACATATATACAATAGACCGCGTGCTCGGGGAAAAGTATTGAGTTACCCGCGCGAGCGCGCCAAATTGCAGAGAGCTCCGGTGCATTCGAGCTTATCCGTGCGCGCATCGGCCGGCCCGCGCGCGCGAGAGTACGTTGCTAAGACGCCCGGCGCGTGCCCGTTACAGCGAGCGCTACAGCGACCGAGCGCCGCCTCCAACCTCAAATACGTAACGCGCGCTCACAGCTGTATCGGTACTTTGCTCTTCTCTGCTCTTCTCGACTTTTCCCAAACAGCTCTCCCGGTCTATTCCAGGCTCACGTTCTGCAAAGCCACTGTTGCTAATCAATTTTAATGGCAATTGTCGTGCAATTCATTACAACTTATAGCAAATACCTTCATCGTCGACCATTGCGTTATTATTTTGGACAACGGCTCTATTGTCGGCGTTTCTTTGTTCACGCTTGCCAAAGCGCGCTTCAAAATTCCCGTGATTGTCGGTCAACCGTTCCTATCGGTCGTGCAAATCCAACGGTCCCTCGCGGAAACGATCGGTTCAAACGATAATTGTTGCGCGGATTAAAATCACGCGAAAGAGAATCGTTATATCCGAGGAAACTATTCGACGCGCAGTAATACCACGCGAACGTTAAATCGAAACCGGTTAACACGAACTGCGTGCGTGCTCGTGTAGCTTTTGTTGAAAGGCTTTCTCTCAAAAGTACAACGTTAGTCGCATTCAAACAGAGAGACGCGTAGCCGTGAATAGTTAATTTCATGCCTGCAGATGAGATTTCACTGGAAGAGCCTATAAATTCTCGAAGCTAAAATTATTACACCTCGGCGGGACTATCGATTAGATCCATTAAATCTCATTCTCAGGTGATTCTTGAGAGTCGATTATAACGACATTAAAGTAATCGTGGCGCGAGGATAATAAATCACGAGCGGGAGTGCATCGAGAGATAAGTTGATTATGCAATTGGGCATTGAAAAGATCGGCTCGTTAAAACGATGCTTCTACCGCGGATAAAAGTTGTTTCACCTAGGAGACGTCCGCGTCGCCTTGGAACAGCGACCTCGCATCTTTGTACATTTGCGACAGAGTTCGGAATGGCTTTCTTTCTTTCCAGCCTCCATAACGCAAGGTCATTTTAAATAAAGTCTGGTCCAATTGCAGATATGCGATGCGCATTAATGGCATTGGCGCTAGTGACAGGAGTGGCCTGTCACGCGCCCGAAACAGTGTACTCCTGGGACAAGCTCGACTATAACTTCCCGAACGAATCAATGAAACAGGCATACATCGCTTCCGGAGATTTCATCCAGTCGGACAACCTGCCCCTTGGCGTTGCAGTATGGAAGGACAAAATGTTCATTACCGTGCCACGATGGAAGAAAGGTGTGCCGGCCAACTTGAATTACATCCCCATGTCGAGCGCCAATGGTACGATATAAACTTTCTCGCTTATCTCGGGAACTCTGCTCTTATGCGCGGCGATTAATTCGAATTGCGCTCGCGCACTTTGCAGGCCCGTCGCCCAGTCTCAATCCCTACCCAAGCTGGGAAGCTAACGACGTGCACTCGGCAAGCAACGATGCCATTATCAGCATCTTTCGCGTTAGGGTCGATGCTTGCGATCGGCTTTGGGGCGTTGACACTGGCATCGATGATATATTGGGCGACACTAAACTCGTCAGACAGCCAAGGCTCATCGTTATCGATTTGAAGACCGATCAGGTATGATTTTGCATTTTGTTCGGCTACCTTCTTGCTGTCGCAAGTGCAAAGAGTGCTCGCAAGGTGATTTTCATAAATCAGCCGAAAGTTCATAGCTCGGAAAAATCTAATCTAGCAGAGTACGACGTAAATAAATCGAAAAGATACGAGGTTCCGTGCTAACTGTACTCGGCTTGAAAAATAGTAGTTGGTGCGGCGTTTTTATTGTACACATCCACTTCCCCCATTATCACGCTTTCTCACAGGAAATGAGTCGCATTAACAGATGTTACCACGGCAAATAAAGGAAATAAATGATTTGACTATCGCCCCATCGCGGGGCGTCATCATTTTTTATCCGTTCTTTCTTTTCGCGAAACTTTCAGTAAAATCGCACATGAATTACGGTGCGCGCGACATCGGGCAACTGCCGCGCGCTGCGGTGCGTCACTGTCATTTCTTTGAAATGAATGACCTCCGCGCAATACGAGCTAGCTACCCTACTTCTGGCAAGAGGAAAGATACAATTAACGAACGCACGCTCGAAGCGCGCGTACTTCTTTCGTTGGTGCGGCTAGGCAAACTCAAAGTTAGGAAATGCCATGGAAAGAGAAATACACGAGAACGCGTAGTCGTTTAAAAGCCCGTGAAATGAATAAGGCCCCTTCGGTAGGTGAAAGGATGGGAAAGCATCGCTGCGCGTTAACTTTGATCGATAAGACTGGAAAAAGGAAGAAGTCGAGACAGGGCCAGGCGCGCGCGCGTGCGTTGCTTAAAAATGATCAATGACTGCTTCTCAGCAAGGGGGATGAGCCGAAGGAAAAGGGAAGGCCGAGAGCAGGTGAGTATATAAGTATATTTCGGACGATTCCGACACTTTTTCAGATAATTCGCACGTACACGCTGAAAGACTCGGATCAGAAAGCCGACTCGTTCTTCGGCGACCTTGCCGTCGACTCGGACAAAGACGCCTGCGACGACGCCTACGCTTATTTATCTGATCTCGGCGGCTACGGCCTGGTCGTTTACAGCTTGGCGCAGAACAACTCTTGGCGATTCCACCACAACTACTTCCACTTTGATCCTTTGAATGGTAGAGCATTCACTTTTTTTCGTATACTCGATACTCGGACGCTGCGGCAAAAACGCAGTGACGCGATCTGGTGCCGATGGCTTTATGAATATTGCCGGCTCAATTCACAGATACACTCGAGGTTCTCATCCGGTCTTTATTTTCAATCGAAATGGCGTCACGCGAAGTGTCAAGTTTTTAGGCAATGTAAACATTTTGTTAACACGCTGCAAGAGCTACTCGTAGTTAATCGTTATCGAATCGTGGAGAACGTGTTCAGAAGCTTTCAAAATAAAAACAAACAAATGTGCCATTAGCACTGCCAACGACTTATTTTATTTTTAAATCTATTTGACTACATGCAAAACGCAACTTTACTAAAATCAGGGTAATACAAATGTCAGTAGCGAGAGAGAGAGAGAATGCGTGAACTCAATTCCGTAAAATTTACGGGGCGGATGAGAAAGGCTAGCACAAAAGCTCGCGCAAGCCGCACCCGCGGACTCTAAACAAAGTTGGCTACCGTGCTTGCGCTTAATCGACGGTGCAGCAGCGTCCCTCTCACTCTCTCTCTCGACGACGACGACGACCACATCGTTAATTTACGGGATTGGCCCTCAGGCGACTTCAACGTCACGGGAATAAACTTCCACTGGACAGATGGTATATTTGGACTGGCAATATCCCCGAGACGCCAAGATGGTTCCAAGACGTTGTACTTCCATGCGCTATCAGCGATCCGTGAGTTTTCGGTGCCAACCACGGTGTTGAAGAACGAGAGTTACGTGTCCTCCGATAATTACTATCAGTTCCAACTTGCCGGTGAGAAAGGCCCACTAAGTCAAGGAACTTCATCGGCTATTGACTTGCAAGAGGGCATCATTTATTTCTCGCAAATCAACAGGCATGGAATCGCTTGCTGGAACATCAATGCACCCCTCAAGCCTCAAACGTTCAGTAAGTCAAAAGTCTTTTGTCTTCTGCGTCCCTTTTGTTTTATGTACCTTCGAGCATACATATTCTGGCATTATTGTCGCTCCCTAGCGACTTTGATTATTACGATGCATATTTTTTATACGAACAATACATTTGCACGAGATTGCGTCTATTTATCTCGAAACTTGTATTGTTGCGAGAAAAGTAATTTGAACGCGCGTTGATGGAGTTGGTACGTTTGTTCGAATTGATCGAGAATACTTATATTGATTGTTGCAGATCTTATAGTATCAGATCCGGAAAAGCTCGCCTTTCCGAATGACTTGACAATCGATCCGCAGGCCAGAAAGATATATATTTTGATGAGCAACGTGCCGAAATTGATGTATGACCGACTAGATGCGAACAATAAGTACATTGTGTCCAGCCAATCTCTGGATGTATTGTCCCACCACTGCAAAGCTTAATTATGTGATTTGGCGAATTTCTATGCACTTCGTGTGATATTTATTAGAGAGTGAAGTTATATTAAGTCTCATTCTATTTGCGATTACATCCATTATCCATACGAACGCTTCAATTGTAATAAGAATGACATGGGAAGTCGCTGTCTTATAATATGTCATAAAATATTCGGCGTTCATCAAGTATATATAGAAATAAGATGATAAGATCGATCATTCGCAACACATTGATCGAACGCTATATTCTTGACAGTTCTTGTATGCTTAAGCGGGCCAATATTACCGTTGTACTTTTTTACATCTGTTTGATAAGCCAGAGCTGAATTGTCAATTACTCAGTTAAAATAAATACTCTGCTAAAGAAATAACAGAAAAGGTAAGCAGGATGTTTGAAATGCAAGCGAGTTATTGGTGCATATATAGCACACGCAGTCCTCTCAAAAGAATCCTTATCACTGAAGATTAATTATCCGGAGATTGCAGTCTAATGAAAGCGCGAAGCGACTAGAAACTCTTAAGGATTCAGCTCACGATAACGCCCAACAGGCCCCTCCTCTAATTTTGCAATCCCCAGGGGGTCTGAGCATTGCCGCGGGGGCTCCGCTCTACAATCGCGAAAAGCGCGACGCCAGCGCACTGGGCACGCGTGTGCAGCACGCGCGCGCGCGCGCACGGAGCTTTGGAAAAGAGGAAAAAAGCGGCGCCTAATGGCTCGGCGGCTAACGACGACAATCTCCTTTCCTGCCGAAAATTGACTCGATGCGAGGGCGGCTGCAGCCAGTGATCGAGTGACACGCGAAAAGCAAGCCAGGACAATTAGCCGAATGAAAATGTAACACGAGACTGCACGTGACTTTCGCCGAGCTTCCGTGCTCGCTCTCTTTATTTCGCAATCTCTTCTCGGCTCGTCCCGTCCCTCGGCCGCGCTCGCGTCTCTAGTGATTGTCACTTTGTCAACGCGTCGAGGGCTCTCCAGAGGCATCATAGAAAAGTTCCGCGCTCGCGCGCGCCGGCGGCTTTTAATTGCCTTTTCCGAGGCTTCGTCGTTTTGCGCTCTGACTCTCAAAACCCTCTCGTTCTCGCGTGCGCACATCGCCAAGTCGGAAAGCGATGGTCTTGGACGCCCCACCGACGACGCGTTATGCGCCAACAAAGCTACGCCAGCCCTCTGCGTATTTATAAAATTAAATTCAAATCCTATTCTAGTTCAGCTTCGCGCGCGCTAAGGCGTTGCGACCATGAAAAAGAACAGAAAAATTGCCCGTGAGTTTCGCATTCGTCATGGGTTATTCGTTCTGCTGTCACGGGTTTTTGGTCGCGAGGCGGCGTTGCGTAGGACGCTCGAGATTTAGGAGTTTCTCTCTCGCGCACGCCGCTTTTTCTTTCGAAGAAGGAATGTTGGCATTTTTTTTTCTCGCTTCATGATGATCAAATCGGAAGTGGTCTCTTTGAAGCACAGAAAAAACTTTTTAAAGAATTGAATACGAATATTGTTGACTTTAATGAAAAGAATATCTCGCAATTGTTTTTTTAATTTTCTCATCATTTTCTCCGAAAAGAGGGATTCGCCATTTTTATTTAAACGAGATGATTGAAATTAATGAAATCGATTTTTATGGAAACATTCGTTCACTTTGTTTTTAATAGTTTCTTTGAAAACATGTGACGTGGTGATTTGACAATGTAACTTGGATTTAAAAACTTTTGTCTACATTATATTCAATAAAATATTATCATTTTGGAAAATCTAATTATCTGAAGCAAGTGACAAGAAACGAAAATTTAATGTGAAAATATAGCCTTATCGTATTAAAGAAAGGTTCAATTATCAATGAATATAAATTGAAAATGAATTAGACACGGCGGATGAAAAAACTTCATTTTCTCCCCTGCCAGTAATTGAAAAAGTACGGACAACTATAGAAACACTTGAGGTCTTATTAAGCGAAACCATCGTGAATTTCGTCATGGCCCGTAGTATACCGTGTGTAAGCGGCCTGTCAAGATGTACAGATGGTCAAAATTGGATGTAGCTCCGGTTCATTTCGTTCCCAATTGATGTCATTTCCAGGCGTGTGTGGGAATTTCTTTTTAATTGCTGACTGTGTCTAGGAGGAGGGAGGAGCACTATGAAAGCTGTTTCCGACTTCAAATAAAGTTGTCAATTATTTTTCACGGAACGAATTGCTCTCGTTTTTTTTGCCCTCGTCGTCACTGCGAGCGTAAGTGCGCATTAAAGTTACTGGCATCGTAAAATGAAAAACTAATGAGCCATTGCTCTCGATGGGCATCAATTAAGAAGCGATCGATATTGAAAGGGCCGACATGTGAAGTCGAGAAAAAATGTATAATCGCACATGGCAAGTGCGCAGCCCGAAGGGGAAAGAAGGGGAAAGAAGGGGAATGCAAACAATAAAAAAAAAAAAGAGAAGCCGCAAATCGGCTCATCCCATAGCAGAAAAAGAAGCCTTGTCGCAATATAATTTACTTTGCTTTCTCTCCGGGCCGATCTTCTTTTTATCGTCGGCCGGCGGCAGGGTGGTCCTCTTATCCGCTTCGCGGGGAGCAGCATCCCTTTTGCATTTTGCATGCGTGTCGCGCGCCGCTCGCCCTCGCACACGGACAAGAGCAAGCGAGAGCGGATTAACGACCGATGGACTAATTACTCGCCAGAGATATTCTCCAGTAGCGCACGCTAAAGCGCACTCCTTGCCTGGTTGCCTCTTTTTATTTCGCGTAGACTGCAGCTGAGCCCCCTGACTCATCGAGCTACTCCGAGAGAGCGCGTCGAGTCCATTTAACGGAACATCTGTTGTTTTCTGCCGCGCTCGCCTCGAAGTGCAGCACGCGCGGGAGAAAATGAGGCGCAGCAGAGCAGCGCAGTTTGGTGCGTCGCGGGGAGCGGCCAGAGGAAAAGGAGAGGCGGCGGCTTTCTCTGCCTCCCTGTGTATAGCTTGCTCCTCCACGTGAATGGCGTCATTTGTGCGCGCCGAGAGATTTTTCAAGAGGCGCGACCTGAGGATTTTTCGATTATTGGCCGCCGCGGCTGCGGCTTTTCACACAGAGAAAGGGCGCGCGCGCCAGCAGCAGCCTTCAAAAGGCCTTTCTTTCTCACACGAGCGTGCGCGCGCGTTTCCTTTAAAACAGCCCTCTCGGTCGAGCAGCAGCGCCAGCAGCAGCAGCCTATTTCGTTACGGTTTTATTTGTCGGAGAAAAAGTCGAGGAGGGAGAACGATCGTGAGAAGATTTGCGCTACATGAGGCGGCCAGTCAGAAAAGTGATTTCCGCCGTCGGCGCGTCCGGTCTTTGGGTGTGTGTGTGTGTGTGTGTGTGTGCGACTGACGTTCAATATCGACGGACCTTGATCTATATTAAGAGACGTTATATTGACCGAGGCAGGCGCGCGCGGCCTGCCACGGGAAAGAGATTTGAACGATCAGCGCGAAAACTTTGCGCGACGACGGCGCCGACATCGTAACGAGCGCGCACCGCACTGTACTGATAGCTGCAAAATCTATTGTTTTTCTCTCGCCAGAGAAAAGACCAAGTGTGCTTTCTTTCCTCCCTTCTTTCTTTCTTTTTCCGCCAGCTGTACGTACCTGCCTCTTCCCGGTCTCTTCGCGAAAAATAACGAGCGTTCGGATGCGACGTGGCGCTCGGCTCCGACACAGAAATACGTGGCTAAAATTCAATTGCTCCTTTTGGATGTAGCTATTGCTGTGAACTGTGGAAAATGACATTGATTACAGTGCTCATCCACTGCATTTTCGATAAAATCAATCCGATATGGTTTCTAGCAGCTCTCGCATGGGGGTTGACAAACCAACAATTATTAATGCAATCGGAAAATAATAGCCTACAACTATTTCTAAAGAAATTCCGGTATTGAATATTTGATTAATTTAACGAGCTAAGCTGTATTGAAAACGTATGACCGATATTTTGTGTAGCCTGTTAATAGATCTATCGATCATTGCCGTAGCATTTTCTTCTAATTCGCTTAGAATTAGAGAACTATCCAAAAATCCAATTTGCGTTCTCTGTATAAGACGCAACCTTTTGAACAGTCGATTACGTAGTCACTTGGCAAAGCAGCAGAAAATAAAAGAACAATGACGGGCACAGGTTGCAACGTACAACTCTATCAGCATACTCCATCACGTTTCCCGTGAAATCGCTCCAAAGGATCATGTCGACCAAACAACAATGTCTAGTACAAAAGAAAAAAAGGAAAGAAGAAAAAGTAGACGGCCGTAAGAGGTGTATATATATAGGTCGTCGGGTCCATCGTCTGCGCGATCTTCTTGGTGCTCTGGCAAACAAACGATCGGCTCGATATAAATCTGATCGGCTGTGTGTGTGTGTGTGTGTGTGTGTGTGTGTGTGTGTGTGTGCCGGGGAGGTCTGTTACAAAGCGATAATTGACAATAGCCGCGTGTAATCTTCGCAATTACAAGATCTCTCTCCGTCCGTACGTGTGTGCTTCGGCTTTTTGTCGCTGGCTCGGGATGACCATTAGGTCCATTACAGGTTTGCGTCGTTCGCGCGACTGCAGCTATACTGTGTACATACGCCCATTGCGCAGTAAAAGAGAGCGATGCACTGGTGCTGGCACTGCTGCAGTGGCGCATACGTATATATACTATATAGCGCAGCTTATCAGAGCGTCCATCTCGCTGACAGCCACCAATTAAAACATGCTAACGAGCTGCTGATCTGGCCGATACCTCTCTCCCTCTTCATGCACACACGTACACATTGAAGCCATCGAGCCTAATTAAATTCGCGACTGAGCGAGCCCAGCCAGCGCAGAATTGAACATTATCATGGAGACGACGACGACGACGACGACGACGACGGCGACGCTGTCCCTTGGCCGTATGCTGGATACCCGCTCACGGCAACAAAGAGAGGGACAGACACGACTCTGCGGCTTGTGACTATATGGACCTGCAGCTCACCGCCGCCGCAGGCATCGTTACACCAGGAAGCTTCGGGAATATGTTGAGGTCGGACCGAGAGGCTACACTGGCTAATTGCAGCTGCTTATCCCTCCTCAGATTTAATTCAATAATTCTTTTGCCATGCCTTGGTTCGAGCGCAAAATTCAAATGTTTTCGTTGTTGCATTTTTCTATGGTGACCATTTTATTTCATCAAAATTGTCAATAACAAACCCATGCATTGGTGCTGTAATAACGTGAAATGCGAAGGAATCGCTCAGTCCGTTACGAATGAAGATATTTAATCAAATGAAACGTTTTCAAGTTTTCAAGTTTTCAAGTAACGTATATTCAATGTGCGTTGCGGACAAATGGAATGATAATAGCGGCATCCGACGCATAACACCATTGAGTTGGTTGAAAAGCCGGAAAGCTCGCTCGTTATCATCGCTCTTAGGTAGTTTTCCAGCGAGTCCTTTATCAGCATGAAAAAACATTCAAACGATTCACCGGCGGCTAATTTTAAGCGAGCGCGTTTATGAGTCTTTATTTACTGCTTTATGAGCTGTCTAAAAGTGTACTAAATCCGTCCGAGCGAAACTCTGTGAAATTCATGCGACGTCGCGAAAAGAAAGCGAGAGTAAAAGCGTGGCAGGAGAGAGAAAAAGAAGACGAGTGCACGCGAGCGCGAAAAGAGTTGGCGAATATCGAAGGGAGACGAAACTACAAAAGCAGAAGCAGCAGCAGAAGCAGCGGCAACACAGGGGGACGTGCATTTTTAATTATCATTAAGGCAAGAGATATATATGGCTGTTAATTCTGCGAGCTTGCGACTGTATACGAGCCTCGCTGCGCCGAGTTAAAGCTGAGCATTTTGCCCGAAACTTTAATATTGCTTAATTAAAGACTCCCGTCGACGGCAGCTCCTCCTCTTCTGCGTTTTTTCTCTTTCTCTCTCACTCTCTCTCTCTCTCTCTCTCTCCCCTTCAACGAGCTCTTTCTCTGCATCTATATGCGCGACTTATGCAAAGTACAAAGTGAATCGCTTAAACAGCGCACGACCTTGCCCGGAATCACGCTAGCCGGACCGTTAATGTCCACAAAAGAGTATGACTTTTTCCAGCCTTTTCTCTCTCTCTCTCTCGCTCTCTTGTTTGTTTTCGAGCGCGTGGGAAATGCCGCAGCCACCCTCCTTCTGAATATACATATATTTGTAGCCCGCTTGGCTACGTAGCCGCCGCAAATGTATGTCCCGCGTAATTACTCCCGGGCTCGGAAATTAATGTCTTTGCCACGGCGACGGCGTTTGTTTTCTCTGCCAAAAAAATATTTTTCACCGATTTGTTCGTCGACGTGGGTTGCGCGGGCTTTTTTTCATATGCGCGCTGATTGCCCTGCGCGGATTTTGTTTACGCTGTTTCCGGGCAAAACCGGACTCGCGTATATTTGCGTATCTAGGCGATGAGCACGCGTCGAAGGTGAAAAACTACTGCCGCCGCAGCTCGTCGACGAGACAACTAGGCAATGACAAAATATTTGGAAGGCGCGCGCATGCGTTGCTGTGTTTCGACGTTCTTTTTTCTCCCTGTCGCCGAAAATAAATTAGCTACGGACTTGCCACTCCCATAACTCTTCCCGTGAAAACTAATATTGCGGTCATAACTCTGAAATGAAAAACCAACAAATTCCAGTTTCTCCTATTCTAATATCGAGCCAACGGTACGAAAGTGTTTCGATCATTTTACTGTTATCAGAGGCAATTTTCATGAATATGTCATATTTCGGAGATGAATTTGCGCGAAAATCGTTCTATTTTTATTGTCAAACAAAGACAACATCCCGCGTGCAGTACGAGTAGGAGGAAGGTAAAATTGAATAAGAATTTTCCTGGGAGGCGAGCAGAAGGGAAAAAAACGTATTTTCACAGTTACGTATAAAAGTTCTTTTTAAAGTACTCGAGGGCAGCAGCGGTAGCAGCAGCCTCGTGCTCTCTATATGATTATATGCAAAGGCCAAAGACACTTACCAGACTCTGATGAATAAAAAGTGCCCGAGAGTGAGTTCAAGTGCTTAAGCGCTGCACTCGTAGAGCGCTCGGGCAATGCATACGAAAATATTTATATTTTTACAAACTCAATTAAGATTCACACCTTTTTTCCCCTTCTCGTTAAGGAGATTCGGCTGGAAAAAAATTGTTCGTTAGAACCGCGCGCTCAACCTAAATGTCTACTTTTATTGGCTCGGTGAAAGCATATTATACCGATATGCCGTTACGCACCGCAAGTAAAACCGAAGTATATTTTACGACTGGTTTATACGGCAATTCCAAATAAGCTCATTAAAACTTCAAGTTGCGATCCAAGATAAACGCTGAAAATGTTTGAGCAGCGCGAAAAGATTATTTCGCCGCTTTAATTGCGCACTGGCCATTAGCGTACGCGCTTCACGCGGGAAAACGAAATCCCACCGAAACGCAAAAATCAATTGACATCGACGAAAAGCGGAAGTCTCGCGGCGGCGGCGGCGGCGCTGTACCTAGAAAGGAGTTTACGACTTGATGCGTAAAAGCCTCTCTCTTGGATTCGTAGCAACGAGATGCGTGCGCCTCCAACCGAAACTCGACTCAAATTAGGCAATTAAGCATAAAGCCACGCTCGTTCCCACGCTCATGCTCTCTCCCCGAAAATGTCGAGTGAGAGATGCCAACTGATTGATGCAAGCGCGGAAAAATGACGCGCCACGCGCTCGCTCCGAAAAAGAGAGGAAGAGGAATAGGAAAAGGCGCGAGAGACGAAGGAGTGAAGGGACGCGCGATGGGCAAGAAGGGGGAGAGATGAGTTGACGGGCAACAGCAATTTTTACGGCGCTGTATACTCTCGGGCGCACAATGCGCCAGCTGATTAAGCCGCCGCAGGGCTGAGCGTCGATGATGAAGCCCTTCTGCGCGTGTGTCGCGGGGCTTTGCATTTACGCGGCTGAATTTAGGACTTGGCTACACACAATGTAGCCGTAACGAGATAATTGCAGGCGGCGGCTACGAGCGAGAGAGACGACGCTGCTGCGTAGGTGTTGTATAGTATAGACGTCGACATAGGTAGAGCAGACACACACGTGCGCGCGGAGAAGGCTTCGGGAGGATTGGATCGCATTAGATCGGATTGGAATGGAATGAATTGCTCGGCGATTGCTTGACAGATACACCCACGTTTGCGCGCCTATATACAGGCTCGCCTGCAGCCTGCACGCGCACATATCTCCCCATCTCTCTATCTCACTTGCAAGCCCACTAATTCTCCCCGAACGGCTGTTTCCATTTGTCCGAAGCGCGCCTCCGATTGCTCTCGCTCGCTTGACGCGCGTTATCAATTATCCATCTCCCGCGGCCTCTCGATATTTGCTCGCAATTAGACGAAGCTACGACGCCGACTTACTGCCGGCGACGCTGGCTTATACTTCCGCTCGACTGAAACAGCTACCGGTGACAATATCTTGTTAGGTGGCAAGCTCGCGGCTGCTCTCTCGTTTTGTTGCCCCGGTCTCTGCGGACACGGGGCCAATTGCACCAGGGAATCTCGGTTCCTCTCTTTCTTTTTACTACGGCGGCTCCGCCGACGGCCAAACTCGCACTCGTGAAACTTGGAAAAATGCAAATAGGAGAGAGTCGAGGAATTGAAATAAATAGCACTGTTCGCCACTCTTGCTCTGTTTTTTTATTCTTCGCGGCTGATTTTTCTCGGTGATGTACTCTTGCGCTTTAATTCTCGCTCCGACGTCCTCGCTTGATTTATGATAATCCGCGGCGCTCCGAACGAACACTCGTGCGCCTGGTTAACGTCGTTTTGCGATCTGCAAAAGACGAGAGAAAAGCAGTTTTATATTAATTTTTTATGGCCTGTTGGGATTATTCCGAAGCAGTGAAGTTATGAACGTTGAGGAAAGCTTTCTTTTTGTCGTTGGTCGAGTTAACGCGCCGATATCTTCTATCTTTGTAAATAACAGTAGGCGTATTTGAAATTCTCTTTAGAAACGGATTTGTCGAGTTATTTGTGTAAAATCCAATTAAAATTTCATAAAGTCCGTTGTCTGTGCTGCTTTTACTCCAAGTATTTCAGTGATTGCCGAGCCATGTGGCACTTTCATCTACTGAATCCCCCGTATTTCATTTTTTGTCGTACGATTTCGTCATACGTAACATTTGAAATTCTAGCGTACCGCAGAAAGATGTAAAAAAATGTAACCGTGTGACTCATATGAGCCCCGTAAACAACAGTGTTTGATACATAGTGCCGGAAACTGTGGCGCACGTGTGCGCCATCAAATAAGCATATCATCTCTTCCGTATTAATTTTAACAGCGACGATTTCATGGGATTTATAGCTTTGCTCTTTTATCCACCCATCAAAGTCTTCCGCGTGCCTCACTACATACTCAAATGAACATGTCTGACTTTAATTGGTGGCCTCGAGATTTACAATCTAATTGATCGCAAATACTCATGACATTGTACTTACCCCGTGATATATAATGTTTATCATAGAACTCGACGACTGATGTGCATAGAGCTGCAAGCAACAATCGCAGCGAAAGAATGGCCCTCTAGCACCAGCGCAGCCGGCAATAAATATCTCAAAGCCTCCTGCACCGCTCATTACGTTTATATCTGGATCGTACTACGAACGCTGCACGTCGCCAATAAAATCAGCCCATTGAGATGTATAAAACAAGCTATTATGACATTTGTTTCCGATCAGACCTAAAATCAGCATAAATCGCTTGCGCGCACGTACAGGCAAATAAGATAAATCAAGCTTTAATTTGTATCAAACAAGTTGCCTTTCCCTACGTACGCCACACGAAGCAAATATTCATTGCCCTATCGAAGCCGCGGTGCACGCGCACTAATAACATGAGCGATCGCATTTATCAAAAGTCGCGCGCGCGAAAAAATATCCTCACGGCTGCGGCGATGGCGGCGGCGGCGGCGGCGGCGGCGGCGGCTCATTGACATTCAGAAAACGGTGCGCAATAAAGCATACCTCGGCCATTACTCAGACAGCCGCACATGTGCGCTTAATCGTACGCGCGGCCACAAAGAAAAGTCGCGCTAGAGGCTAAGCAAACGAGCACTTGGCGCTCGTGCCTTGCCTCTTTTGCTCTCTCTCTCTCTCTCTCTCTCTCTCTCTCTCTCTCTCTCTCTCTCTCTCTCTCGAGTGCCTGTACAAGCTTGATGCCGACTACGTTATCGGCGCCGCCGATGAATTCCTCCTCGGTTTCCTCTCGACCCCGCGCTGCACGCGTGTTCGCCGCTCGTTTCTCCGCGCGCTCGCTCGGCTGGCAATTTCTGTTGCTGCCGAGCGCTTCGTTTGCGGCAAAGGCTCGCGCGAGCAGCTCGCATGATCTTCGAGGCTCGAAATTCGATTAATGGCCAGAGGCAGAGCGGGCGGAATCTATGCTGCGGGCAGCTCGATCGATGTGGCAACGTACGGTGACTGTGGCGGGAGAGAGTATCGACGAGAGCGAGAGCGAGAGCGAGAACCACTTAATAGGGTGTGATAGATCGGCTAAATTGCATCGATGCTAATGGGATTGCACGCGATGCAGCTATAACCATTACCGTAGAGCCAGAGGCGCCAGACCGCCGCTGCCGCCGTTGCCACCGTTGCTACTGGCCAACCTCACCCCCTTACCCCTTACTGCTGCATTGTCATCCTCTGGCAAGGCTTTGTGACCTAAGCTCCGGCGCTCGCGCCATCGGCGCTTTCTATGAATATTTTTATAAGGTGCCCCATGAAACCCGAGCGAAAGACCTCGACCTCGAGCTTCTTATTATTACTCGCGCAGTAGCCGTGAGATGAAGCGAGAACGCGCGAGAGAGAGAGAGAGAGAGACAAGAGCTTGCGAGCTTTCGCCCGATAGCAACGTTATTTACGGCGCTTTGTATTATACCCTTGTCGGTGCTGGTTACTTGCGATTATGAGAGCTGAAATTCACCGAGGAGATTCGGCTTTCGCGCAGCTCTCACTCCCTGTGCTCCTGTAGCCGTTGTTTCTGGTATAGCTAATCAACGCAAAATCAAAGTGTTAAGTAGAGTGCAGTTTGAAGCGCGCGCTGATTGCACACAGCACGTTTCTGTCAAGTTGGAGCTCTTTGCCGAGAAAAATGCAATAAATAGTAGACTGGATGAATTCACTTTAATATTATTGATTAATAGTAAGGCGAACGCGTTTTCCGACAGCCACGCTCGTCGATGCACGTCATAGCGAGACGCGGAAGCTGGAATGTAATTTTGAATGTCGATCGCTATTGCCGCGGAAATAATGACAGAAAGGATACACATGGGCGTTGAGCATTTAGGGAGCTTAGAGACAATGCAACTACGTAGGGGCGAAAATATATTTTAGCGCAGCGAGAGATAATGCACTCTGAACACGCGTCGCAAAAAAGATTGCGAATAAGTGTTTTCAGTCCATTAGTCTCGAATGGGCAGCAAGCAACGACTCGGAGAAAAAGATCACCAGAGTAAAACCCCGAGAGAAGATACAACGGCAAGACAAAACTCGCGCGCTCGAGCAGGCATCACATCATGTACATTCTCTCTTGCACGCTTCACTTTCCCATTAGAGAACTCGCGCAAAATCTTTGTTTCCGCAAGCCCATCAACTGGTCCTCGTTTTCGCGATCATCCGCAGAAGAGCAGAAATTAGGAGGGTTGCGCGCACAATGCCAGCGCCCGCGTTCTCATCGGACTTTTTAATAATGGAGAAAAATAATGGAGAGAGAGAGAGAGAAAGAGAGAGAGAGAGAGAGAGAAGTTGGGAGGATCGACAATGCGGCGACGACGACTCGACGTCGCGGTCTTCATTAGAACGAGCAGCAGCAGTACGCTCTGCTATACGCTACTGGGTAGAGGCGATTAAATGCTCCTCATCTCTCCAGCGCGAAACTTTCTCTCTCCCCCTCGTCGGCGCCTAAGACTCGCAAACAATCCCCGACGAGGCGAGTTCGTGATCCGGAAAGAGGACGCGATTAGCGACATCGATTATCCTGCATACTCGTCTCTCTCGGAGACTCGTAACCCAAGATGTCTTGCTTTGCCTCGCCAGGAGAACTCCTTCTTTTCTACTTCTGTGCCCAGGCACGCGAGCATCCCCGCACGTTGTGCCTTTTTTTCCTCCTTTCTTGTCCTGACTCCCCTTTGTCGCTGGCCGTTCGCGCGTGCGCACCCGGCAGATGACAAAAGTAATCACTTTTCTTCGAGAGTTTGACTTTGAAGTCGGCCAAAAAGGCTGCTGCTACGCAAGCTCGTAAATAGAGCTGTGTCGACGAACAAGGGACGACGCTGCTCTATGGCGACTCATTTTTCAATTATAGAACTTTGGGTACAGTCGCATACCTCTTTTATCCTGTCAAACGAGAATGTCTTTGTTTCCAGGCTTCATTTCTGATCAATTTTTTTTCTGTTTTGTTTTTTTTTTCGTTCGATATTTTTTGCCATACAATTAAAAACGAAAGTTTTGAATAATACTCTGTTGGATATAACGAAAGGAAGATAATGAGAATCCTTCCGCGGGAGAATGGGACTGTCTTTGCTATAAAAAAATCGTAGAAAAATGTACTTTTGATTCGTGGAGACTCTCGGTGAATAGAATAAATTTTCCCATTCAGAACTCAAGTGAGGCATAAAAACTTGGACGTTAATGAGATATAAAGAAAAGATCGGGAAAGATTTGGAGCACACAATTCGCTCTCTCCAAGTCTCGATTTCTTGCAGCCAACTCTGCGCGCAACCCATTTGAAAGTGAAGCTTTAAATTTTATTCGGCTGAAAATAAAGACGAGGAAGTTAGAGAAAAGTTGGACTTGATAACAAAAGGAAGAGGATCATTGAGTCGATTGTTACTCTCTAAAACGGCAGATATAACAATTTGCAAGTGCACGCGTTATTAAGCTCGTTTGTGATTAATGGGTCGCTCGATCTATTAACGTTGCGCCAAAATTACTGCGATATTCATTGTCTACACATTCTCTTCGTGTGCCATTACCTTTCATCTCTAAAGTGTGCTAATGAAATAATAGGCTCGTGCCAACGTTTGTTACAAAAGAGCTCCTACATCCCCTCACACCTTTTACGGCTTGTCCGACACGAATATAACACAATTCACAGTTTATTTTACGCCGCACACGAGCGCATCCAAAATTCACAAATTATTATCCGAGCAATCTAACTACGTAATACGCCCGAGCTGATTAATAAATTATTCACGCGTGAATTATTTGTTAAAATTCCAACGAGTCAAGTCCAACGCACATCCACGTGCACAAGAGAGCATTCACAATTGCACTAATTATTGATAGATATGAGCGAACGCTTCGCACTGCTGCCCGGCGATCAGTGATAAGCGAGCAGCTAGCTTCCATTATTCAGATATGCGAACCTTTCTCTCTCTCCCCCTCTCTCTCTCTCTCTCTCTCTCTCTCTGGCTCGCATTTGACATTCCGAGCACATTCTTGACATTCGCTATGAAATCATTCCGCCAAACAACCTGTCATTAGAGCATTAAGCAGACAAGACACGTTCGATTGATTGGCAAAAAACTTGCCAAATGCACTCACCTATGCACGCGTTCATATTGTTATCGACGGATTATGTCAATTATGCATTTGCGGGCTCTGGAAAAATTCAATTTGGCAATGTCATTATAAGCGTGCAGCAATTTTGCGGGTAAATCAAGTTAGTCTCCCTAGGATTTCGCGGACTGATTCAGTTGAATACTAGAAATGTCTCTTGTAACGATGTCACGTACATTATCGTGCTGCTGTTGCTGCCTAAGCGTGAGAGATGGGGCGGTCGGGGGGGGGGGGGGATATGGGATAAATTGGTTTAGTTGAAACAGCCTCGTAAGACATTCAAATTAAGCCAATGCTTAGTAGTCGCTCATTTGCCGAATACGTGGGGCTCCAGGAACTTTCTTGTTACATTTATAATTCGATTTGATTATACGTACTATTAAAAATCGCGTATACATTTCTTGAAATTCAATTATTTCTTCGAGTAAGCAGGGGTCACGCAAGCATTAACTACAATTTCTATAATTCGTTTGAAGTTTCGCTTAACTTTGCTAACTTCCTTTCAGTAGATTAACCGTTTATTTCATGAGCTACAAAAGAGAAGCTACGCCCTACAGAATTCCATAGCACGTTATAATCTCATAAAAAGCAATAGAATCGCTGACAAATTACAATGATGATATAGCTGAGAAAGTGATGAAAGCAATGAATTGATGAGCTTAAAAACGAGGATTCGCCAGAATCGGTGAGCAACCGTATCGTTAAACGCGGAAATCAGTTGCAAGCTGGGCGCGCCTGAATATCAATTTTTGCATAGCGAGGCCGTCGCGCGTTGGCCCTTTTATCGGCGCGTGCGGCACGCCTGCACATAATACGGACTGGCGTGGCGCGATCGCGACAGAGTTGGCCGGGCACGGGAAAAAACCCAAAGAAAAAATAGTATAATCGCGCGCCCGCGGCCGTGCCCCGGCGCCCCGGCGCCCCGACGTGCTTTTTATCATGCATATCGATCGCGCAGCGCTACACGTGTTCCGCGCGGCTGTATATCGAATATTTAAGCGAGCCGCGCGACGCCAACGGGAAAGAGTGGAGCACGTAGCGCGGCAGTCGCAACGGCGATTGTCGGAACATGGTATACAGTTATAGCGTACTCCCATGCGACGCAAGCGAGCAAGTGCTGCGGGGGCCGTGGGGGCCGTGGGGGCGGATTATAACCGCGAGACATTTAACGCTTCGCACATAATCGCGCTCATCGCGCCTCTCTCCGGTATCGGGCCAAACATTTAAGCACCAAGCGACTGCGCCAGAGACACGCGAGCGTTGTTGGCGCGTCAATCGATATCCACATCTATGCGAGAGAAATCGCGGAACAAAGCCCCGCGGGCTTGCCGAATAACCGCACTTTGATTATTGGCCGAGCGAGCCTCGCACACTGCTGCGTGCGTGCAGCCAACACCCGAACATAACCGCCCAAATTGGATTTGCCGTATGTAGCGGCGCCGCCCGCCGCCCGCCGCCCGCCGCCCACTGTCATTGCCGTGTCGCTGAATAGGACGCGACTTGGCGCGTACACGCTCGTCTGTCATATCGATTGCGCAGCCTTTTTTTCCAACCGGCCCGCGCCATCCAACTCATCCCGCGCGAGAATGGCCAAACAATCGTGGCTCCCGTCTCGCGAATTTCATAATTAACCGCACCAAATTTACAGGCTCCAGCAGCGTTTTTTCGATTTTTTTTTGTTCGCGAGGGAACGGCGGCCAACTGGTAATTAAAAAGAGGCGACGTGTTAAGCGCGCCCTTCGCCGTCGAGCTTTTTTTCCGTTCATCCTGCGCGAAACGCTAGAGAACTCGCTTTTTGGCCGCGTCAAGTGAAAACGAGGAAAAGTGCTATGTTGCACGTAACGAAGAGCACAGAGAGGGGATAAAGAGCTGGAAAAATGCGCCGATTACAGACACGTCTTGTTTTTCCTTTCCTTTTTGTTTATTCGTTAATTAGTCGAATTTATTCAACAATTTCAAGCAAATTTTCGCATCAAGAGCACGATAATTACGTAAACGTTGCAGTTAACAGAATAAATGCGCAAGATGCGTCACTTGCGAGTAGAATAAATTTTTGGAGCGAGAGTAATTTGGCGCGCATTTTTCCACGTCGAGAGAGAGAAAGAAAGAGAGCTGCGTGGCGATGTGTCAATTATTAAAATTGCGACGTCATTATTCCTCATTTCCTTAAAACTGCACCCTCTTTTTCGGAACCTCCAGCTTCTCTCGTTCGCATCCGTGATGAGCGAACTCAACCTACGCCTGAGCTAGTCGGTCTGAATAATGTACATAAATGTAGCATTTTATTCGAAATGCTGAAAAAAAACACTACATTATTTCTACACTAGAGCGAGAAAGTGTGATTTGAGCCACGCGTGGATGTTTGCGCTCGAGCGAAACGACGGTGAAATCACTTGCTCGCGCATGTATTTAACTTGATTTCTTGATAGGACGCGTGTGAGACGAGATTTGAAGCACGCTTACTTTCACAAGTGTGCGTCAATCGAGTCGTTGCGTATGAATTACTGAAAAATTCTGTTTCAGGTATAGTTATACGTAAATCTGCTAGGAAATGGCGTTCGCCTATCGTAAGACGCAACAAAACCATTCAAGAAGTAAAAATTGACGAAAAATTCGATCGTTTTTATTAATGAACAATAATATATTGAATCATCAAAATACATGATTAATGTGTAATAAATGGCTGATGATCTAACGTTAATCATTTAACTTTTTGGCAAAATCGTCTTAGCCATTAGCAGTTCACTCATGCGTCGGACACGAGGGAATCCATTTTACCTTATTACGTATGCCGTTTTAGTCGAGCGACCTTTCCTGAATGCTCCTGTAAAATCCATTTTGCTTAGACTTTGCAATTTAAGGATATATTTAGCGCAGTTAATTAAAATAAAATAATACACGAATAATCATCCGACGTGACATATACAATTATAAAATACAGCACATCGTAGATCTAACTTTTTGAAAATGGACTATTAAAAGTAACGTAAATCTGAATTCCAACTACAGAAAAATCACATAAAATTAATCATGTATACCAATGAAGAACAATATAATAGCAAAAGTAAAATATGTAATTAGTAAGAAGGTAGTTTGCCGAATTAAATTTCTCAACTACGTAGATCCTTTTGAGCACAGACATTTATTCAATTATACGCGACGTTTCGAGAATATGATCAATTCTCTGTGTCAAGTTAAAACAATGAGCTCGAAATTTAACAATTTTCAATTCGTAATACACATCAACAGATTAATCTGTATCGTTTACCATTAATATGTTAAACTACATTATTAAAAATTTTCAGGACCATTCATGGCTGAGATTATTATATCCTATGTCTACGTAGTAGAATTATCATCAAAATGTTTAATGATGCATTTCAATATATTAATGGTAAGCGAAAATCAATATGTTATGTATGTCCAGTTGAAAGTTGTTAAATTTAGTGTTCGTTATTTTAGCTTGATAGCGAAAATTAATCATATTCTCAAAACGTCGCGTATAATTGAATAGATGTCTTAGCTTCTAAAGCTGACACAATTGGGGCCCATAAATATACATTCTCATACTTCTCCATATTTAGTTTGGTGCTATTCGATGCAATTTTTAACCTAGAAAGTGTGAGCCGCAAGAACGATAATTTGTTACTTCTTTCATAGTGAAGTCATTTGCGTGTGACTGTGAGAGCAATTTTTTATTACCATATTATTAAATGACACTTGGTGATGCACGACAAAGCAGTAACATTGAACGCCATTCCAAAGTAAGAAGATATTCTTGAAAGAATTTACATTCATCAATATCTATATCAATTATAGATAGTTATGTACAGTTACAATTGAAAAATATTATTTAAATTTTACTTTTTAAATAAAAAAATGAAACTTATTCAGATAGAATTAAGTAAAACTTTACCTGTACTTCTTTTTAATAGATAAATTTAAAAATCAACTTATGAACTTATATATAACAATTTCTCGATACTAACAAGGTGATGGGCGTAAACGTTATACGCATTTTGTTTTTTAATAATGATAAGTAATACCTTTGGACAATGGACCTTAACATTTTGAGATTAAAATGAATTTTTCTTCACGCACATGGATCTGGATAAAATTTCTCTGATTATTTTTTCTCTCTGTGGGCAAGAATTGTTTTTCTTATAAGCCTCATTCCCAAGAGCAACGATAAACGATCGATGCTCTTGCTTCCTGAACGCAACCGCACGACGAGACAATGTTTTTTTTTCGAGCGGGGACACGCTCGAACGACCGACCATCCTCGCGTAGCTTCAGAGTTTCAACTAACTCGTGGTGGAGAGATGCCTCCGGGGTCGAAGTATAGAAAAACGAATAAACAGATATAGACACTCTGCCGCGACTACGAACTTTGTGCCGTTGCGCAGGTGAACTTTCACTTCCGATGCGTCTAGAGAGGACTTTTTCTTGACGGGCTTCTTACGCTGTTTATCGATTTTCAAGCAAGCGCCGAAACTTTTGGAGCGCGCGTAACGATTCGGCAGGCCTTCTTTTTTTCACTCTCTCGTCTTCTCTTCTTCTCTTGCTCTATTTCTCTTACTTTTGCTCTCGCTTTCGCTCCCCTTGCGATCCATTGTCAGGCTGAATAACGAGCGCATAGATTGCTTCTGCCTCTCGCCGAAACGAAGAAGGGAGTTCGGGATCAGAGAGCCGTTGTCGATTAATTGATAAGGCACAGAAGCACGAACGAAAAATCGAGTCGCGGCCGCGCTCTGAATAACTTTATAATGAAAATCCTTGGCGACCAGAGAGCTTTTCCTTTTTCAAAGTAAATTTTGAAATGCAAAGTGCGAATAATGGAATCTGGAGAATGCTCTGGTCGTATGCGTATTAAAGGGTTGGGGAGTTTCTAATGAGCGTCGAGACGCTATTTTCGCGAATGCGTGCACGCAATAAACGCACTTGCGAGAGTATGCGCGTATATATACATATGCGTCGAGCCGTGCCGCCGCGCCGTCTTTGAGGTACCAAGACTAATATTCTTGTTTCGCCGGCTTAAACTCGCTGACAAAGCTGAATTCCTTGGCGCGCAGCTTGATTAATTGACGCTGATCTCCAGCTCTGATTTATTTCGACAATTAATACGAGAAAGGGTTTGCCTGTTTCATATACGTCGCTGAAAACCAACGCTGATATACTCGCTGTGGATATATAAAATAGTTTGTTGCCACCGCACACGAAAAATACAAATTGCACGAACGGCCGCGCGCGAGAGGGGACATTTAGCAGGTGACGCTAATTTACGCGGGGAGGGCGCTAATTAATGAAAAAATGTCGATATCATCAGCGATATATATTATCTTTTAGGGCTTTTTTTCCTCGTACGCCGCCGAGGTGTTGTAATTAATTGACTGCCTCCGTGTGCATGACGCATGCCTATCCTATATGCAAAAAACCCAGGCTATTCTGGTGGTTAGTACGTTACGTGACACATAGATATCTCATGCATCATAAACACGCAGAAAGGGCCGAGGTTGTTTTAAAAATCGAGCTTTGAATTTTATATCGATGTGCGCGCGGGAATGGAATTTACGAGGGTATTTTTAAGTAAAATAAATTGCCTCGCGATATTTTATCGATATTTAGCCTGGCATCCTATCGCGAATTTTTCAATATACTTTCGTTAGTTGAACGAGAAAAAATTTAATTTTAATCAGCTTGCAATAGACAAGGATGAATAACAGAAAGATTTAGTTTGTGGGTGGGATGGTGGGGGGGGGGGGGGCGACAACAACTTCATAAAAAACTCAATATCGACGTCTAAATATCACTCAGCGAGACACTAATCCAGCCTTCAATGTTTAAAATTACACAAGCCCGCTGCCTACAATAAAAGTCCTCTCTCCTCTCGGCAGCAAGTATATATACCCGTTCGCTCTCAGATCTTTAAGCCGTGGGGTAAGCGCAAGACTTAAGGACCCTGCGCTAATCCGCGCTCTCATTCTCTCGCTCTTTCGTCGGCAAGCGAGAAAAAAAAAAGAGGAAAAAAAAAAGGAAACAGGCAAAAATATCCATTGTGTAAGTGCTTTGGTGGCTAAGCCGCGTTACACAATCCGGACAGAGAGGAAAAAAGCCAAAAATCTTTATTTAGTAAAAGCGCAGGCGAGTATACGCGTATGGATAATCCTCGGGACGTTGGCACGACAATGACATTTTCCACAGAGGCACAGGCAGAGAGCTATCCGTTTCCGCCGCTGGTGCACGTAGAGTACAAAGCGAGTCGAGTGCACTCGCGCACGGAACAATGCGCCGCTAATGATTATACCGCGGAAACGCCTCTCTCATCGTATGCGGATTTCATTCTTAATTATGAAAAGTACCTTATCCGTCGCGGTTAATTTCGTACGCTGCTGGCAACAAGTTGAGCAAGACCAATTTCGCAGCGACGCGAGCGGAAGACGTGTGCGATTCTCGGCTAAGCGTGAAAGTTGAAAGTTTATGATGTTAATAAAGTATAACGCGTTCATATATCCGTCGAGATTTATTTCCGGTGGTATATCTGTCTAGCGTCGAAAGGCTTACAGTGGCAACGTCAGCTATGCGTACGATTAATCTATATGATAGCCGTAATCCTGCGTAAGACGCGCGTCTGCAATGATTTCTGATTGTTTAATCTCCACGCCAAAATCTATGCTTTGAAACGTTTTTTATGGCGGGCTTAAAATGATGCGACCGTATTAATTCGGATTAATAAGAAATCTCGACACGCGGAAATCCGTCAAAGTCTAAAATGTGAATTGTTATCCATAATATTTCATAATACGAGGAAATAGTTTCGAAAAAATGTCCACTGGCCAAAATCTCTCGATAGGAACTGGCCCGCAACTTAATTTCGCGCCGAATCGAATATAAAATGTCCATTGTTCGAAATATTCCAGAGCGCAATTCGCGAAAGTTGGCGCCGAAGAGTTACGCGCGGCGAGAGGGCCGCAGCGCTGACTGCGGTGTGACCATAGTTTAAAATTTTTATCCAAATTCGCAAGCCCTCGCGGCTCTGCACACTCGCATCTACTCGATATTCCAGCTCGTGCGCGCAAAATAGGATAAGCGCTGCCGAAGCTTCGTGCCGCGGTGCGGGATCGCAACGCAGAGCTAGCTATATATAGTGGCATCGCGTCGTATTTACATAAATATTCTCGCTAGAGCCAGAGAGTACCTGGCTGGCACTTGGGTTCAGCGCCCCGGAAAATCAGGTGCACTTAAAGCGACGGCCGATCGGCTTAACGTTCGCACGGGGTGGCCAGCTGTCGCCATTCCTCTTGTTCGAAGTCTGGCGATGGATTTAATTTTGGTCTCCCTCGAAAACTTAATCTCAGCAGCCAGCGCTCGCTTGATGTCTCCTTCTCGCTTCTACTTTTGGCAGTAAATCTCTCCGCACACCCCCAAGGTCGGTAAGACAGGCTCCTTCTGCGCGGCACTCAATGTCCATGTCGCTTTCGTTTTTTCTTGCTTTTTTTGCTTGGTCGCTCGCTTGCCGGGCTAAAATAAGAACAGGATGCTTTCGGGATGGTATATTACTCAAAGAAACTCACGCGACCAGATAGCTCTCTGGCGCAGCCGTGAGTTTTCTCTTTTTACAATGCGTTTCGTTTAATTTCCGACGACGCGAATGCAACGCAATGGCAATGGATCATCGCGCGGTCTTCATCTTCGGCTTGATTTTTTGTGCTTCGAAAGCTTTTGGCAGAGGCGCCTCTGCGGCTTATCTCTCGGCGCTTTTATTTTGGAGCTTCGATCGTATAGTTGGGCGCATCTTTTAATGACCAGCCTCGCGCAAGTAAAAATAGCAGAGACACACAGACAGACAGACAGACAGACAGGCAGGCCCTGCCGCGAGCTTGGGCGCGTGTCTTTTGCCTTCATTATAATTCACCCTCGATTTAGTGCCGCTATAACTCACAGTTCTCCATTCCTCTTGGCCAATTAAACGCTCGACGAAAAAATATAACTACGGGCACCGAAAGCTTGTTGACTGATTTTCTTAACTGCCTTACAAATAATAACCTGCAGTTTTGCCCTTTGATCCCTGCCTGCGTCGCGACGCGCCGAACAATTTTCCACAAATTATAATTGGCTATGTACTCGATGATAAATCTACGGATCCCGCGTCGAACAAATCGGATAAACTTCTTTTTTCACCGGTCCCGAGCGAAATTAAAGCGATTTCCCGCAGATTTTCTCCGATTCAAAGACAAATTGAACCGTGAGTAATCAGGTTTGGTCGCGCGCAGGGGCCGTGCTGCGATGAAAGACGATGAAAGATGGAGAACGAACTCGCTGGCCTTAGCATTTTTGTCAAAGTGCAATTTCAGTCGGGTATAACGAAGGAGAGGTCAAGAGAAAAGAGAAAATTTGTTCTCTACTAAAGAATATTACTCGTTCTGCGCAACGCGACGGAGAATCAACTTGATCTTAAAATAATTAATATGATTCTGGAAGATTGATCAATTCATCGTCGGAAATCCGATTTCCAGTCGATTCGTCTTCAAGCCCTACTACTGGGAAGTTGCTAAGCTGCTTGCTACTCGCGTCCGAGGACTGTTTTTACGGTGTATCCATCGAGTTGTGAAATTGTTGAACCGTCGCCTTTCTTGTTCTTTCCTCGGCTTCCACGCGAGTAGCGTCTACATCTCGGTCGGCGGGTAAAATAAATAAAACATAGCCACAGAGCAGCAGCGGCGATAGTCGTGACATACGAGTTCGTGACATTTCTTTAAAAGGGGGAGGCGGCGAGTCGATCGTTCGCTCGTAAATCGAAAGCTCAGCCATCCGATTAAACGGCGTCGCAAGCGCCCAAAAACATCTCTAATCTACAATAGAACGTTAGAAAAAGATCCACGTACACGCGCAATTACCCTCCCCCCTCCGAATATCACGAGCTAGAGTATATAATATCAATTGCGGATAGGGTGCAAGGGATTGATAACACGAAAGCTCCGAATCTTATCGAGCGAAAAGCGTTTGCCGCCGCCACGAAATTCCGGCTCGCTGCCCATCAGACGTCGCGGCGCGAACGAGCGTGCGCCTTCCTGAAACATTGATGCGCCCGTGAGGTATAGTATCGCGAACTGCGTTCATCACTAATTCACGTTACGCCGATCCGGAAATAAAGCCGCCAAGAGAGAGAGAGAGCGTACGCTCCCGAGTAATCCTCGTTAAGCACTTACGTCGCGAACGGCAGAGGGGTGGATAATTTAATTGCGCAACTCGCTGCGAAGCACACACAGCCAGAGAAGCTCAAGAATCGATGGGCGAAAGTTTCGTGTTTTCTGAATTGCGGCAAATGGCGCGACGACGACGAGTAGAAGTGGCGGCGACGCTTGAAGCCCCGCAAGCGCTCAATGAGCGTGTGATTGAGTTTTTGACTTTAAATGCGCTTCGCTGCCTCCAGAGAGTTTCGGACTTTGGATAAATATCCGACGGGAGTGCCGAGGCGAATGCTTAAGCTTCCGTTTCACTCTAGTTGCGAGTCTCTTTTTCTCTTCTTTTTTTTTGTTCAGACTCTTCGGAAAGGTTTGTTTGTTTGATTTTTTAGCTGTAATTTAATGCCATTCGTGGATGAACAGAATAATCTGCAGTTTTTCTTTTTGTGTCATATAGTTCTCGAAAATGTCTTTCGGAAAATAGATAAACTTACATGAAACCATGACATATTCATGATCCTCTATAGACATATTTACATGTTGTTCTTTGTCATCTAGCTATTATTGATAATTAATTAGTAATTATTCGTCCATGAGTATTTACGACATTTGTCTTAATTTTTTGAAATTGAACGAACACATCAAAATTTAACACGTTTAGTAAAGTACAGAAATATAAGATAGGTAAAAGTGGCCTAACCAAAATATTCCACATTGCACAAATTCTCAGATAAAAAAAAGGTTAAAAACAGGAAAATCATTTAAAAAAAAAATATAAGACATAAGTGCCACAAGTTCATACCCGTTTTCAAACGCTATCAATCATTATCAGTTGATATTATCAGTACATATTCATACTTTAATTTATGAAATAGGATCAGACGTGAAATAACTCACAACGTGCTGGGAATCAGAATGAATAGAAAGCAAAGGTCGCTGTATATTGCACAGTAAAATTTCTCTCGCTAACGCATATAATAAAGACCTTGAACAAAAAGAAAGAATGCTATGTGCAAATGTTCTCGCATCTCGTTGAAATGTGACTAGAATTAACAAACCTATGAACAAGAAAAATGGTGTCACAGAAATCCAACATTATTTTTCAAATGAATTAAATAGTCTCTTTTGTCTCTTGTTTTTTTGTTCTTCGCTGTCGCAAAATGTACGGTTGAGTCGCATAAAATATGAAAGAATGAATTTGCATTGTTCAACTGTGGATTTTAATGCTGAAGGTACACGACGATTGTATTATGCTAATTGAATCGACGGAACCGAAATACTACGGTTAAATCAAGTTACGTATTTAAATGAGTTTTCCCCAATTTCTACATATTTACTTTGATTCGAAAAATAAACAAATGCACCTTTAAATGAGATTGTTTCAAATATTTTCTCGGAAAGCCCAAAGTACTGAATAAAGAGTAGTGAAATACGCGCAATAGCCGAAAAACCAATCGGAGAAAACGATCGGAAAAAGAGAGCGTCGACCATTGACAAGTAGCGTGTGCGTATATATCGAGCTCTCGTGTGGGCAACGAAATAGCTATATGGCACGTATACATTCTTCGATGAAAAGACCGTCGAATTGTATCCGCTCAAAGTAGAGTAAAACGAGACGCATCGAGTCAATCTGAAATTTTATTGCAATATTTATTGAACGCGAGTTCGGCAACGTATCCGACGAGGAAGTAGAGGCGCTCGCTGAAAAAGATGAAGCAGGCAAAACGGAAAAAAAGTTGCTGTCGGCGCTGGCGTAGAAAGGCTTCACTGCATATTGAAGTCCTAATCATACGGACTCAGGTCTTTGAGAGGATATATAAGCCAATAGCAGGGATCCTCAGTCGAATCCGTCGTCATATCAAAGACTCAGACTGTCTCCCTCTCATTGCGTCAGGATACGCACAAAGCGAAAGAAGGAACGGCTAGATTTTTAGCAGACTACGCGAATGAAAAAGATGCGATCGAAGGCAAGTCTGGCCGCTAAATCACATGGGACGAGAGGGGGGCAGAGAGAGAGAGAGAGAGAGGAGTTGCGCGCTCGCCAATTCCGGCGGAAGGTGCAGCCTCGTAATTTTGCTACTGCGAGGGCTCGCTTTCACGCACGCGCTTTTCACCGGCAGAACTCGCTCGCGGGGGCGACTAGCTTTCCTTCCGCGTCCGCGAAAAGGGATGAAGAGAGAGAGAGAGAGAGAGAGAGAGAGAAGGAAAGTGATAGAGAAATAAAAGAAGATATATTGAGAGCGAGAATAAAGGAGCTCTGCCTGGGGTATTGCCAGCCACCCGAGAGGTATATATTAACAATCATAGATGTCCTGAAAAGGCTTGCAATTTTTTCTCTTTTTGCTACTCGCTGCTTTTCAATGCCGAACGTTTAATCTCGCGGGCCTGTCCATCTTCAAATACTGACAATTTTTCGATAGACATATCTCTTCGTTTTCAGACCTCTTTTCTAATTCTCGTCTACTGCGTATGGAGAACGTTCTTTTTTCGTGTAGATGAATTGTTAAGAAATGTCAAAAAACAACAGTGAGCACTCTAAATTTTATCACTTCATAAATATTTATTACCCAATTAATATGACTGAATCTCGCGGGGATCAAGCGTGACTCTCCTAAATTAAGTCTCACACACGCGTAGCCTGTGATAAAATAACCAAAATAAAAAAAAGAGCCAAGAGCCGTCGAGTCTGTAAAGTTTCTAAAAACCGCGTGAAACTTTAGCCCGAAAAAACGAACTGATCGCCGAGAGTCCAAACAACTAAATAATCCGCACTAAAACCACTCCACGTCGTCGTCGTCGTCGTCGTCGTCGTCGCCGACGTTGGCGCTTGTGGAGATAGGCGAACCGTCTCTCTCCGCGACGGAAACAAAACAAACGGAGCAAAAAAGAGCGAAACGAGGGGCGCTCGCGGAGGTGCAGTCACGGGGCAACGAGAAAAAACGTGGAAAAAGAAAGACATGGCCGCACGCGCTCGCTCTCGGCGGCCGCCTGGGAGAAAGGAAGCGGATATACACCGCGGATAGGCTGAAAAAGGCCGAGCAATCTGAAAATTTTTTTTTCGCTCCGCGTACGAATAAAATATTGATAAACGGCATAACGCGCGATAAATTTAACCGCAGCGACAGCGCTTACATTGCGCGGAATATTGCTGACGTACGAAGTATACCGAAGCGCGGTTTCAAATGGAGCGTGCGCGCAAGTGCAAATACGCGAATTTATTGCGAGCAAAGGGAGAGTTTAAGAGCAGCGAGCTGCATCGATCGAATTGCCGAAGCTCGAGCGAGCCGCTAGAGAGAGAGAGAGAGAGAGAGAGACTGTGTCCAGATTATCGGAGTCATGAATGGGTTATCAGATTCGAACGTCTCTACAGAGAGTTCGACAGCTACGACAACGAGTTTGCTAGAGCGCAGCAAGCTAAAGTTGAATAAAGCCCCGGTTTTAATTGAATTGCGACGAACGCGAGGTTATTGCACTCGCGATCCACGAGACCGAGCGACGTTTCTAATTTATAAAACGTGCTGCTATTAAGTTACGTTTACAAGCAAGTTATTTTCTCGCGAGCGAGGTAGAGAAGAGAAAAACGACACGAAAAACTCTTGAAATTTTTGATAAGCTTCGCGCCAACAAGTAATAATCCGATCGCTCGGTCGCTCTCTCTCTCTCTTTCTCCGAGTAAAGCTATAGCCATCGGCGATCAATCTTTTAACGCGAAAAATGATCACGGCAAAAGAAGCGAGAAGCAGTGCCAAAGTTTTTGCCGAAATCTGTCCTGACGCCAGGCAGCAGCAGCAGATTAATTGACTCGATTCGCTATATACGTTGCACCGCGCGCACGAGCATCGTTATTTCCGCAAACTTCAGAACGGTAATTAGAAGCGTTATTAGGGACAATTACGGAAGACGTATGACACCAATTATTGCACTTTGTCACTTCATCCACCGTTTCTCCCCCGGCAGCAAGCATAGAACACACCGCCACTTTGGATTCTCCATAATAAATGCAATGTTTCGACGGCCGCGGCAGCTTCGCCTCTGTTTTCCTCGTGTGTGCGTTTTGTCCCACCGACCAGCTCGTAAACGTGCAATTAAAATCGCGCTTTTATTGTTTGCGAAAATTTTTCATTTAAACTTTTATGACACGCGCACTGTCAGTTGCCGCAGCGTCATAAAAAAAATCTCCTTCTCTTTGTTTATGAAAAAAGTTCGGCGCTCTTCGCGGAATAAATTAAACGCCTCGCAACTTTATTTCCGAAGCATTATTTTTTTTTACGCCAATGTACTATAGCTTGAAACAAAAGAGTTGTATCATTTGTGAAAAGCGATACGGAGAGAAAAAAAAATGTTATTTAATTTGACTGTTGACGGTTAGCGAGCGAGAGAGACGTTCAATTTATGAAGATCAAGACCGTAAATTCTGTTTATTTCAAATTTCACAGTGACTGACCTCCTCTCCCCGAGCTGAATACAAAAGAGCAGAGGCAAGAGTAAGAGCGACTTCTCGTGAAGATATTTTCTCCGAGCAAGCGGAAAAGAAAAAAAAGAAAGACAGCAGGTACAAAGAGACAAGTTCGCGGGGCAGTTCGTTCCGATAATTGCGATCGCATGCCAATCTCCGCGTAAACAATAGCATCGCCAACGTGAAAAGACGCCTTTGACGAGAAGACGGGAAAATCATTGAGCCACTTTGTAAATATGCATTTTCTCCGAAGGTTCTCTCCTACTGGCTGCAAGATACGAGTAAAACAAGAATTGAGCCACGCGAATGAATATGCATGCGTGCATGCGAGCAGTCTCAGCCAACTCGGATGGGTTTCAATACTTTTCAAAGAGACTGCGTGTGCGGTGGATATATACACAGGTGAAAATGAGCCGCGGCAAGAAGCCCGTGTGGGTAGCAGTGGATTCATGCGCCCCGCTGCAGGCACAGACAATGAGGCGGTAACTTTATGAGCCTTTGTTTTGCACTTAACCGATTCAATTTAACAGATTTACTCGTACCAAGGCTTAAATATTTATACGCGACGAGAGATATTTGTAAATTAGGAGGCGTGAAGCATTTTACGGGGCTGACGCGTATGCGTGTCGTGGCTGCAACCCATTCAAACTTTCCGGCCTGCTTCGCGCCATATAGCTGGCAAATCTGCATTAGACTCTGTCCACTCGCGTAGCATTGTTCTTCCTTGCGGAACCCACGATTCTCGTGGCCTGGCGCGTATGAATAATCGCGCGCGCCCTGACAATCGGCAGTCGTTCATTCGCGGAAGCAGCCAGAAGCAGCCGCCGTGTAAGAGAAAAAAGCGCGTGAATCCCCGTGCGAATCGTCCTAAATTACGCGATTCATCGTCGTATGTTTCCCCCTGCCGCCTGGCATAGGACAAAAAGCGCGTCGCTCTCCGAATAAAAATCCAAATATCTCCCCAAATGTATTTGTCAAGCGCGGCAATTTTCGCCCCTCTACGGCATGAAGTGACTCCATTTTCGTCGATGCATCAACTACAGCGGGCGTACTGTGGAAACACGTTTTGATCCGTCGCCTGTTTACATAGAAGGCGCGCGTGTGCCGGCGACATAAAATACGTATATTTACGTAGCATAAAATTATTTACCTATAGGGTAACCTCCCTGGGAATCGTGTTTTTAAAAGTCGTGCGCGGCAGTTCGCTCCCTCCGCGCGCAAAGTCACAGTGGAGAGTCCCTCGCGTCGGGCGCTCGCGCAAAAATTCGTTTTACAGCCCATTGTACTGGTGTCGCGGTTAAAGCCAACTGATTGCGAGCGCGCAAGTATTGTCCGGCTGCCGGCGGCGCAGAAAGCGCTGCGCATTACGGCGCCGCCGCGGCCGCCACCGCCGCCGCGCTGCTCAAATTGAAAGTCAACATATTTTTCTCGCCGAGCCGAGTGTGTCGCGACGGCTGCCGATGAATTGTCGCTCGCGCTCGCCTCGGCGAGCAAGGGACGAATGCATAATTCTTCTCGCAGTTGGCCGACGGACCGCTGAGACGAGATTTCCAATCCTCCGCACGGCAGCGCTCGACGACCTCTGTATTTTCTTCCTCTCCGGCCTCCAGCAGGAAATTCACGGAAGGACTGTTTACTCGGATGAATCCAACTTTGCAGCGTAGTTCTCCTGTGCGATATTAACCCATCAAATGTGATTTTCATTTACCGAATACGCCTTTCGAAGCATCAGATTTTTTTTTATTGTGTCCTTTTGTAGTATCATCGCCAAAGTGCTTTTACAGCTGTGAAAACTTCGTCTTCTGATTCGGCAGATGAAAGAAGTTTGATCGTCAAATGGATATCTTGGCTGTACCCTCGCAATGCTTTAGCCAGTTGATCGCCAAGAAAGTATTTAAATACTTTTTCAATATCCAACGCGATGCTGATCCGTGCCTTTTCGAGCTAAAACACTAGGCATAAACTTCAAATTAGATAAATTAAATTCCTGCCTCTGGACGGAGCGATGTTTCAAAAGTTTCATGTTTGCTCAATAAAAGCGCCGCGAGCGCTGACCCGAGGCCTGCGACTAGTCGGGTATCGATCATAGTTACTCATACTTTTTAATCTTCGTCATATATAACGCTGA